>NW_020653852.1:7081444-7335398 GCF_003589595.1 Hyposmocoma kahamanoa | reverse complement strand
TTTCCAATCACTTTTTAGCAAATTTTTTCTAATTTTGTTTTATCCCGCTTCACAAGATTATGATTTTGTGCTATTACAAAGTTCAGGTGAACTTATAATTGAATATGAACTTTGGAGTAACTTGTATAGAACTCGTTCAAGTAACTTAGTCTTAGTTTGGAATGTTGTTATTTTTGTTTTCCACGTTGTTTGTTTTGGATTGTATTTTGTTTTGTCATGACAGTGCCTCTACCTTGAGTTTACAGTGACAGTTGTCGTTGTCTGTCTGTATCGACAAGAAGAAGATCGTATCAATGGCATATACAATAATGTTTGCCATCGTGGTGAAATTATTTGTTTATATATATTATAACAAGATTAATTATATATATTATAACAAGAGGCCTATACTCGGCAGTGGGTGTTAACAAGCTAACATGAATGAATAAATGACTCGATATAAGGAATGGTTTGGAAAAGGACGTCGAGCAAATAGGCTCCTTTCGTGCACCCCACTATCACTTTTTTTTAATTTATTTATTTATGTTCCGGTTACAAAAGACCCATAAATACATATCTTATAGACTAACATATATTGTAATACAATAAAACATTAACACTATTTATTTATTTACACGTATAGACCGCGACGTGTGACGCAATGTGGGTGTCCGGTAGCTGTTCTCGGAAACGCCGGGACATGACACCCTTCGGCCAAAAGTCCTCCTTCATGAAGGTCGACAGATGTTGAGTTGGTACTCTCACCACAAATGAATTAAAATTCACATTGTGGCGGGACTCCAGCGACTCGATGTAATTTGACGGCGAAGAAAAATATCGAAATATAATCGAATTTCTTATGTTTATGTGTGGACAATGATCACCCACTATTCTCTCTTAGGGGAGACTCCGACTATGCACAATTCACCTGGGTACAACTCTATCTGTTTTTGCCACAAAGTTACGCTGCTATATTTCAATTGTAAGCAGATTCATTGCAATCATAAGCATTTGGCTTAAAATCGTTCTTCTAAGGATTCTTCCTTGATATTATACAAACTTATGCGTCCACTTCCATCAATTAGACAGGCTGATTGTTTGCCGGGTTGCATATTAAAGAAAAATCCCTTTGAAAATATTTAATAACACGTATTAATTATTATTCGAAAGCAAAATATTGTGCGTGGCTTAAATTTCGTTTCGTCGATGCTCGACATACTCATACAAAGTCTTAATGAAGAATGCTTTGTGTCATTCAATGTAACTTAATACGTAGCGTTCCGAGCCACTATACGGGGATATCATGATGAAAATTTTTCGGCCCCAAATTAGAGCATTTTTGTGAAGCGTGTTTATATGTACAGTTTATGCCCCAAGATACCTGCCATAAAGAAAAGTATTAAAGAAACTTTTAAGTCAATTTGATATTTAACTTTAATTTACTTACTTAAATACAAATTTCAACCATATAATTATAGCTTTTTTATAACAAAAAAAAATTACCTACCCTAAATTTCGAGGAATTACGAGTACATATATTTGCCAAGTTTTATTGAAATCAGATTCAACCCCTAGTTTGCCTTAGAGGTGGAATATTTTCTTCAAATTTAAAAGGGTCCAGAGTACTGAGCTATCCTCTTTCCAACAAAAAAGAATCATCAAAATAGGTTCACAAATGCCGCAGTAATTTTGTAACATACACTCAAAAAATACAGTCGAATTGAAAACCTCTTTTTTTAAGTCGGTTAAAAACTGGAATTCCTGTTGAATGTGTAATTACGGATATTCGGAATTACGGATATTTGAGTTTACGTTTATTTGGAATATCGGTACATTTCTTATAGTACACGCTTATTTTCGCGTTTGTAATATTTGTATGTATGTATCTGCCCAACTCTTTATTATTTCTTGAAGTGAATAATCTTAATATCATAATAATATACATAAAAATTAATTGATATTTACAATAAAGGCTACTTTTTGCATTTAAAAAAAGTTTTATTGCATATTTTGTCATGTCATGATACGATTTTACTATAAAAGAAAAGGCGAATTGATTTCGGATGGGGAACGTAATGGACATGGGCAGTGAATTTTTGTGAGGTCATAGTATGAATTTGACAGGCTATCCAACTTACGAGCTTACACAATATTGCTATGAGAGCTCGTAGTAGAGTTGTTTAGGTAAATTGCCCTTTATTGTAAACAACAATAAAGTGAAGAAAAATAGGATTATTAATACAAAGATGTAACAAAGAAAAGTACCAAATGTAACTGTTGCCCTTACAGACGGCATTACAGACGCAGGTTCCAGCCCAGTCAGATCGATGGTATTGACTGAGATGTCGCTAAAATCGGACTTCCACTGTCTGTGATTTAATCGATCACCTCACACGAGTTCGCTGATTTTACACATTTCCTCGTAAGGCAGACGACCACCGACAGCCACGCACCGGTCTCACCCTTTCATATTAATAATTAGCCAAACGAACCAAAGGACAACCCATTATAGCGCGCTGGCTTCACCCATTAATTACATTATTAATAAAAAATGGCTGTGCGAGGAAATCTGTAAAATTACAGACCGTAGGCGGCTGCCTTCAGATCTAGAGATGAATTTCAAGTTTTTCTTTTATTTACTAAACGATATCCAAAAATCTACTTTACATAACCGGCAAATGCCGTTTACCAGTTATGTAAAATAGATTTTGATGATGAGATGCCAATTAAAGGATATTATAGAAGCTAAAAAAATAGTTTAATTCAATGTAGATAAGTGTATTGTAATTAGTATATTTAAATCTATTTCCTGTGTTATTTTAACAGAAATATTAAAAAAGATAAAAGTAATAATAATATTAATAAATACTGTAAATGAAAAGTATAATTTTAAAAGAACAATTTATGATTTAAATGATCGTGATAAAAAAAAAGTAAGTACTAAATACTCCACTAATTACTAATCATTGGAATCTTTACCAAGACTTAATTGATTAGGTCTTCATAATGACCTTGACCCGTAGCGTAGTTTTGAATAGAAACTTTGACAACTCTAATCAATGAGTAATCGATGGTATGTAAAATAGTATCTTTAAAAAATAACGTACACACTCATATAGCCTCCCACTAGGGAAACCCTATATCGCGGGTGCCATGGACATACACATAAGCATACAACCATAAATTACACTCAAACTCACGTGAGATATAAATGTAGGCCATACAAATATTTAACTCGGGCCGGGAATCGACCCCGGGACCTCTGCGTGGCAGTCCAGCACGGTAACCGTTCGGTTACGGAGGCAATTTCATATAGAACATGTTACTATAGATAGATACTTATAGATTATAGATAGATATTATAAATTCTATAATCATTCTATTAACAACCGGTATTCTGCACTTGAAATAGTTTTATTAAATACGGGCCGTAGTATCAAAACGACACTTTCACGAAACTATCTACAAATTATTTTCCGACGGCAAAATTCTACGATTTTTTTCGCTCATATCGCGCAGTCACGTCCCTTGTAATAAGATGACCTGCCATAATCTTCCGGCTTACAGCGAACACCTCTAATACCGAAGTCGGAAACTACCTAATACGAGATCAACGTGTGATCATGTTAGTTCCTTACTTATAAATCTGTTCTTGAAGGGATAAGAGTTTTTATATGCTCACTATAAATATATAAGACATGTGATACAATATAATAATATGCATTCTGTAAATATTGTACGATGATTTAATAAAAGGGTAATAGGTTTTAGAACAATTGAATGAATAGAATTAATAAAGTGCTAATAAAAATAATTAATAACATGCTTTTTAACCGATTTTAAAAAGGAGTAGTTTATGAATTCGACTGTGTTTTCTTTTTGTATGTATTATACTCGATTACTCCGGCATTTATGAACAGATTTTGATGATTCTTGTTGGAAAGAGGGTGCCTCTGTATTGGTCCCATTTAAATTTGAAGTAAATATTCCAACTCTAAGGGTGGCAAATTGGGGGATGAATCCTACTTCGTGCACTTTCCGGTAACCGATTTCTATAAAACTTGGCAAATAGATGTAATTCCACAAACTTTTGAGGTCCGATTAGTTTTAATTTTATTTTTTTTATATATTTTTCGTATATACATACTTATGCTTTTACAATTTTTTTTTTGGGTGTTTGTCGTTAGAATTTGTACAATGGAGTCCTCGCATTAGTGCTTTTCTGTATGAAAGTATTGTTGGGAAGTTATTATTCATATAAAGATAAAAAAAACCAAAGAAAAATTCCTTCGACCTAACTGGACCCGAACCGGTATCTGTCGCCTCAACGTAGCTATCGCTCTGTCAACTGAGCTACAGATCTTGCGAATTCCTCTGTGTGCTTGTTGCAGATCTTTGTATTGGGGTTTTTTAACAGCACCATCTTTTTTTTAACGGAACTTATAAACCAGGTATCATTGCCAGAAAATTGACAGAGATGGCGCTATGTATACTAATTGCAATATTTTATTATAAAAATACAAAAATTCTTTATTACCACTATGTCACTTTTTTGAACATAAAAAATAAACAAACGATGTATGCCAAATACGAGAAAAGTAGGTGTCTCGGCTTGTGCTGTCTGGAATCGTTGTTGTCGCAGACAGCGCTGTTTTTCAGTCACTTCCTTGTCCCTAAGATCTCCGCCTTAAATAAATATTAATATTTACGCCTATTTTAGTTATTTATATATTAAATAATAAATAAATAACGCACACACTCAACATAGCCCCGCACTAGGGAAACCCTGTGTCGCGGGTGCCATGGACACACACATAGACAACCACAAATTACACCCGAACTCACGAGAAAAATAAATGTAAGCCATACAAACATTTCTCCCGGCCCGGGAATCGAACCTGGGACCTCTGCGTGGCAGTCCGGCATGGTAACCGTTCGGCCACGGAGGCAGTTAATTAAATAAATAGATAAGAATTTAATTAGATAGCTAGATAGATAAATGAAATGATAGATAAATAGATAATAGTTTTATTTTTTCGATGAAGTAATAAATCGAGTTTTTAAATATTGCAAGTTATGAGTAGTTTTAAACGATAACGTAACTGCAAAGTTCTCCCCACGAAGAGATGGGCCGTACGTCATAGAAAAACAGCAAGGGCCTGCCTCATTTAAAATTGCACATACAGCGTCACCTGATGAGCCAATTGGACTCTACCATGCATCGGCTTTAACGCTGTACCATGGGTAAGGGTAACCAAGCGACATTAGCCGAACCGTCGCAACCCATACGTAGAAGAGGACAACCGAGGAGGCAACCCATTCTGAGTCCTGCACCCCCAAGCCGAAAAGAGGACGAGGACGACCCCAGAAAAACTAGTATAGCTCAGTCCCTCTCGCCGAGACGTCTTCGGGGCCAGAGGGAGACTGTAACAAACCCATTTTATATCATAGACTTTACTAATCAAGTTTGTTTGTAAGATAGTTCTATAAAAATTACTTAATTCCTGCATCGCGGTGTTTAGATTTTCCCTCGGATGGTGACTACTTGAACCGAATTTTATTTATGTGTGAGAAACATCAGTACTGGAGATACGTTTCTAGGAGTTGAGTCCTTGTGGGAACGGCTGCCTGGACCTATTGATAGTTACTATTATACTTTTTGCATCTGTACCCGCAGCCGCCGGTTACAATTAACTTGGCACTTTGTATTTTATTTTGAGAAATAAAACCTGAAATTGGATTACAAGTCTTTTACTCAATTTGGTGACGTCATCCACGAAGAAAGAACCCCCTCTACAGTACCTAAATACATAATTGTATCACTTCGGTTAAAAATTTAATATAATAATGTTGAATTTAATTGTATTTTTTATTGTTAGTGTTATAAAAAAAAAACAACTCACACACACATAATTCCGCACTAGGGGAACCCTGTGTCGCAGGCGCGGTGGTCATACACATAAACAACGACAAATTACACCCAAACCACGAAATAATTAAATGTAGGCCATACAAATATTCAAATTTATAAGGAATCGAGCTCGGCGTCTCTGCGTGGTAAACCAACATGGTAACCCTTTTGGCCACGGAGACAGTTAATTTTGATTGAATATCATGATGAATTTACTACCATGATATTCATCTACTTACGCAATCTTTGGACTGCTCTGTACAGATCTCTCTTGAGGGGTAAAACCAGAGTTGACAATGACATAACCGAAGAAACAGAGTTCTGTGTTAAACATGATTTTAACTCAGATGAGATTGCTTTGATTGGTGAAAAGAACCTAGTTATAATATTCAAAAATTATGTACGTTATCATATTCTACTATTCTGTATTTGAATACTTAAAGTACAGACCTTGAAATATATAAAACAAAAGAAAAAATCATCACAAAACGCTGTCCGTATCTCGAAATCCCAAACTCATCAACCGTTTCAAAAGTTAAATTCCTTTGGCCCTAGAGGCCGCCGCAACTAATCCCCTGACGTGAGTTTTTTATCCCTCACAACCGAAGAAGGCTTTCACGGCGTCTCAATAGGGAAGTATACACTCAATACTCTACACATCTACGTGAGATACAAAGTGGCTAAAGAAAATTTTACGTTTGAAAACGTATCATTCTTGACAGATAAAAATATATATCGAGTATTTAGGTTTTCATGTTTCTTATGTATTGGGAATGAAACTATTTTTCTTGGGATCTAAATCACGTATATTTGTTTTTTTTTTTGAAACAAACGTTGATTAGTTTGCAAAAAAACAAATGTACGCGATTTTAATCCGAAAAACAGTTTCATTTTTGAGATAAAAATGTAATTAACCTTTAGGCTGCTTTTCCACCAGAGATGTGCGAGGCGGTGCGATGATGTGTAGCCGCGCTGTGAAACGGTGCGATGTTTTCCACCAAAGCTGTGCGAGGTAGCTAGACGGTGAGAGGATGTGCAGTGGCGCGGTGCGAGGATACGTTACGGACTCTTTTCAGCTATGCGCGGATGGAGTACGGTGTGGTGGGGTGAGCGGTGGCGATGTATCAGTGTTAGTTAGCGTCATAGTTTCCTACACCGTTTTGCACATATTCCTCGCTCGCATCCCTTGCACACTAACTACAGGAAATGTCCTACATGTGAACTTTATGTCACAGTATGACGGACGCAGTGGCAGTACCACTCAAGTTTTTGCGATTTAAAACTCCGAGAGGCACTGTAACTGTTATTGGTGGTGGGTGTGCCACTTTCCACTAGGTATAAGACTTGCTTGTACTGTCACTTGACATAGTAAAGAAATTATAGTTTTTTTTATTGCATTCGACGATCCGTCTGCCGAAAGTGACCATATTGTCTGTTCTAAATTTTACATGGATTGTGTTTGATTGTGTTCAATGATAATTAAGTTTTTACCATTATTTATTTTCTTTTATTGTAGGGAGTACACACATGGTATTTAGTATTTTTGTAAGGAGAAAATGTTGCTTTGTTTGCAATTCAATGTAGCCATATTTGCGTTCAAAAAATTTACTTTTCCTTATTTTCGAGGAGATTCTATATAATATTATACTAATGTTACATACGCAAGTTCAAAATAATGAAAAGGGTAATATTAGGTATTATTTAAAGTAACTAATGGATTTGGTCCAAAAAATTAATGGAGCCTTTATGAAGTGAAAAGATCTTTTCATGTCTGAATGTTCGTTGGAAAATAATTAATGAATTGACTTTATTCATTTAAAACGACTTCAATGTATAGTTTGGCAGTATTTTTTATTAAATTGAAATCCTAAATAAATAAAGCACTAAATTCTAAATAAAATGTTGTGCCCATTTGCAAGAGGACATGTGAAGTTAATCGACGCGTATGATATTCAAGCGAGCGTGGTAGTTTGCGGCTATGTGCAGGACGGTGTTATGCGAGGCGGAAGAATAATGAACGTAGACATTGATACATGAGTGACGTCATACGCTCCATGCACGACTACAGGACACAACAACGTTACATGGTACGTGACAGGAATTTTTAGTGCCCGGAGAAAGACAGAATAACTTTTTTTCAACCGAAACAAAAATTGTTATAATTCTGGTTTTCATTATATTATATTTCAAAAGTTCGGGTTAAAATTTATCGTCTCCCTGTATTTCTACGCTGCTGGTTATTTATCGATTCGATTGGAAAGTAAAAACAAAAATTGTAGTTTGGAGTTGCTTGGAGTACTGCTGCAACCTATGAAATGGTTATGCTAAATACCAACTGGCAACCTTAGATTCAGTTGAAAAGCGTGCCAAGAAGTTTATAGGTGACTGTGTTATAGAGGTGAATTAAAAATAACTATAATATATATATTATTTATTTATTATATAACTATAATATATATAATAATAAATAATGACTACAATGACAAATAGGGTGGTTTGCATTAAGAGTCAATACTTCCTCGGCTCGAATTAAAATTTGTGCCGTGCTAATACGGTTCATTTTGCTTGGGTCGAGAGGCAGGGACATTGGCTTTATTCCAGATTTTTCTTTACAAACAAAATTAATGTCATCTGGAAAATGTATATCGTACACGTGTACTATACACGTGTTCTGTTTAGTTCAGTTGACATTAGAAAAATCATTGGTACGAGTATATGTAAAGTACCTCCTAAATACTGCAGTTTTCTTGCAAAATGTCGAGGTAAATTTATGTTTTTTTTTCTATCGTGCATATATTTAATATCGTGTTTTCATATCATATAGTATATATCATATAGTGTATATCATATGGTGTAGTATCAGTGTATAGCCTAAATTTTACTATATATTTTTCCTAAGTGTTTGATTCAACACTTTCATTGTTATCAACTAAAGTCAATTGAGGTCGTATAGACTCTTAATATTAGACAAAACTTGTTAATGTCTTTACCATTTTAGTAAGCCGTGATCGTAGGACTTGTAAAGGACCCCCAAAAGGGTTGTCTGAAAAAAATAATATAAATATAAAAGGCTATTTTATTTCCAATACGTAACAATCTTGAAAACCTAAGAACTCGATATCACAACCTTATTTAGACAACAGAAAAATAACACTGTAAGAATCTTTCTCCCGAAGAAGCGTGATATTAGGCAATTTATAAACTGGGCCCCAGAGAGTGTCTGAAAGAAAGTCCGAAGAAATTAATTATACGGGGTTGACACATTGTACATTTATGAAAATGTAATTTATATTAAGACGAAACATTATATTAGTATAATATAATAGTGATAGACATAATGTTAATACAATTATAAACTGTCTGTTCTTGATAGTCGTCTTCACAAAGACAAACTCTTTTAAGGTGCATTATACAATGCATCCTATAGTATAAGCTTACGCTTAGTTTAGGTACCAGTTTCTTACAAATATAATGTAAAATACATTTTATTATATGTTTCCAACTTTATACATGTATAACTGTTATGTGGAGAAAATAAACGTATACATTACATTCAGAAAAATAGATCTACTGACGCCGTTAACAACTACAGGCCGATTTCTATTTTAACTGCTCTGTCGAAGGTTTTAGAGAGAATAATGAACAAGCAACTTACGAAATATTTGTATAAATTTAGTATAATTTCTAAAAACCAATTTGGATTTACGTCATGAGTATCCACAGAGGACGCTGTTCAAAGCCTTACCAATCATACAGTTGAAAACCTGGACAATAAAACAAAATGCATTGGAATATTTCTTGATCTCTATAAAGCCTTCGACACGGTGTCAGTGTCGATTTTACTGCGAAAACTTGTAGCTATCGGCGTTAGAGGGCTCTCGCTAAAATTATTTGCAAGTTCTGACTAATCGCACTCAAAAACTCAAAATTGGGAACTGTATCAGTGACGAACTGCTGATAACATTTGGGGTTGCGCAAGGGAGTATATTTTGTCCCACCTATTTAAAATTTATATTAACGAGCTCTGTCAACTTGCTATCTCCAACTGCAAAATAATATCCTACGCTGATGACACTGTACTCGTCGTCACTGGGTCCGATTGGTCTATTGCCAAATCTCACTCGGAACAAGCACTGAAAACAGTAATATATTGGCTGAACAACAATTTACTTACCCTAAATATTGACAAAACTAAATATATCCTCTTCTCGATGAGAAATACTTCCATACCTCCGGCTGATTTCTCTATTGCGGCGCATACTTGTTCTGAAACTCCTTGTCAATGTATCAGTATTTCCCGAACTGATTGTATTAAGTATCTGGGTGTGCACATAGATGAGGTTTTAAATTGGCATAGACATATTGACAATATTTGCTCGCGTGTTAGAAAGCTAATATTTATAATGAAAAAGCTCCGACACTCAGCTAAACGAAACACACTACTTATGTTTTATGAGGCCCTCTGCAAATCAGTAATAACATACTGCATATCAGTCTGGGGTGGTGTCCATAAAACTTCGTTACTCAAACTTGAAAGAGCCCAAAGAGCTGTCTTAAAAGTAATGCTCCACTGACCATTTAGATACCCTACAATCCAGATATACCAGGATTGCAACGTTCTGACAGTGAGACAACTTGTGCTCCAAATTATTGTGCGCCATCATTCTTGTCTCGTGGGCTGACTTACATTATCCCACTAGAAGAAGGAAACCGGTATGTACGCAAATACCCTATAGAACCATATTTGCGAGCAAACAGTACAGGTGTAGCTCATTTTTGTATAATAAAATAGATTAAAAAAAATTCAATTAGCTCATCTCAATAAATTTGAACTCAAAAATAAACTTTTTACGTTTTTGGTCAATTTAGACTATGGTTCGACGGAAAATTTAATAAACCGAGTATTAGTAATATAGACTAAATTATTTGCTATATAGTAATTTTATATAAAAAAAATCATACAGATTGCATTACAAAAATATCATTACACACACACAATACACACACGCCCGCACGCGCATACACATACCCTCACGCACGCGCATACACATTTCCACACATGCACACACACGCGCGCGCACCACCTATTATTATTATTATTATTTTGTTTGTTCAATTTGCATATTGTTTTAGTTATTCGTATTGATCTTTTTTTTTCTCTTTTACATTATTATTATACTTTACTGTTCATTTTTTTCTGTCTGTTTACAATGTAATACAATAAACCTTGTTGTAACTCTTTTTTGTTGTAAGGTTGTTAATTAAGACACGGAGGAATACTGGCTAACAGGCTATCCTACTTTGAGAATCAGGAAATATATTTGTAATGTTCTAACCTTATCCTAGATTTAATGTCTTTACTGTGAACTAACGCTTGGAAATAAATTTATTTATTATTTATTTATTTAGTAAGACTTACCAACTACCAATTAATTAATTAAAAATTAAATTAATTAATAAGAATTACCAATACATACGTTAAATATTTATAAAAACGAAACATTTAAAACTAAAATTATGCATACATTTAAATTAAAGGTATTGCTGCATTGCATAAAGGTAATAATTATTATTTTGGAAGCACGACAGTATCACTAGTCTGTCTATACATATATGACTAGATCAAATCAAGTTTACATTCAATAATTTACGTACTTTCAACATTGACTTACAATTATATGGACGTCGGGTCCGCGCTAAAAAGTGTTCGAACTTATAGGGCGTTAAAATCGTATACAGAGCGTCATTCACGCTCTAGTCTTCGTTTGCTCGACTGACAGCGAAGCAAGCAAAATTAGACAGTACTGCGATGACATTACAATTTAAATTCAACGTTTTAGCTTTTTCATATTCCTTGACATGTAACTACGTTTAAACAGGTTGACTTGGGACATTCTTTTCGTGGTTTTTGTATTAGACCCGTCGTCCATTTATTTGTAAGTCAATGACTTTCAAACAGCAAAAACAGATAAACTGAACAAAACTAAGCAACAATTAGGCAAAAATTAAAATAACAAAATTCAAAATTAAGCAAACCAAAAATAGCTAGATAGCTCGCTAAAGACGGTTAAACACTTAGCTTTAATAAGATTATAGTAAATGAAATTATTTTTTTCGGATCTAAAATCTTTGTTTTTTCAAACAAATCAACGTTTCATTTAGAGCTGTGATCCGAAAAAAATAGTATCATTTCCTATGAGTAACAATCGCGAAAATCTAAGAACTCCGTATGTAAAATTTCTCTCGAAATTCAAAATTCACCGTTAACAAGGTTTAAAACTATCGCGGAACAATATACAAACTTTCTATAAAAAGTTGATTTATTCGTTTATTTATTTGCAAAGTTTACAGCCTTTTAAATTCGATTTATATTCTTAAATCACAAACTTTTTAGCCATTTACAAAGTTTGTCATTTAAACAATTCATTTAAAGTTACATTAAATTTCTAATAAATTAAGCGAAAGCGACGTTACGGAAAACAATTAGTTATTATGAAATTATAATTGTATTCAATGAAATCAACAAAATTACAATAAATAACTATAACATACCTAACAAACATAATTGCAAGGACAGTACGCACATGCGCGCGCGAACACGCGCGTGTGTGCGTAGTGTTTGTATGCTCTATTTAATTTTTATTGGAATTAAATGGGGGTATGTACATTAATATATTGATATACAGCTTCTACGTACTTGAATAATAAAAATCCATTATAATGAGCCGCTTAGAACTCATTTAAGGCGAGTCATCGGAGGAGAAACTGTTTTGCTGGAGCAAATGGTTTACGTAATTACTTTAAATAACGATCGTACAAAAAATACGATACACCTAAGGACGTGCTTCATCCGATTATATAAAATCCTGAAAACAAGCTAAAATAAATTCTGGAACGAATTATTTCAGAACAAAATATCTAACTTTGCACATAATTTTTGTATGGAAATATTTATCTTTACGTACTACAGAGAACCTGCTAAGTTTTGGTTTTCAACTGCCGCCTTGTAGTTATTAAATTCACATTTATCCCCAAATTTGAAAATTGTCCAGTGATTTAACGACGTTCCGCGCCCCCCGCTGCCCCGTCAATGACTGTCGGGCGTACCGGCTTCGGATTTGTGTCAAATTTTCTCCGCATGTTCTTATTTTATTCACATTAATTTTCGAAAGCTTTGTTCCCCACACCTCACCTCCTGAAAGCTCACGTTGGCCTCACCTCCTGAAAGCTCACAAAGGCTCACGTTGTAATATCTCGCCTTAAGGCAGATTTCCATAGGAATAATTATAAGAAACTCTGGTTGTTGCTCGTTGTAAACAGACATTTCGTTATGTTTTTTTTGATTTGTTTCTGGCACTTCGCGGTTTGCGTTTGTGCCACATTGCTGTGGCACAAATTCAAACCGCTAAAATGGGGAAACTTATTCACGGAAAACAATGGAAAGGAAAAATAATTTGGAACAAATGATCAGGGAAGTGCGATTAAGGTTAAATAGGAAAACATAAACATAAAATTATATGACAAACGTAATATATAGCTACATTTATCATACATTTAAAAATATCATAAGTAGAGTAGAATAGACAATAATAAAAAAGTATTTAAGCACTATACTAGTCCTGACACTAAATAATCCTGATAAATTTGAGCAATTGGGTTTCGGAAGGGTTCAGGTATAATTTGCTTATTGTAATAATGATTTTTTGAACTTCAGCAAACAAAAAAAAGAAACCTTACCTTAACTTCACTGTTAAAATTATAAAGATGACCATGTTTTAAGTACTTCATCGGCTCCTTGATATGATAAGGTCACATCTGCAAAATTACAACTTTTCAGGAGAGAGGTTTACAAATTACACGAACGAAATTAGTAATAACTTTTTTATGCCTATTTGGGCATAAAAAAGTCTCCTATTTAGGAGAGTTATAAAATTTCATATATGTATAGACATAATATTAGTAGTATGTATGTATACGTATATGTCTACAAAGCATATTTTATATATTGTATATGTATATAGATATATATTTAGTATTTAGTATGTGTATATGTGTACGTATGTTATATGTATAGTATGTTATTTAAAACAGTAGAACTCCTTGGAAAGAGTTCGTCCAGGGAAGTTCTGCCACTTTACCTATTTCTGCCGCCAAGCAGTAATGTAAGCATTACTGTGTTCCGGTTTTAAAGGGTAAGAGTGCTGGTGTAATTACAGGCACATGGGACTTGTCAACTTATGTCTGAGTGTGACGGGCGCAGTGGCAGTGCCTCTCAGGTCTTTGGGATTGAAAACTCTGAGTGGCACTGCAACTGTTATGGACAGGCGTGAGGCTTATCATCAGGCGCATAATTTGTTCGTCAGTTGATATTATAAAAAAAATGTTTTATGAAATTTGTTTAAGAGTATATTCGGTTCAATGTATACATCGTTTAGCTATTTTGTGCACCATTAACTGCCCTTCAAATGGAACTTCGTAAAAATTTGTAAGGTTGCCTGGATCGCTGTCTAGCGATAAGGCAGCCGATTGGTTTTACTATATTTTGTATGTCACTGTGTTTATTTTGTGTGCTAAGAAGCTTATTCTATTCTAGTCTATTTTAACGTATATTCACATGTAGCTTTATTATACCATTTATTACTGTATTTTTTCTCTGAATATGCATATTAACACCAAATTTAATTTTAAAACACCGAAATACGGTTTCCCTCCAGACAGAGGTGATTTAAAACACGGAAATTCCCTATAGGCGGAAACAAGTGTCGCGCGGATTAAATAATAAGCCCCTTCGATAAGGTATTCTGAAAGTTCACTGGGGATTCAAGCGTTTTATTGTTTCAAACGTTTGAAATACGAATAAAAAGTTTTCAAGAGGTACCACAAAAACTTCGAACAATTTTACTGTTTCAATAATTTGTACCAGTCACCTTTATAGTTTCTTTGTACCTCTCTTCCCTATATTTCAAAGTCAAACAATCTTTATTTTATATGATGCCAAGTGAGGGAACGAACAAGTCGTACGCCTGGTGGTAAGCGACACGCCTGTCCGTAGCAATTGCAGTGTCACTGAAAGCTTTAAATCGCAAAAATTTAAGGGACAGTGCCACTGCGCCCGTCACCCTAAGACATAAGTTGCAAAGTCCCATGTGCCTGTAATTTCACCAGCGCCCTTACCTTTCAAAACCGGTACGGAATAAAGCGTATATTACTGCTTAGTTGCAGGAATAGTTAAGGTGGCCGTACTTCCCTGGACGAACTCTTTCACAAGGAGCTCTACTGCAACTGAATTTATTATATCTTTATTTCGTAGGTAAGCAAATCACACTTGAAATCGTCATATTGATTAAACTCTGCTGCTCTTTCGCAAGGCAAATTCCCCTGAGAAGAATGAGCAAGAACCTTAAGAAGCTATACAATAACCTTTACTACTATATTAGATTATAGTTTAAACCTTGTGAAAGGCATATTTTGAATATAAACCGGAATCATTACATAAGCGGAATCTTATTATGAATTTGTGACTGTGTGAAGACGACTTTTAGCGCGCGTTTATTCGACACGAATATCATCTCACGCCGCGAGGCCGCCGCGCGGTCGACACCCGGAGACCGCGTGGCCTCCGCGCAGCAACCACGTGCATCTGTCTTGGCAAAGTACGTTCTATTTATTTTATATTTACGTTTTGACTTAAATGAGCGTACCGAGCGCGCGCGCGAGGCTGGCTTGTCTTTGGACTACGCGGCGTTGGTCAGCGACCGCGCGGTTATATTATTTCGAGGAAGTTAAATATAGTTGCCTAGTAAATAGAATTCAGATTCGCCATTAATGTACGCGAAAGCGTGATAACTGGGCGGTCACCGCGCGGCGGTCGTGCGAAAACCGTCGCGTCGTTTAACTGGGCTCTTAAGAACAGCTAGTTTATTTTTATTCCTCGTATTAATGTTATGTCTATTTATTTTTCATTAAAAGATTACTATTTTTCTTTCTTACATTAGTGCAAGAACGTTAATTTCTTTAACTTATCTTTCAAAGACACTCTGGATCTCAGTGCCTCTACCATGAGATTCCAGTGACAATTCTCGCTAGTGACCGCTTAGAATATTTGTATACAAAATTTTGTTTATTCTTAAACCGTTAGAGCGCTTTATAATTTGCCATATAGAATTTACGCGGACGCTAGCAATAACTGTCACAGTAATCTCGTGGTAGAGGCAAAGATTGTAAATTGCCCTCACCGCGTTTCTGCGATTAAAAAAAAAATATTGTGAAAGTAGCTGAAGTAGACTTATCTAGACGTTTATCATTAAAAACATAAACAAGTTTCTCCTTGCAATACTTCAAAGTAATGCTAATTATCTAAATCGCCTCGGAGCTTATGGTTTCCGCAAAAATAAATTGTCTGGGCTTTAAGAGATAAATACGCAAATCCCCTGACTACAATTCCCAAATTCAACATTATTCTTGGCGAAATAATAAATTGACAATAATAAATTGAAATAAAAAATATGACATGATGGTTTTTTTTTTAATAAATCTGCATGTTTTATATGGTGATTCTGAAGTGAGAGTTCGGCGGTTCGATTTTAATATCTAAGTTAAATCCATCTGTGAATGTTTGCTTTTGATAAGTATTCCCAATATATACTACTACAGTCTCTCACTAAGGCCACATATGCGGGGCTTGCAGCGGGGCGTCGCTTTGAGCGTGCACGCTGCGCTACCCCAGTACTACCAAAGAACAAAAAAGTAACGAGCATAGATACTCTCCGCCCCTCCTTAGCTTTATATGCCGCATCACGCCCCGCACATTGACGGTCACATTGACTGAACGACAACAAGGCTGTCGGCGAGCCTTTTAGCGCTAAGACGGCTATGAAATGTGAATATAGTTTTCATTTATATATTACGAAACTTGTACGTTAATATATAACATGATTGTACGTTACTATTTATAATGGTCGTGAATTACGCTCTGACGGCCGTTTCTCGTCATCTAAATGGGATAAAGAGAGTTTCTTTCGTTTTGCGAAAGATGAAACGAAGTAAGTAAAATAACTTGTGTCTGAAAGAGGGAGCAGAGGAAAAATTCCTAATCTTCGACTTGATTTTAGAGGTATATTCACTTTAAAGTTAAAAATAAAATATTGTATGAGTAACTACACGACATATTCAAGCATAGACATTAATCAGAAACATAAAACAATAAAGTTTCCTCTATAGATAAAAATCATGAAAAGACCTCTAATTTTCACTTTTTTCGATTTATCCTCGAAATGCTACAGGTTATTAGGACAAAAATTAGGTAATTAATTATATTTATGCATGATCGACAACTGTCACTACGGATTTTTTTTAATCCCTTTAGTTTTAGAGTTATTCCGCTAAAACGAATTTGGTACTTTTAATGCGCAAAATTCAACATCTCCTGTCGCATGTCACGCGAACTTCAGACATATATTTGGTTCACAAATTTGGGCGGAGCCAACGTCAAAACTTTTTTGGCATGAGAGCTCTTCAGTTATTGCTTATTTCTTTATTATTATATTATATATTATTGTAATATATAATACAGATTATATCGATATAAATACCTAATGAAAATGTGTAATTATTATGATTCTATTAGTAGAATTCTAGATAACTCATTAGCGTTAGAATTTTCGCGAAGTCGTCGCTCTTACCACGTAATAGATACGAGAAAGTGATGGGTAACCCTGCCATTTCACACACACATTTGCTGTATGTAGTAGTAGTAGTAGGTAAATAGCTTTCGACCATTGTATGGAGTGTTCGGGGTGTGGTATTACTGTAATATCTTCCAATAACGCAACGCCTTGGATGTTTGGCGACACCGCCGCCCGCCCGTGCAGAGTACGCCTGCGCTGTCGTAGGTAGATATATAAGGGTTGTCACAAAACAAACAAAAAATTTCGATTATTATTATGGCGTAATCATTTATTAACTATTATTAAATTTAAATTAATTATTTTTCCGGATTTAAATCGCGTATATTTGTTTCTTCAAACAAACCGACGTTTCGGGCCCTTTACAGGTCCCATGGTCACGGTTGACTGACGTGGTACAGTCTTCAACCAGTTATGTCTAATATTGATGCAAACCACCCTATTCTTTCAATATAGTTACAATAGTTATTAATTAAATACCTTATTTTGAATTTTACAAAGAAAACATTCCAATTTACGCTAAATTAAGTTTTACAAATTATTTTATTGAATGAATTTTTATTATGTTCAATTTATTATTAATCAATAATAGAAATTAGAATACACTAAAACATATTACTTAGTACTGCAGTGTTATGTCTGTTTGGGATTTTTCATTAGAGGAAATACTGGATCCAAAACTGGTGGTACTGAGAAACCATCTTCCCTGTTGAAATTAGGATTTTTTTAATTTCAATGGCCTCTCGCAGCATCCTGGGTAGATAACGGACTTCTTTTGCAAGGACCTGGGGTTTGTCAAACTTCATTGAACGTGTAGGTTTATCCATGACATGCTCGCAGACTGCAGACTTGTTTACGCGACGGTGTTTGACATCAGCTATATGATCTTTTTGTTTGAAAAAAACAAATATACGCGATATAAATCCGGAAAAATAGTTTCATTTCCTATGTGTAACAATCGCGAAAACCTAAGAACTCGATATTTAAATTAATTATTAAACATTACTTATTTAGTAATAATTATTTATTCAAGTATTGCACTGCCAAATTACACTTTATTCTTAGATGTTTTAAGTTTTCCATTGTTAAATTTAACTATAATAATTTAACTATAATAATAATTTATCTCAAATATGTTTCCAATGTTGTATCCGTACACGGAACAGTTTATATGCGCCATTATATAAGCTTACAACGATTTTCGTAGTACTCGGTGAACGTATTCAAAAATTTTAAAACATACAACATTTATAGCATACATCAACCCTTAACGCTCGATCCGGCAATCCAAGCGTGTTATTAGGATGCGGCCCGCGCCGCCCGACCCGCCTCGAGTACCCCGCCGTTGCTTTGCAATCGTTGCGCAACTATATGGTTTGTATAACTGTGGCGCTATTTGTATAACTGAACATACAGATCTGTATTGAGATGTCTTTGTATTACAGTGTGCATTCGAGCTTCCTGTCCATTGGAAGAGCGGGACGTCACGTGCACGCTGGTTCACTTAACGTATTGAAATGGGTCAAAGCATTTTCGATAAAGCGTTTGAGCGTTTCGACGAGCATATATAAATGGTGTTTTATTCAGTGTCATGTCAAGATTTGTGGTTCTAAATATTTATATTTCAGTAGCAGAAGAGCTTCTCGTGAAAGAGTCGGACCAGGTTGGCTTCTTTGACATAACAAAATACACGATGTAGATCCGAAAAAATAGTTTTATTTCGAACGTTTTTAAAGCAGTATGGATAAGTAGCAAATGCTATGTATCCGCTCACGCGATGCGCTACCCCCACTTACAAGGCCCTTAAAGGATAGAATAAACCTACCCCAAAATGGCGGCTATCTGGTTTCGCAAATTGGAAAAGCATTCAGTTTAAATACAAGTTTTTATAAATTATTCTGCATTGCGAAATAAATACCCTCCGTTCTACCAACAAAAACATCTCAAATAAAATGCAGCAACACACCGCAAATCCTGCACTTAAAAAGCACTAATTAAATTTTTGGTGTACTTGGATAAATATAATAATATTCCGTTTGAGTGGTTCTAACGTTTACCATGAAATCACTCCTTAAAGTATAGTTTATAAACATTTATATTCAGGTTAAACTTAAAAAACGCTACTTACGGTATGTTTTCAATAAATAAACACCGAAATTACCAGCCCAAACAATAACACACACGATTGTCGTGACGTATTTTTGAAGTTGTTGATTTTTTTAAATGTCAGACCCAGGCATTAAAAACTTCATGGTTTGCTAGAGTAGTTACCGAAATAGCAATTAATATTAGTAAGTTCTTTTACCTGTTATAACTTCGATATCCGATAAATCGGTATAAAATCATCACCGGCACCTTTAGGTGTGGTATGCTTCCAGAGACGCATGAATCACGCAACGCTCTGTGGCGGCATGCGTCCACGGCTACTTGTATCGCGTGAGCGGATATATAGTAGCTATAAAGCTGTTACTATTGTCCAGCACACTCTCTCTAAGCGCAGCAGTAAACCAATCAATCATGATGTGATTCAATTAAGACTTACCAAGCAATACTTATTTGGAAACCTATTTTTTCAATGTAATAGTGTCTGTCTATTCAATTACAAGACAGGCGCGTAATATTACATATATAAAAAAATATAGACTAACAAGAAATTATACGCTGAAGGAGATTAAGGACAGTTAAATCCCTTAACTCCAATTAATGCAGCTTTGTTTTACACAAAATAAATGTAATCCTATTCCATGACTGCCGCTTAATGGACTATCGAGTTAGCGAGCGCTGATTATAACTAGTACTACGAACAGTCCACGAGGGAAATAGGGATTTTGTTCGGAATTGTATATACAGTTTACCTACATAAGTGTTTAGGGCTTAGAAAACTCTTTTCCAGCTTGGTGATGTCCGTTTGTTCCTTGTTTCTTACATCCATCTCTTATAAAGTGTTATTTTCAAAATGCTAACAATACTGTCACGACTATATTACTAACATCTTAAACAACAACTTTTGTTCCATGACTTTTTAAAAAACAATAATTTACCTAAAATAAACTTTTAAGTTTTTGTTGTACTATCTGACACTTTTTACATCTGTATTTGGTAGAATAACTTTAAACGTGGAAGCGTCTTCCGCGACGATTCCCACCCCCGTTCTGCACAGAGTTATTATCGTTTAGAGCAATCTATTTAAATCGATTTTTTTTGTATGTAAGTAAAATCTGATGAATCATTAAAAGTCATAGAAACTTGTTGTTTATGATGAAATCTTTTAAATTGCCTAATGAATAATCCCCATCCTTGGAAGTATGTGAAGTCCTCAACCATAGATAGCTTTGGCCAAGCGTGGCGGGGCCTAAATAAGGGTTTATGGAAAGGTACTTAGAGGAGACTTGTGCCCAGCAGTGGGAAATAAAAAGTGAAAAGTATGGAGACGAAATTTTTTTAATGTGCGAAACATCTTCCATGGGGAAAGGCATTCAGGTTCACGATTAAAATCAGAGGTGGTGGCTTAGGTAGGTTGATGGCTACCGTCACACACACGCAACATTGCGGCTGACGTCACACTTTAATAACATGTTAGTATTACGCTTTAATAATATAATTTAGGCCTTAAGCGAGAAACACACAGAGAGCGTGTGCCATGCGCTCATACCGCATCCGCACTCGGTGTGTTGTCGTTCTTATAAATACACAGAATAGACCCGCTGCCACCGCGATTCTGACCCGAACCGCACCCGACCCGCGCCCGACTCGCGTCCGTCCTGCGCCTATCCCGCGCCCGACTCGCACCCGATCCGTGCCCACTTTCTGTGTGTTTCACACTTTAAGTTTTAAAGTTACTGACAAATAAAACAAGCAAAATAGTTTTTTCTTGTTGGTTTTTTGTTTTGGATCTTTCTTTACACATTTATCAAAGGCAACATCAACAATTACTGTCACTGGTGAACAAGCAATGACGTGCGCTGTGCATAATAACTTTTTAGATTTATATTAAAACGCGATCGCGAGGCCGACGACCCAATTGCACTTGTCTTCAACGTCATGAAACATGAATGCAGTTGGATAGGATTGTAAATGCAAAGTTTCATTGTTACTATTGTTAAGGCATAGAAATGAAATTGTATTGAAAATCGGTAGCAAGAAAGGTGTATTTTGCAGGGCATTATTACGTTGAACTAAAAACAACAACGCTCGAAAAAATATGGACGAAGGATATTTAAAGAAGTTTAAGTAAAGTAAGTTTATTTTTTCCGATTTTACAACTTTCCTTATTTATAAAAAGAGCAGTGTAACATTACGAAAGCGTCACAATAAAAGCTCTTAAACGTTCTCGAGAACAAAGTTTCATGGTTTTATTTTTATATTTAAAATCATAATAGCTTTGTCTAAACAATGGATATTTCCTCTTACAACCTGTGTGTATTTTTACAAACTATATTGTCTGCGACAAAATATGAACGTGGCACTGCTTAGTGAAGTTTTTACAAATGTAGAAGATTGGATCATAGTGCTAGCATAGATAGCCAAATAATATATGCCAAGGACCGCCATAGATGGCACAACGTCGTCATGCAGAAACTGTTTCCGCAAGGGAGTAACGATCCGCAGTAATGAGGAATACGACGCGACGAGGAGGAGGATGTGAAACAGACATGTGCAGATTTTTATGTAATGGTGTAATTGTACACATCGCAGTAGTAACGTTATCACACTTAATGACATGAAATTGCATTAACCTATAATAGCTTCGTGTACTTTTTTTTATACGTGACAGCTGGTAATGGGAAGTGGAATTCAAACGTGAAGAAATGTAGTGGTTGTTATTAAACTCACCGCCCTAGCCACCTCTTACATCCAAATGTACATAGAACGTAAAGTGATCCAGACCCACAATATTAGGGTCCTTTCGTTTTGCCCCTGTTTTCTCTTGCCCCCGTGTTGTTTGCAACAACAGACAACTGTATGTATAAAAAAATTACAAAAGCGAATTAACTTTCATACAAAAAGTGTATAAAAAATCGGTTTTGTTTCATTTGCTCAATCACATAAACAATTGTAGAAAATATATTTAAAACAAAATGGTAATTGTAATAACAAATGAAGTCTATGGGAAAACAAGCGTCGCTGTTATTCTGTGACAGCCTATCATGGAATGGCACATAGAAAAAAAAATGCATTAGCACAAATGATGGACTATTAGGCCAGCCCACATGCCGTTCTCCTTCATACGCATCACAACAATTTCCAATAATCCATTTCTAATTTAAAAAAAAGTTTTTATATGTACGTAAATGCAGTTATCGATTATTGTATCCACATTAGTAAGTCAATGATCTACATCCATTTATTTTGACGGATTTTCCCTTATAAGATTTCGTTTTTGATTTGTATTATTAACGGCCTTAAATTGAATTTTCGTGTGTATCGTTAAATGTGTTGAAATAAATTGTTTTGTGTCATTCGAAATTGGACCATGTAAAAGACGCATACAGAATTTATATTTCGTTTGACAATAAGCACATTAGCAATTATTAATGCCTGCAGGGTAATCGGTTATATAAAATGACAACAAATGTTAAGCTTCAAATTATAGTTGAGTCGAAAGGTGGCTCTATTACTTCGACTCATAATGAGAATATATATATGTGAGAAATTGACAATCTGGAAGAGTAAGCAAGCGCGTTGCACATTGTACGTGCTCGACAAATGCTTGCGCCTACGACAGCAGCCTGTGTTTTCGATTGGCGCTGCGCGCTGTAATGCTTCACAACACGCCCCTGCTCATGGAGTGTTATTGTTGGCCAATGCCCTGATTGCTCATCACCGAGATATACATTTTTTTGTAATAGTGGAAACAATATGAAGTTTGTATTAATCGAGAAACAGTCTAAAATTTATTTGTATAAGTGACGTGTTTTTGTAATTTTTATTCCGTATTTTTATTTATCTTTTTTGGTATTTCTAATCTATGTATGTTTCGGGAAACTGTAAGTGTATAGAGCTATGTAAAAAATAAATAAATAAATGCCGTGCCAAATGTAATCAAAGAAAAGGAAACGCAAAAATTTGCTGCTGCCATTTTGAGGTAGATATAATAAAGCCACATGCGATCAAACGTCAAAAAACCTTTTTTAATATAGTTGCTCAAAACGTGGTATTTTTCGTACTACAAATCGTGCCGAAAGTTGGATTTTTCGCACTAGTGCTTTTTACATTTCCATTTTTTTTAAATTTACTGTTGTTTCAAGTCTTAAACATAGAACTAAAGAGGTCGTATATTTATTTAATATTTATGTGCTTTGTGACGTAAGTCATTCGTCATAAAAACTTATATTTACTTATAAACATATTATTTGTTTAAATTGCAGATAGGTGTTTTATAAAACAACGGATTACATTTAAAAATACCAAAATATTTTCCATAAAGATGGCTGATTGAGTATTAACAATGCCCGGAGGTGAGTATTACGCGAGACCGCTGCGCGCCGCGTCCTAAAATAGTAATTTTAATGTGGCTGAATACTGGCAACAGTTGCCATTGTACTCTGAATTTTTATCAGACAAAGAAATAAAATGACATTTTTTTAAAATACTGTTTACTGTTATTTTACTTTCAATGTAGTTTTTTCGCAAATGTATTGAAAAACGTCGTTTGCTACACGTGCGGATTTGTCATTTTACTTGTCTCGAGTCTTGATCCTCGCCTCTGGCTCCGGCCGAGAAGCCTCGAGACTCGTGAATAATGACTAACTTTCCGCACTTGTATCAAAAATAACTATTATCGCACAGGAGTCAATAAAATAATATCAAATACATGAAATAATATAATAATAATAATAATAACGCACACACTCAACATAGCCCCGCACTAGGGAAACCCTGTGTCGCGGGTGCCATGGACACACACATAGACAACCACAAGTTACACCCAAACTCACGAGAGAAATAAATGTAGGTCATACAAATATTTCTCCCGGCCCGGGAATCGAACCTGGGACCTCTGCGTGGCAGTCCGGCATGGTAACCGTTCGGCCACTGAGGCAGTTATACAATAAATTATATATGTGTGAAATATTATATTCAATGTTTCTCACAGATGGCGGGACGGCAAAAAAAACCGTTAAAACAAAAAAAAAAGATCTGCAACAAGCACATAGACAAATTAGCAAGGTTACGGACTCGTTGCGTAGCTCAGTGGGGAGAGCGATATCCTCGTCGAAAAAGTTGCTGGTACGAGTCCAGCCATAAATCGTAGGATTTTTTCAATAATAACATTAAGACAGAGTTAGTTTCGGATTTATAATATTAGTTTGGATTAGACATTTTTCGTTGTAGGTTTTATAACTTCCATGTGCCGGTATTAACTTACCCACTTCCATAGAAAGCAATATTTTAACATTACTGTTTATTATCTGAATCCAAAAAGTGTGAACTGGGCTTGTCTTAATATGTTTGAAAGTGTGGTGACCCTAGCCACCTGTGTCGTAGCTTGGTCGCTCGGACAGCCGCCGCGCCAGACGGTCGATATTTCCCACGTTGTGACGTCAGCATGATACTTCACACACATTATACACAATTTTTAGCTGACAAATATTTCGCAAACAAAACATAGTGTCTGGTACAGTCAAGAACGCGTCCTGCTTAACGCTTTGGGCTTTGAACATTTAAATCTTAAGTATTATTGACTCTGTAAATAGACACGAATTAGTTAGGTGACTTGGAGTGATTTATTCAGTTAATATATTTTCTTTTATAATTGGTGGTTACAATATGTTCGATTTTTTAATTAATAAAGGCACAAAGTGTATTTTTGTAACATCAATTACAAAATATACTTTAAATTAGCTTCTCATGGGTTCGGCTTAAATAGCAGTAAAACTCCTTATGAAGCTAGGACCAAATTCATGGTACTGTAAGCTAGAGCGTAGCTTAGGATGCATAGCGAGAGGTACTTTATGAATATAAACTGGGATAATCTTCAAAACTTGCTTTATTGTACTTTTTTCACATTATTTCTAACTCAGGTTACATCTCGAACTATCAAGATTCTTTTTATTTCATTTTTTCAAACACATTCTAAATACAATACTATATTCACTCAGCCAGTAGTTCTACTCATAGAGTAGAGCCTAGACTACAGTACCAGGATTTCGTTTAACTAAGGTAAACGATTATTTTATGGGGAACTGTATACGTTTTTCCAATAAGATTCCGGAGCATATATTAAGATTACCATTTCCCTTGTTTAAAACTTACATTGAAATACTTTTAATGTAAGTTCTTATTACAAAATTGAAGAGTATGTGTTAGATAAAGATGTATGGAAAGACAACATGAGTCTAGATTCCACACAATTATGATCCAAAGTGTATTCCATAAGTGCGTTTATTTTAAAATAGCAATCCCTAGAGTTTCTTGCTTGTTCTTCTCAGGGACGTCAGCGTAGTGAACGAGTAGTAGCTTAAAAAATTACGTTTTCAAGTGTAATAATGTTACCAATGGAATAAAAGACTATTTGACCTTATTTTTAAAGAGTTCATCCGGTTTAGTACTGCCACCTTACCTATTTCTATATACATTTCTCTACCTATTTCTATGAACAAATCGCGTAACTGGTGGCAGTGCCAGAACTTTAAATGGCAAAGATCTGAGGGGTACAGCCACTGTGCCCGTCATCCTTAGACATGAAGTTAATAAGTCGCATGTGCATATAGTTTCACCGGTACCCTTCTTACCTTTCAAAGCCGGAACTCTAATGTTCACATTACTGTTTGGCTGTAGAAATAGGTATGATGGTAATACTTCCCTGGACGAACTCTTTGACAAGGAACTCTACTACTACGGAATGTAATAAATAATTAACTATTAAAAAATTATATATTGTAGTGTTTTTACAGCCACAATTGAGACGATCAGCGGAAAAATCGTACATGAAATGCACGTGGAAGATAATGAAGGATGTCAAATTTGCATAATCCCTATTATCATTTCCTATTATGTAACAATCGCAATTTAACTGTCTCCATAGCCGAACGGTTACCATACCGGACTGCCACGCAGAGGTCCCAGGTTCGATTCCCGGGCCGGGAGAAATATTTGTATAGCCAACATTTATTTTTCTCGTGAGTTTGGGTGTAATTTGTAGTTGTCTATGTTGTGTCCATGGCACCCGCGACACAGAGTTTCGTGGGCTATATTGAGTGTGTGCGTTATCGCGAAAACCTAAGAACTCTATGTGTACAAAATGATTAAATGATACTAAATTTTTTTTCATATTTTGGTAGAAACAGTCATTACAATATGTATTAATACAGAAATAATTTTAACTAAGCTATGGATAACGAGTACCGAATATTACACTTAAAAAGTAATAACATTGGCTAAAAGGAATGTAATACATAAACGCATTTTTGGACCAAAAACGTATAGTGATACATCAAATTACAGAAAAAAAAACTAATTAACCGGGATGTAAACTCGCGATCACAGGCTTCCATTCGCTTAGTAAACCGCCCACCGCTAAACCGTGAAACAAAATATGTCTTAGACTACTACATTTAGTATTACGAGTAGCAGTAGGGCAAGCACGATAAGACGCGACTTCCGCGAGAGCGACATAAAGTGCGAGATCTCTATGCGAGAACAGCATTATATCGCGCTTTATGTCACTCGCGCGCTTGTCGCGCCCAATTGGGCTAGCCCTACAGAGCTACTAATTTAATTTCGGAACACTACTGAGAATATATAAGCCCGATTTAGTAATGTTCTATTTCTTTACGGATGACGATAAAAAAGGAGATAAGACCCAAAAAAGTACTAAAACAAAAGAGGGAAACAGATTGAATTCTGCCCAGAGATATGGAATGCTCTCACCGTGATCGAAAATGTAATTACAGGTTCTCCTGAGACGTAATCAGTCTTACATTCATTCCGGAGTAATGAGTTGACATAGTGTGCTATTAATTGCTTGCTTATGACCTATTCTGTTATGTATATATTCTGTTATGAAAGAATCGTCATAATTATTTACGTATACTATTCTGTATATAAATAAGGTTTTTGATATTGCTTTGTAAATACGTTATTAGTATTGTTATTATATCTATTTCTCTATTTTATATATATTTATTATTATTATTAGGGTGGCTTCATTCAGGGCCTATGCATCCCCTCATCACTGCGACCATTGACTGATCTGTTGTGATCACCGCTAATTACAGTGCAGAGCCAAGGCCAACAGCATTGGAGAACTTAAGGACTTTCCTGGCTCCGACAGATTTAATGTCTTCAGGTTGTGGCATGTGCCTTCTCAGTACGGAACTTCGCACGCCCATCAGGGGGTAGCATTGGGTGAGTAGATGAACAGGAGTTTCATCCGCCTTGTGACAGAATCTACAATCTCTATACTCTAACTGCCCAATATTTGACATGTGCTTGTTTAAGCCACAATCATTGACCTCACAAAGCTCTGTTAAGGCTCTAGTGAGCCTTCTTACGATATACCTGTCCAATGACAGAGCTTCTCTACAGTATTTGGCACTGTAGGAAGATATCAGGGCTTTGGAATGCTCAAGATCCTTGTTCTGTTGCAAATGCGTTATTGGTATGTAAGATTACACTTGTGCCTGCTCGGCCTTTAAAGGGAGCGATTCCGAATTAGTTATTTTTTTGTAGTTCATACGGAAAAATGAACTAATTCGGTCTTTTAGTTCTGTACTTCAATGGGATCGGGGAATTGGGAAAGAATAGTAATAGTTTCGGTTTTTGAAAGATACGGAACGAAATGATCCGTATGAACCATCCATTCGTTTAAATAGGAATGTTTTATTGTATTCGTTTTTTGCTACTTTTTTTTGGGTTTATTTATTTTCATAACGCACATCAAAAGCTTAAAACTAAGAGAACAAACTCCGATACACAAGCCAATTACAGATGTACACAACAATCAATCACTAACATCTAGAGGCGAAGTAAACCTGTTAGTATGGATATTAAAAGTAGAAAAAAAAGTAAATTTAAGGTAAATCATCATAACCAAAATAAAGTATTAAAAGAATAACAATCACACAATTAATCAGGTACGCTCGCAGACATGTTTTTAAAATGGCAAATTTGTACTTTGCAAGGGAATAAAAAAATATGTCCAGTTTAGGTATAACACCATTAAGTTCGTTGAGTTTTTCGAATAAAATATTTTCATTTTTGCAATTATTTTCTTTGTATAATTTTACATTTTAATATTATATCAAAATGCTTATATATTTGTTGTATACATATATAAGTACATAATATTTTCATAACATGTATACCTACACAAGGAGTGTGAGTGTGTAAATGTAATAAATAAAATAAAAGTAAATATGATAAAACAAAATATTATACACTTAACTTATACAAGTTTATAATTGAATCTTAAATGAGCTGGCAAGTTTTGGCCGTCTAAATATACTAAGTTCACTATTGTCTCGTTCGCGCCGCCACACGCCGTCTCATAGCGCATTTGAGAACCGGAAGAATGGAAAACATAGGTGAACTATTAAACTTCGCGTCATTGGCTCCGCAACGCCGACAGTTCCTGCTCAATCTATCAATCAATATCACATTCGAGTCAAGATTTCAGATCTCGCCTCTTTCTATTATTAACATATGATAAATGTAATAATGTGATGAGTGCTCTAACTAGCTGTGAGCACGCCCGTGCACATTGAGCACAGAAAAAAAATACAAAAAAAGAAAATGAATTCATAAGGAATATAATGGAAGTTCCAACTCATTGTTCATACACATAAATATTGTAGTAGAAAACAATAAGTTTGGACACAAATGTGCAAAAGCTTTTGTGTGAGGAGCCATGATGTACCACCTAACGGTGCCGGTGATCGAGTAATCTCTTTCTGTCTACCCTTTATTCCACAACAGCTGTGTACACCACCGTTTTGCAATAGGAAAGGGTATTTTACGTGCAGACTCGGCTTTTCCAAGTAACGTAAACTCAGATAGCTAAACTAAAACTGCACGAAACAATTTAAAAGAACATAAAATATCTGAAATTTCACGGTTGAATACGAGTAGGTAATAAGTATTACTCGTATTCAATTAGCGACATAATTTTTTTATCTCTCCGTTCCAATTTTCTGACAAGATGGAAGGAAAAATTATTAAAACATTTCGTGAATTAAATTTAATTACTGTATTAACCACAAGTCGTTAATATCCGGGATAAGTGTTAAGAGGATTGTGAGGCCACCATTCGTCACACAAAAAGTGAAAATGTTTTTATGATATAAACTCTAGGAGTGAAATGACACTTGTAACTTTATAAAAAAGGTATTAACGCATCCTGCAGTTCGTCTTTATTACAATGTGTGCATACGGTCTGTACATAGTTATGTGATATATGCGTCTACCCCGGAAGCTTTGCAGAAATAGGAAATATTTTCCAAAGTTCCTATTGCGCTCTAGTGCCGGCGCTTTACAATCCCTTAAGTTCTAAAAGCAACTATTATTGTCACCCAAGAAATAGTTGTTTGTATAAAATAAATTTAATTCCACTTCCTTGTACAATTTGTCACATACCGTGTAGCTTCTAACCCGGACACTGGCAGAATTGTCTTCAGTGGGTCAGAAGTCAAAACCTACAAAAAAAAATTAATTCCGCTTTACCCTTTCCATCCTCGGGGTAGACGTATGCTAGGGTATTCCAACCCTTATGTTGTGAATATTCCAAGGATTCGCACAAAGCGTTTCGCTTCCACATTTATGTGACGAATGGCTTAGGAGTGGAATCCCTGTCTGCAGAATTATTCCCTAAACGCTATAACTTTGACCTTTTCAGGCGAGAGTGAATAGGCATTTTTAGGCGCGCATGCTACATCGACCTCATCGTCATTTTCCATCAGGTGAGATAAAGGTCAGGTGAATGCGTACTGTTTTTGCTTAAAAAAAAGGACAAATTAACAGTCAGTGTGGAACAGCCGATTTTTGCTGTAATTTCAGAAGGTTAACAGTTCTATATATTGCTGCGTATTATTAACCTGTATAACACGAATTTAGTTATTCTTGAATACAAATTTGTGCAATAATAATCTCAATACAGAGTACTAAAAAAAACCGACCTCAAAAATCATTCATCCCCTAGTTTACCACCCTTAGCGGTGGGATATTTTTTTGAAATTTAAATGGGACCACTACTGAGGTACCCTCTTTCCAACAAAAAAGAATCATTTCCGGAGCCGGAGTTATCGCGTAACATACAAACAAAAACATACAGTCGAATTGAAAATTTCCTCCTTTTTTTCAATTCGGTTAAAAAAGTACATTTTGCATGTAGTAAAGCGTGCAAAAGCGTATTCGATTTTTACAACACTGTAACCTTAAACAATAGTGTGCTAAAAAGCTGTGGCTATTGATGTGGTTTTATATTTCACGTTAGAAGCTCTCAAGCTATCTTCTATCTAAAACGAGGAAGCACTCGAACCGTTGGCGCCTTAAAAGCCTTCTGACGGTCGGAAATTTTATTCTAAAGCAAATTTAAGACGCTGTAAAAACGCAACTGCTGGATTTTTAGTTTATCGCCCTCTAAAGCTGAGTAGTGTGGAATTGTGAAAACGTGAAGAGATTTTAGTAACGGTTTTAGTATGTGCTTTTGACTATTTTAAATGCCCTATGCAGTAAGTTATGCTTGTTGAACTATGTGCCGTGTTAGACCGAATTTTAAAAAGTAATGCAAAATTGTTTTTGAAGAACTCGCAAAGTTCAAACATGATTAATTTAGTAATAAGTCCTAACATCCTACGTCAACTTAATTTTTGGTCATCTCTGTTTTTATTTTGTTTTTTGTTTCTTAATTTTTTTTTACAACATTTTTTTAAAATTTTTATTTAATAATTTTTTTTATTGATATTATATGTTATTGATATAGGAATGTGTAAACTTGAATTGAGTACTTATAAATTAATTAAACTTCAATGAGAGTTACCACACGGTAATGAGACCTATGTACGTATGTGTGCGTGTGTGTGAGACAGGAGTGAATATGATCATTTTTGTATGTGTGTAGACTCGAGCGAGTCTATTCTAAGGCCCTGTGTACATCAAAATGTACATTTCAAGTTATTCCAAACCCAGACAATAAAATTCCTACGATCACGTAAACGCCTAATGGGCATTATAATGAAAATATCGCATGCAAATATTGCGGTATATATTCTATATGACTATCTAGAAAAATACGTTTTTCATACTAAACTGAGTGCCAAACTTGCTTGGGCCTAAACCATATAAATTATATAATAATAAATAATATACATATGGTAGCAGTAGAGCTCCCTGTGAAAGAGTTCGTCCAGGCAAGTGCTGCCACCTTACCTATTTCTACAATAATGCAATTATTTAAGCATTAATGTGTTTAGGTTTTGAAGGTGCTTGAGGAATTACAGGTACATGGGACTTGTCAACTTATGTCTCAGGGTGACAGGGTTTATGTCTCTGAGTGGCACTGCAAGTGTTATCGACTGGCGTGTCGCTTATAACCAGGTGCACGACTAGCTCGTCCCGTCACTTGGTATTATAAAGAAAATATATTTATATAAATATATATTCTAAAATTATAAATATATAGTACACATTTCAAAACATAAATGTATAATAACTAATAAACGAGAATGGTATAATATATAACATACATATATAATACACACAGATATAATACGTAAATATATAATGCATACTACAATAAATAAACACTAACTACAGAACACAACTATACTAAACTAAGAAATAAAAACATGGATGCACTTACCTGCACGACGTATCGGATGAAGACACTGGAGTCGCGCACTGCGATGCAAGAACAATGGGTTACGTCACTCACCTGCGCCGACACATCGAACCATCTTGCTGCCTACCAAACCAGTCTAAAGGTCGTATTCCAGAACTCTACTCAATGCTCAAGTCAGGATTTGAGCAGACTTGAGTAAGATTTCAAGCACTGGAAATACGACCCTAACGGCAAGGACTTGAGTATGATTTTCAGTGCTCACTGCAATACTCAAGTCCTGACTTGAGTATTGAGTAGAGCTCTGGAATACGACCCTAAATCACTTGCGGACACTGCTCATGTCGCTTGCTTTTATGTTTGGTACCGCATTCTTACGCTTTTTTTTGCTTTTGTAAATACATAACGCATTTGATACCTACATTTATTACATTTCAATTATACACACGCCAGCACATCAAGCTATACATTGACGTACCTTGTTCCGTTGCAATGGAGGCGATTTTCGAACAAAAATCTGTAGTCTGGTGGGCCGTCGTTCGTACATTGGGCGTTTAACGCTTTTCCCATTGAAGTTTGCTGTTATTTAGTACCTACACACATCAAAAAAAGTTTGCGATCACTTCGAAAAACTGAAATCTTTTTTGTTACTGTAGATTATATTATGATTTTTTCTTTTTTTTAGATTCTTTATTTAAAAATAAATTAGAACATAAAACAATGACCCCGTTCAATTGTTTTTTCATATAAAAAGGCTTTCAGTCCTAGCTTACGCTCATTCAGAAATCTGATTTAGTCAATTATAAGCGATTCAAGATATTTTTCGCGGAAAGTTGTGATTGAAAAAATGCCAAGAGGATTATCAGAGGTTTTACGAGCTAGAATAGTAACTTTGAGGGAAGAAGGATACACCACGAGAGTAATAGCATGCAGACTTGCTATATCCCAATCCTGTGTCGTGGCTACGTTGCAGAGGTATCACGGAATGGGGAATTTAGCTGACCGACCCCGCAGCGGTCGCCCAACTGTTTTGACAGCTGCCCAAAAGCGCTATATTAGATTGCTGGCAGCCCGTGATCCAACAATCAACGCCACTAAAATAAAAGCAGAAGTCAGGGCCTCCTCTGGGCTTGAAGTTAGCACGCAGACCGTTCGCAATTGCTTGCACCAGGCTGGATTACGAGCACGGAGGTCTTGGCGAGCTCCGCTCAATTCCCGGCAACGTCAACAACGAAGATTGCAGTGGGCTAGACTTCGGCAAAATGAAGAAGGTGAGGACGAAAACATTTGGCAAAACTGTCTCTTCGTTGACAAATCCCGAATCAGCACTCATTCAGATAACCGACGTGTCCGTGTCTGGAGAAGACCAGGCGACCGTGAAAGACAAAGAACTGCCACTGGAACAGTTCAGCAAGGCGGAAAATCGGTGTCCTTTTGGGGTGGCATTATGATTGGAGCTAGAACGCCTTTGATCCCGTATCGGGGCTTCATGACAGCAGACATGTACAAAGCAGTTGCTATTGATGATATCGTCAGACCATTCCGAGTAAACCATGGGCACCAATTTGTACTGGTCGATGATAATGCGCCCGCACATCGAGCTCAACGAGTCAATGCTGCTCTTCAAGAATACGATATCACACGATTAGACTGGCCTGCCGGCTCGCCCGACTTAAGCCCAATAGAGCACGCGTGGGATGCTCTTAAACGAGCAGTATGGAACCGTGAGCCACGTCCCCAGACAGTTCCAGAGCTCAGGGAAGCCGCTATTGAAGAATGGGATAGGTTACCACAGGAAATGCTGGATAACTTGATCCTCAGCATGCCCAGGAGGATCTTCGCATGTATTCGAGCCAGGGGAGGAGTTATTTTATATTGAATTCACACCTTTTAATAATAAATTGTTGTTTAAATTTAATTAAACAGTCTTTTTCTTTCTATGAAATTTCTATCACTATTACATTATGATTAATGGCTCAATTTTTTTAAATAAATAATAAAAAATAGTTTTATATTTTAATTTCAAACAGGGTATTCCTATTTAAAGAAAGCGTACAACATAGATTTTTTCTTGATAAAGTTAAATTTAAAGAATTATAGGAGCTTATGCTATTGATCGCAAACTTTTTTTGATGTGTGTATATAGGAACATATACATTTTGCGTATTCGATGGTTTTTAACATTTTAACTTTATATAGTTTGCTTCTAAAGTGTAAGGTGTAGTTCTTCTGGATTTATACAGGTTTATTTTGATTATTTCGAAACATATTATGGCAGTCTTGTCACAGAAACATTTTTTTTATAAATAAACATTTTCTTTTCTATTTCTAATACAAATCGATGAAATCTCTGAAGCAAGTATGAGTTATTGCCTGGTCCGTAAGTAACCCTGTATGATTGATATACAAAATAAATTCAAGTATAATAATAAAATTGTAACAGTGAATCCCATTGTGTGTGACTTCTGCGCACACATAACTATAAATCCCATAAACCATGAACAGGATTTGCAAGTCGCCGACTGTCAAAGGGGAAAGAGGACACCTAGCTTACATATTTACGTTGCTTTGACAAAAACAGAGGGTGGACAGACTTCTGTCGGCATTTGTTTCACTTGTTTTTACGTAAGTCTATTTGTGCACTTGTTTATTAACTTGCTTTAGCAAGACTAGATTTACACTTTTGTTTTGTCTTAGTAAATTACAAATAGATTATTTATATATTGAACAACATGATGTTTTACTACCATTTTGGTAAAAAAAATCATCCACGTTTTTATTATTATTACTGATACAAAGATCGGACAACAAAAGGAAAAAATCGATCTGACGAACTCGAGTCAGTGTCGGTTGCCATGCCCGGGCTATCACTCCTAACCAACTTCGTTACAGAACGAATTTCCAATAGCGATTACATTTTTAAGCGACACGCCTATCCACAACAGTTGCAGTGCCACCTAAAGCTTTAGATCGTATCTGAGGAGAACTGCGCCTGCCACCCTAAGCTACAAGTCACCCTTAGCGCGTTTGCGCGATGCATCCGATCCGTATTTCCGAATCCAAGACTATAATAATCTTGAAAACTTGGACCCACTTCGGATGTAGCTTGTGTAGTACAGCGTTTGCGCGCTACGTCCGATTCGTATCAGGAGGATCTCAATCTCCGTCCGAAACAATTGCTGCCAAATAAGCAATACTTGACCAAATGAAAAGACGCGTGATGCGAATGAAGCTTCATACTTGATACTTGTCTTTTAATTTTGTCGAATATTACTTATTTGACAGTAATTGTTTCGGACAGAGATCGAGAGTAGCCCCCTGATACAAATCGGATGTAGCGCGCAAACGCTCCTACCCTTCAAAACCGTACCGCAGTAAAGCTCACATTGCTGCTTGGCGGCGGAAATAGCTATTTTGTTTGTAGATTTTTAATGAAATATTGATGTTTGTTTCAGGTACGTTCTACGTTACTTACGTGTCACGTTTAAAGCACGAAATTTAGATAGTGAAGTAAAGCACGAGTTATACGCTTAAATATACACTTTGGTAAGTTTAGACTAGTCTGATTACATACGCAAGATCGCGCCGGGGGTTACGTAAATATCATATTAAATTTCGCACATTCCGAAAAACACAGAGGTGGGACCCCTGGATTCAAACCCACGGCCTCTGCTTGAGAGGCGGTAGCAAACTCTTAGGCTACCGCGGCTAAATGTATAGGTATATGAAAATATTTATTATTGATATGAAGTAATCGCGAAAATTGTTTCTGAACAATTCTTTTGAACATTGGGCAAAAAAAGCATAAGCTGCCACTTAACAATATATGCATAACACAGAACGTGACTGTATTGTAAAATTTTGCACGGAAACTGTAATGCATGTTTCAATATGTTTCGGTCATGGACGTACGCATGTGAGTGTACAAAATATTCATGATATGGTTGCGCTTGTTGTCTATTGATTTTAGTAGTGAAATGCGGGAAACATTCTTTCTACCTGGTTTTTTACGAATGTACAAAAAAATGTATATTTAAAAGATGTACACTTTTAAAATATTTTATCTACAAGAAGACGTTAACAAAACTTCAGACAGTTGCTAAGTCGATAGACGCGGTACAAAAATGTAAAGCGGTAAAATTTTAATAACGCGTTGATCCGTAATTAAAATTCATTGTTAAAAAAAGAATTAATTATTAATTTCTACACCTGTGACATAAAGTGTAAATTATCGATGTGTATACATTATGATATGGACTAGTAGGTTGTACAAAAAAAAAGTCAGCCTATAAGAACAGTTTTAGACTGTTCTAATATTGTAGTTTTAGACAGTATCGTCTCCAATTTGAAGTAAAAAAATAGGTTGAGTTATATGTATAAGTCATACTAAAAATCTAATATTAATAAGTCTTTGAAAATTAAAATATATTTGTCAAATTCTACATGATTTAAATTAAACTTTTCCTTTACATATGACACTCTCAGCACGCATTGGACCAATATGGCGTCTAACCCCTCTCATTAAAGGTCACCCGTGCCTTTGGAACGCATATTAGCAGATACAAAATTCTAAAATTTTGAATTTATTTTAGATACTTCACGTCCCAGTTTCGATTATTTATGTGAACCCGATCGTGAATTGCACGGTTCGTTAACTTCGCAAGCAATCACGGTCCGGACCATATTTAAAAAAGAAGAAGAACACAAAAGGCGGTTGACGCATTCGTAATGAAAGTGCGGGGGCGAAAGTAGTGGTGGCTTGGCTACAACGGCGCCATTCATGGGGGCGAAGGTCGCCCGATCGATTGCAACCACGCACTGCCGACACGCTAGAATGCGGGTAAAGATTAAGGGCCATACTACATTGTCATACAACACGGTAACTGTGCCGATTCGAAAAGGTGCTCCATTCCTTACCAAGTCCGACAATTGTTTTTTGCGCTTAAACACGTGTTGCTGAGAGAACCCCAAGCATGTCGTCGTACCGTGTCGTCTTATTTAATATTTATAAAAAAAGAACATAAATAATAATATATTGCAATTAACAAAGCGACATCTCTCGTCAGCCGCTGGTAGCTGTAAAGGTACCTGGCTGAGTGAAGAAAAACTTTCATAATTGTCTCACAGGTGGCGCTATGACAAAAAAGCGACGTCCGTGTGGCGGTATACCTCCGAACGTGTCGGCGTGTCGGAAACAATTACTGTAAAATAAGTAATACGCGACTAAATCGAAAGAATGCGAGTAGAACCCCAGCAGTCTCTCACTGACGCCATGCCTTGAAGACATCGCATTTAATTTATCAAAAAGATTATAATATTAATTCGCTGCTGCTGCGTTATACGGTTCGTTTTGTGTGCTACGAGCCTAAGTATTACGAGCGTAAGTGTAAAGGTACACTAAAATACTTTTTAAATGTATTAAGTAGACTTAACACAGAAATTGGGTTCCTTTCTAAGGTATACAGTGAGTGCAGCTGTGTGACCTATAAATGTTTGTAGGTTAAGCATAATTTGTTAAGTCAATTTTTTACGTTAAAGTGAGCTGGGGGAAAATTTATCCCCTAAGGATCAACATGTGTAGGTTGTAAAGTACATCTTCCAAATCAGTTTGTGACTAAACAGCTATAGCGAGTTCAATGTGTTGAAACTTGCTGTAGTCACTATACCTATATGTTGGTTTGGAACGGCGAATGCTCAACAATAGACTGTCACTCTAGTGGAGGCGGTAGATAAAGCTTTTGTTTAAATTTTTGTGTTCAAAGAAAGAACTCCCTGATTCACAATCAAAGGCCAACGTAAACACGAAAACAGTTTTTCGATTAAAACGGCGCGATTTAAAAATAGCCTTGTTTTTTCTGCGATGACTAGTGACCCTAAAAATTCCCTTTGTTACAACTCACTCTACAAATAGAGCTTGACTTGACTGTTTGTAGTAGGCAAAATATTTTGGCAGTATGTCAAACTACACTCGTCATTTAAAGTGATATTTTCATAATTAATTTATTATTGAAAACACAGGATATTATAGAAACCGCAAAATAAGTATAACTAAACTTTTTTTTCTACTGCCCGGTAAAATGTTAAAGGTATATTATACAATACGTCTCCCGCTCCGATTGGCCAAAGATTGTCTGGAAGAGATCGCTCTTAGCAATAAGACCTCCTTTGCCCACATTAATTTTATGTCGTTTATGTACTGTTCTTGGTCTTGTGTGTGATCTATCTATGCATTATACAATCATCACTCACATGCACTTCGACAGATTAAATCAGTAGGGCTAGCACGACCCGACTTGCGCGAGATTGACATAGAAGCGCTAGATATTGTTATTATCTACGGGAGTATAGCAGTATCTCGCACTTTATGTTGCTGAAAAAGGTAGGGTTGTACCTCATTTATCTGCACACTTTTAATTTTATTGTCGGCCCGTTTCAGAATCATACGTGATAACGAGGTTTCAACAATTATTTAATTTATTTATCCCTTACAAAACTTGTAAGGGATATTGTATATTGACCGCAATAATTCATCGTGTTCAGCAAGTAAACAAAAGGCTTTATAATAATGGATAAACAATAGCTTTCACGTTCACATTAGTTGCTCGACTGAATATCACTCTGTCATCGTAGTTGACGTTCGTGCACGCACGTTAGGAACGATTAATGGAAAATAGAAGGACAAAATCCGTTTTCATTTCATTTTAACACACTACCGACGAAGGGCAAGTTCCACCACAATGATAATAAATGAACTAAAATTTTTTTTTTACTTCATTTAGGACAGAGTAAACTAAAACGGCAACGGTTACAAAATAAGTCGCTCGCGAAATATGAATTGCCACCTTACCTATTCCTGCCGTGTAAGCAGTAAATTAGCAATACTGCGTTTCAATTTAGAAGGGTAAGTTGAGTTCTGGTGAAATTACAGGTACATGGGACTTGTCAACTTATGTTTCAGGGTGACGGGCGCAGTGGAAGTGCCCCTCAGATCTTTGCTATTTAAAGCTCTGAGTGGCATTACAACTGTAATACACAGGCGTGTAGCTTACGATCAGGCGCACGACTTGTTCGTACAGTCACTTGATATTATAAAAAAATATCCATCCGTATATTTAAAGCACAATTTATATTTATTTCAGTTCTTGGTGATGTCACTACGAATAATTTAGCTAGCGCTAGAGTAAAATATGAGTACAACGAAACAATGTCGTGTAATATTTTTTGTAATATAGCCAAATATAGACAGTCCATTTTATGTAAAGTTATAACCGCCACCTATACTTATGTAAAAATTATAAACGACCAGAAAACATTAATTCCTTCACATATTTATCAATTTGTGACGAATTCGCTAAACATGACTTACTTTCGTTAATTTATTGAGTGTTTGTATACTGGAGAAGTAAGCCCGCAGGAATCTGCGCAGACTGCGTAAAAAAGCTTTTCTTTATTAGGGTGGCTTCGAGCTTTACCAAAAAATTCATATTGTGCACTGTATTATGAGTAAACTTTAAATGTGTTTTTGGATGAAAGAATGTTTGAAATATTATGAACACAGATTCCAGTAAATGTTTAATGTACTGTATAATGTAAAGTGTACTGATACTGCAAGTTTTTCGAAATAAACAGCTTGTCATTTTGTCAAGAAAATTTAATTTCTGCTAATAGAGTGCTGATTGCATCTCGCATGCAACTCTCAACGACATCATCATCAGCCGGTAAACGTGCCCACTGTGCTCGAATCCAGAGTTCTATCGCGAGCGGATGGTAAATACTCAAGGTGTGTGACCTTGTAGTCCATGGAGTATATGCGGAAAGCTTTGTGTTGATTCAGTAGCCCCGTCACACTTCCGAATAGGTGGATTCGCAGCTGAACATAATCCAATTGGGTGGCTGCGCAGCTGAGTTGCCAAAATGATAAATATACAAGGATACTGGCTCTAATTATTTATTGGGACCTTATGAGTTCAATCCTTAGGACCGCGGGGTCCCACTGGCCTTTTATTTTTAGGAAATGATGTGTAAAAACGTACTGCCCGATATATTATCATAGCCACATAACGGAGCATCAGTTATTGAAGTTCCAGTCCTAGTATTTAACTTTATAAATAAATGTAAAATTATCAAAATAAATAATTTTTTTAATTACAATTACAATTTAATTTTAATTACAAAAATAATTGTGTAAGAATGTAAACAACGTTGCCTAAGTTTAACCGATGCGGAAAAATCTGTCATGATTTCATATCAGTACACTCTATCGCATTTCGTACTGCGTCAACCACCTAACTTCTGTGTTAAAGTTTAAACAGCTGTGGTGAACAAGTGTAATTACGTAAGTGATTATTCATGTATAGTTAAACAAGTATGTACAGAGCTATTTTTACTTAACCTGCGGACTCATATATATATGATCAAAATAACTTTTGTGGTGTGGCTTTTGAGTTACATACCGCAGTCACACATTCCGTCGTTGCAGTTGAAGTGCCTTTAGAGACCACGAATAGTCTGTACAGTGGGTATTCTTTTATTGACTTTTTATTTAACCATAATTACGTTTCTGTCCTGTATTCGAATTTCAAATTTGTTTTTTTTTATGATACCAAATGATGGAATAAACAACGCGCAAGTCGTACGCCTGGTAGTAAATGACACGCATGTCCATAGCAGTTCTAGTGCCACCCAGAGGTTTAAATTGCGAAGATCTGAGAGGAACTGCCACTGTGCCCCTACACGTAAGTAAGTACGTAAGTAGACATAAATTGACAAGTCCCATGTTCAAGGCCCGAACGCTCATATTACTGCTTAGCGACAGAAATAGGTAAGGTGGCAGTACTTCCCTAGGCGAACTCTTTCACAAGGAGTTCTACTGCTAGTAAAATTCTGAACCATTATCCTGTAACTTCTCTTGTCACTGTAAGAAGATTATAGAATGTATCTTATCATTTTCATAACAAAAACAAATACTATTATGGCCAAACCCCAGTGTGCGTGTCTCTGGACATTATTATCCCGGAATGAATGATGATTATTGTTCCTCAGCAGACATTAGCGGAAAACAACAAATAGCCGCCAATCTGTGACGCGTTTTATCCTGTTACTTAATGGAATATGTTTAGGGGTTAGGCCGTGACCTTTCTTTCATTTCTTGCCATCTTGCCTTATCTATGTTGGTTAATAAATTTTCAAGGTTATGTATATTTTTCACCTACGACGTAGGTACTGATGCTTTTCCCGGTCTAGTAAGTGTCATACGTAGAATTTTATTAGACTGCCTTGTACGGCCCTACAATCGTGTTTCTTTAATCGTAATCATGTAACAATAAACTCTCTTTAGAAGTCAATATTTCTTAACTCAAACTCAATTAACTTTTGTTTCATAGGTAAGAAAATTATACTTAAAATCGTCATATTGATTAAACTCTACTAATCATTTATAAGGCAGGGTCCCCTGAGAAGAACGAACAAAAACTCTAGGGGTTACTCTTTGTAAATATACATTTGTAGACATTTATCATTTACAATATGCTAACATTATTTTTGTTTTGATAATATACAGGTAAGGTAAAGAAATCAATAAAAGCTTAGATACTAGAAAGTAACACTAGAATTTATAAACTATATGAATAAAATTTGGTGCCCGCGGCACCGTGCCCAAGATGCTGTCAGCGTTCCCCCTTTGTATTGCTATGCTAATGCGTTGAGCAAGGTAGCGGCCCTTGGGTTTCCCAGACAGTCTATTAATTTTTTGGATAAAATTTCGTACAATATGTATTTCGAATATCATGGATCGAGACAGCCTGCAAGAGCCAAACGGATCACTACCTTTACGACTCTACAGTACTCTTATTGAATTTGTAGATACAGTTGTATTTCTAGGTATAACTTTAGATGCAAATTTACGATGGGGTCCACATGTAAGTAAGTTATTAAAACGGCTCAGCTCTAAAGTGTACGCGATTTAAAAAATGCGAAAATTTTCAGACTTCGATACCGCTAGATTGGTCTACTTCAGCTACTTTCACAGTTGAATGATATACGGCATTTTGATTTGGGGTAATGCCGCCGATATTAATAGAATATTTTTCCTGCAGAAACGTGCGGTTAGGGGAATTTACAATCTACGCCCTAGAGAGTATTTGAGAAATAAGTTTATAGAGATTAACAGTCTTCTTACTTACTACACAGTATATTTATGAAAATATACATGTTAAGAAAAATAGTATGTTTTTTTTTTATGAAAAACATTGTTAGACATAACACTAATACAAGGAATAAAAATAAACTAGCTGTTCTTGACAGTCGTTTTCACATAGTTCCAAATTCATTTAAGGGGCAATGTGTACGCTTCTATAATAAGATTCCGGTTGATATTCAAAACTTGCCATTTACGAGGTTTAAAACTATAGTGAAATAAAAACTTTATACTAAAGGTTTATTATACAGCTTCTGCGTACTTAAATGACAAAAATCCGTGGTAGAAACCCGTTTATCTCCTGCAGGTATTCTCAATATGATGCTTGAAATAAATATTGTAAATGATAAATGTGTACAAATGTTTATTTACAAAGAGCAACCCCTAAATTTTTTTGCTCATTTTTCTCACGGGAACCTACCTTACGAATGAGCGGTAGAGTTTAATCAATATGACAATTTCAAGTGTAATTTGCTTACCTATGAAATAAATGTGACTTAGAATTCAAGCGTAAGCGCAGAGATTCTTTCTTTTGCAAATCGTAAACATTTCAAAGACTCCAGACAATATAGGCAAATACATAAACTTACCACAAAGGGTAAAAAATACACTTTTTAAAACAATCTCCATAAACCAACTGGAAACATCAGAAAATCAACTTAACAATCAATACAATTTTCGATTTATTAACACAACATCGAAAATTTCGGCATTCAATCTTTATCTACAGAATATTGGAACAAGAAACTCCGTCTTTGTTATCGTGTTGTTTAAGTTGATGAGTGAAGGCAAATCGGACGTTGGCTCGAAGTTTACGATAACAGCTTAGAAGTTTGACTCTTTGAGCTCAATCGAACGGTGGTTTAACAAGAGCCTAGTTGTTCCATACAACAGTTTAATTTCTTTTTACCAAACCATTGTTAGTACTTGAGCTATATTGCATTCATTGTCACAACTAATTCATTTACATTTCGGTAACTTTCGAGAAATTTGCACCTAAAGTTTTTTTCCAAGTAAAAAGTATCAAGTACGCTGATTTTGCTTAAGGCAGGTCACCGGTAGAGAAGCGGGAAAAACTGTTTTGCTGGATCGAATAGTTTAGGTATTTATAAATAAATAACGGTCTTACGAAAAATATACGATACACCTAAGGATATTGTGTAAAGAATGTGTTAATCTGTTACACGATAGGATGTACTTTATCCGATCATATAGGATAGGATAGGAAAACAGTATAGACAAGATGGTTCCTGTTGGTGCTGTTGACGTGGTTTCATTAATTAGTGTGATTGGACAGTATTCCGTTTAAAATTCGTAACGGATATGGTTTCGCTTTTTTTTTGTTAACAATTGCATAATTATCTAAAAATGTCTACCGCTAACGGCTAGGAACTGCAACGTTGGAGTTTTCGGATTAAACTTTTTAAACTATTCCGGTTTTAAATAAAACTTTACTGGAATTTGAATTTCATGATGCGCGTCCGTGTCGGGGCTGCATTTCCTATTTATAAATATTTATTACTTTCCACACAGTTTCGCTTCTCACCTTTAATAATTTCGATCGGACATCCGAACTTTAACTTCTCTGTGACAAAGAAAACACTTGGAAACATTCAAGATCATCATATATTATCCATTTCCTTTGTGAATGAATCGTTTTCTTCTTCAATCTTTTATTTTAATAGGCGGCATTCATTTTATTTTGCTTTGTATATTTTCATGTTTTTTAAAGATAGAATAAAATACATTTAGATGTATATAGATATTTTCGGAATTCAAGCCTTAAAGCGAAATATCGTGGTTTTGAAGCATGTGAAGTAGACGCGAAGAAATTCATTACGCGATATTTAAACTATATATATATATATAGGCAAATGTAATACTCTTTTATTGTAAAATAAACTCGTAATTTCCTGAAGTATCTCTTACGGAACAAATACGATACGAATGAACGAACGAATTAATGTAGTAATTGACAATTATTGCAGCTCACAATAATGGTGCATTGTTATATTTTAGGCTGCAAAAGCCGTACGGAACAAAAAATTCCCAACATAACCTTTCACACGTAAGTTTAAATTTTTCATTACAATTAATGAATTTTCTTGTATGAATTACTAGTGAAATACTCTTACAAGCCTCGACTACTACGATTTCATGTATTTTAGATGATATTTGAAATGTTTTTCTTGATTGAAAGATTTTTGTTTGCATCGTATAAACCTCCTAAAATATGGAGAATATCTTACTTTTGTCAAATATGTCCATCTCGCTTCTACCAGCAGTGGTTATGATACGCGAGAAAGAGAGATCAAATAAATAACGTATAAATTAAATTATACAGGCTTAAGCTGATTTTAGGGATACCGTGCTTTTGCCACTATCTTTTCCCCAATTTATGGGTCATTTTTAATATCGTATTTTTTTTACTTTTCATTACTTTTTCAGTCCGAAATATGTATACTAAGTAATGATTTGTCATAATTGTTTTATTTGGTTACTAAAACTAAACGAAGCTAAATGTAGTCTGGCGGATTCTCCCTCCTTAGACTCGGCAGATTTCATCATTATCATGAACTCATTTATACGTCCCACCGCTGGGCACGGGTCTCCTCTCAGGCGAGTGCTTAGGCGATAGTCCACCACACTGGCCCAATGAGGGTTGCGGATTGCACACGTTTTCCGAGGACTTTGAACCTTCTTCAACGTTTCATCACGATGTTTTCGTTCACCGTAAAGCTCATGATAAATTTCAAATTAAATTTCGCACAAATTCCGAGAAACTCAGAGATGCGGGTCGGGATTCGAACCCACGACCTTCTGCTTGAGAGGCAGTAGGTCAAACCATTAGGCTACCACGGCTTCATTTTCATTTCAATTTCTTTAACGGGGTAAAATTTTAAAAATAGACAACCCAGAATTTATAGGTACACTGTTGGTGTCCTTTTTCAGTATACGCGAGAAGCTTCTCTATTCTTTTTTATTATTCTCCCTCTACGCTGGTAACAATTGAATGAAACTGATTATTCCGACGGTTTTCAAATGTAACGTGTAAGTTCTTCGTTTAAACTTCGCGCGGTTTGTACCTAATGTCAAATATGTTATTCGCGGCGAACGGGGCGTAGGCGCCTCGCCCCCTATTGGCGGGCGTAAGCACATCAACTTTCGAGCAGATGAAAGGACCCAACAACATCAGCATAGCTTATGTTATTAACGCAGGTTCCGCCAACATGGTATCCGACATATATGTATACATATATTATATTGTTTAGGATACGATGGAAGTGACATGTACGTAATTGTACAAAAACTCGTATTAAATGCAGTACTTGTCAATCGCGTTTAGGGCCCCTAGATTGACTGGTGGTATCTTCCGGTTTCATTAATAGAAAAAAAATGGGGAGAGCGGGGCTGAAAGTGCCGATTTTGACAAATACTTAAATAAAGTTGGGATAAACGACTGCTACAGCTAGTAGTAGTAGCCTATCTTATATAAAATTTAACCTAGATTTCGAATGTATGTGAAGTTTTTGTGTATTTTTTATAGTTTTTTGTTGATCATTATTATTATGAATAGCGGTCGTAAGGCACTACAGACCCCTCTCGGGGGCAAGTTGTGCCCTAGCTGAGGTTGGTTGTGCCGTTCATAATATTATGCCTTCAACCTGGAATAAATTGGATTTATAAATAAGAAACCTTTGTTTACTTTATATTTATTTACTGTAGATCGTTTATTATATAATCAACTTTAAATAATCAACTTCAAATAATCAACTTTAAATTAACAGTTTTAAATTTGTTACTATTTACCAGTTTTAAATGTTCGTAATATGAAAACAAATAATAATTGCCTATTATTCTTCTTCGTTTGGCAAACTCAAAGTATCTTCTATATTTATTGTTATTATTATACTATATAAACTTATAATAGAAATGAGATCTATTTATATATGCCTTTAAAGGCTACGATACTAAGAATAATCAAAAATCCTCTTGATACTTAAGGTTAAGCTTGGCTCCTTAATTATCATATTATTAATCAGTCTCTCAAATTTGTCTCCATAATGTCAAATAATTTAAACCAATAAAATAATTAAAAACTTAACCTATTCTTCAGATGACTGATCAGAAAAGCAGTTAGGACATACAAATGTTTCTTCATTTTCAACACATTGCAAATGTGCCCAATTCTTACAGACTCTGCATTCAATCCATTTTTCTCCAGGCGCAGAGTTAGAGTAAGAGTCACAGCATATGATGCAGTACCATTCTAATTCGTTCTCTTCATCGGTACTTTCATCATCTTCTTGGAGAACTTTCCTTCTAGCGGCATTCTTCCTTTTTTGTTTAGTTTCTTTTTTGTTTTCTTTACCAGTTTTTCCCTTCCCATTTACTTTAGTCTTACTTTCTTTCTTTTTCTTAGCCTGTTCTTCTGCCAAAGCATTTTTTTCCGGAGTATCCGTAAGAACAGCTGACTTTCTTTTACGTTGTTTATTATGTCCCAATAAACGGGGAGGAGCTTTAGGTAATGGTCTAATCAACTCCGGAGAGAAAGGTGCATCGTTACCTTCTGTTTGAGAAGTGATGTGATCACCAGCTTGAGCATAATAGCGAGGAATAAGCTCTGAACTATGGTGTGACTCTGGTTGCTGACAACCCGATGGACCGGGCTCGTTTCCACATTCCACATTGATAGATTGCTCTATACCTGGAGGTCCTGGCTCATTTATCATTGACGCTCGGTGATAATCAGAGGTCCTTTCTGGCATGCTTGAAGGATCAGGTAAAATCATCTCTTGTAAGTGAAGATTATCTGGCATTGGCCGATCGGTGACGAAAGATGGTGCAAAGTCTTCGTCTGTAAAAATAGTCGAATCATAAGACCAAATACCAGCCTTTTTAAATGCATTGCAAATATTGGTGGGTGTTGCTGCTAGCGGGAATGCACATTTAACTATACCTGGTATTTCGTAGATTGACATAGTCTTCCCAGGATTATTTCGTAGCCAGTTGTTCTGGGCTTTTGAGCAGTATGTTTTGAAAGGGCCATTGACACCCACGTCTAGTGGTTGCAGGCGGTGGGTGCAATGTGGTGGGAATGATAGGAATATAATTGAATTTTCTTTGGCTTTTTCAATGACATCAATATTAATGTGGGATGAATGGTTGTCTAGCAGTAAAAGTACTGGTTCTTCAGGACTAGGCTTTACATGTTTTATGAAATGATCCATAAAGATCAGGAATTCCGCGCTTGTCATCCAACCCGAGCGGTTACCAGCACCAACACACTCAGGAGGGCCGTCACGAATAAAAAGATTTTTGTATTTCAGACGTGGAAATACGAACATAGGCGGAATCGTGTTACCTAAAGCATTTACCGCTAGCTCTACTGTGACTAAAGTTCCACGTTCTGCTGATACAATTGCTCCTACTTGCTTTGTTCCTTTTTCAGCTACAATTTTCCTAGGTTTCAGCACATGGACTCCAGTCTCGTCCAAATTCCATATACGTGAAGGAGTGAGATTATGCTTCGTAATTTGATCACCAAGTTTCTCAAAGAATTGGTTCACGTTATGTCTGTTGAATGAGGTCGCGCGTCCTGCACTCGTTGCTTCCGGTGTTCTTATCGATAGTGTCGGGTTTCTTTTCAAAAAATTTGTCAACCAATCCTTGCCGGCCTCACCATTTTTATGCCAAGATGGTGGAATGTTTTGGACACCATATTTTGTCGCACACTGGTATGCAAGTTGTCTAACTTCTCCAGGTAGAAGGCCGAAGTAGATAGAGGCGCTTTTTCGGATGTATGATGTCATTGACGTCTCTTGTTGATCATTAAAAACTAATCTTGGTTTATATCCAACCGTTGGAGTAAGTCCACTCTTTATTTTTTTGACGTACCTTTGCAACGTTGTATGACAAATGTCCAAATTACGAGCAACAGTCTTTAATTTGCATCCGTCCTTAATGACCGCGTCCGCAGCCCTTTGAAGAAGATCCTGGGAAGTAGTTCCCCTCTGTGTCTTTCGCTTATATGTTCTCATTCTATAAAAAATAAATAAAGGTTATTAAAGGTTAGGTGGGGGTTGGTTGTGCCGCGGCACAATTAACCCCTAATGAATGGCACTTTTTACCCCGTTTCGATCACATTGACATTTTATCATATGTAAAAAAAAAATTCTGTACAAAACGTAAAACTTGCATAGATTAATACTTCTAGATAATTTACAAAAGCGTTAGTAAAACTTCCATATCCGTAGCACCAAAAATGCTAACGTGAGACCAAAAAATATAGACACGAAAATATTTACTCACGTGGTGCTGGAGGACCCTTTCACACACTGCCGCTCGGCCCGAGTCGCAGACACAACTGAAATGGCTGCCGCTCATGCGCTACAACGTCAGACCGCTAGGCATTAACCGCGTAATATGAACGTATAGCTATCTCTTTCCGTTTTTGAGATATTTGAATCGGCACAACTTACCCCCGGCACTTTCAGCCCCGCTCTCCCTACTCGTAGTCCTTAACATCGAAAAACCGGTTTTCCGTGTGGTCGGAATACGACAAAACTTTTATTACGGGTCTCACTTCACCTTAATTATTCCTTGCTATATAAGCATACCATTTAGGATTGTATTGCGGTAATAAATCCGCGCTATGTGCAAAATTGTTATGAAGATTTATATTATACGAAAATTTATTGCGCCATGTAATATGTACTCATACATTTTTAAGTCTTTTTATGAAGGTTTTGTACTAAAATCAACATTATAATTAAGGGGATTTAGCCTTAGGTCACCACCAAAAGTCAAGACTAGGCTATATTTCATTATTAAACACACATTTCTACCTTTATTATTAAGGGGGCTCACGAGGGTTCGTCCTACGCCCTACCTTGGCCTTTGCTTCATAGTATTGCCTATTGTTTTAGTAAATCATTTGTACAGATAATTTACACTAACACTTAAACGTGCGCTTCTATTCTTAGTAGGGATTGTATTAATTTTACTTTGAGTTTGATTTGAAATTTAAGAACAGGTTATTTTTTTTATTTTTTTTATGATATCTAGTGCCGGGACGAACAAGTCGTGCGCCTGGTGGTACGTGACATGCCTGTAGTAGTCGTAATGCCACTCAGAGCTTTAAATCGCAAAGATCTGATGGGCACTACCATTGCGTATGCCTGTAATTTCACCAGGACCATTTAAAATCGGAACGCAGTAATGCTCAAGTTACTGCTTGGCGGCAGAAGTAGGTAAGGTGGCAGTACTTCCTTGGACGAACTCTTTCACAAGGAGCTCTACTGCTACTATCTAAAAAAGAGATATAATTTAATGAATTAAAATGCTAATTACAAACATTACATTACTATATTTTTATGACATTTTTATCTTTACTAAAAAAATATATAGAAAACACGTAGGGGAAGCAAGCTCAAAGCGGTTACCTCTACTTTGAGCCAAATTAAAACTAGTAAAACGATAGATATTACTTACGATCTTGACAATACTTAACGTAGAGTTTTATGTAATTTTGTAAGTTGAAAGGCAATCTCATACAAATTTACAAACAAGATCACAGTACCTAAATTAACTGAATTGTACTCAAATACGCTTTGCCCGAGGGCGTGCCTAAGGCTAGTGGTTTTGGTCAAAGCGGACACGGAAAGTTCTGCGGAAAATAATAATTGTGGAAGGTGACAACATTAAATGCAATGCGAAATGTTATCTAAACTTTCACTTTGAAAACCTAGTTATCAACAAAAAATCTCTCGTACAAAAACGTCAACAGAGCATATAAAACAAGATTTGCTAAGTTTTTAGCAAGAAGCCTTATTTTCTATCAAATCTTCTATAACACACGTCATTGACGCGTCGTCACACGATGTATGTCATGCATTCATTCATATAAGTCTTTCGTTTATAATTGTTCACCATCGACAAGAAACAACTTTGCTATTTATACATTTCATAATCATATAGCGGTTAGGCAACCATTTTACCCGAGCCGCTTTGCCTTTTTGACCATTTTATTTTAAAACGAAATTCAAACCTACAAATGTAAGTATACCTTCAAACAAATATTACAAAAATATTTCCAGATAGATAACAGTATAATCATAGCAATAATATACAAAGATTATTTATTAGTATTTTTTTCAAAAAGGAATTAATTAAAAGTTCCTACAGGTGCCAAACGACTGTACGAGGTACGCTATGCTGCCGTGTATAAAGCAATCTATAACATTTGAAATAACCGAGTAATGGAGCATAGCCGCTTTGCCTTCTCTGGCCGCTTTGAGCTGACTGCTCCTACGAAGTTTTCACTCTAAGACGACTACACACGTGCCAAGTCGTTAAAAGTCAATAAGAGCATAAAAACTTCTAGACTGATTCTTTGAATATATAAAAGTTAACATAGGTCTTTGGCTGTAGTATTTATATTTTCTCCTGTCAACTCTTGATTAATTATGCCGATGACTCTGGTTTTACTCATTGGGGTGGTGGGGCAAACAAAAGTGGCTTATTGTGTTTGTTCGCCTCTTGTTTGTTTTCATTCGCTTGTTAACGTGTGTGTAACTTGCTAACGTTTAGTAAATTAATATTTACCAAGAACCGATGGAGAAGTAAACAAAGTTCGCAAATTTTAGAAGGAAGTTTGGCAAAATGTCTATGGTCAATTTGTTTGGTCAATTGTTATAATTTATACGCAATCTTTTGGTGCGGCTTTAAGGTATTTTTTTTACTTTCCAGCCGTTACTATCTTATTACAGGGCAAAGGCCTCCGCAGCCAATGCAGCTCTTGCTGCTATTGATCATACGGAAATGTTCACTGTTGATGTAGATGCACCTGAACATGCTTTAGCTGCAACTCTTTGTTGTCTTTTTGTCACCCTCATCAATCAATATTTCTCTTCATATATCACTTATCCTTTCTTTCTCCACTCATCGCGATTTAAAGCTGCTACAGGCTAACATTTAGAAAAGGACAGCATCATGCGTTATGCTTTGAATAAAGGACCAAAGGGTATGCAGAAAAATCATAATAATAAAAACCGAAATACCAATAATAAATATATGCCCAACAACCACACCAATTACGTAGTCTCAAATCACTATTCGGAAATCCAAACCAGAACCAAATTAGAAAATTTCATTTACCAAAATGATTCTACTGGGTATTGAGACCACAGTGCAAACTGTTGGGCCACCGAGATTGTCAAAATTTACGTGATTAATAATACCATATAATAATAAATTGTAAAACTATTACGTAAACTAGATTGCTCAATATATTAAATTAAGATAAAGTACATTTTATCGTAATAAAAATAATATTACTTTTAATCCATTGAGATAATTGTAAATAAAAATAACCGAGAGCCGTGCCTTAGGCTGATTTGAGAGCAGTGCGGATGTATCTGCGGATCGTCCGCGCGGAACACCGGAGCGGGGCAATACCTACGTGTGGCATTGGAACATCGTTTTACAGGAACGCGGATTGCTCCGTGCGGAACACGCTCTATGTGAACTCCGCACAAGCCACTCGTGCGTTCATTGTAGGCAACTGTCTTCCGTGAATATCCGCACTAAATTAAATACTCGATTCAGATCACTGCGGATTCTACGCATGCGGATGTACCGCAGGCGGACAGTCCGTATGGACCGTACGTACAGCTGTTATATCAGCCTTAGGTTATCGTATCCACAAGACTGAAAACGTTTCTCCTCCGGATTACTAAGCTTAATCTTTAACTGCCAGCCTTTTGCACACCGGAGGCTTGAATGATAAAGCTCCTACGGTATCTAGTGCTTTGTCCATCAGTAAAAACAGTTTTCCTTTAGTAAAGCACTGGTTAGTACATAGCACTGCTGCGTAGACAGCAAAAACAATCTACAAATAAAGTTTACGTAACGAAATACAGAAGATTAAACCAAAGCCTGAACCGAATGAGTTATAGCAACACTCTGACCAAATTTACGAACTCCATCCGCTGATAGATGAATCGATATTTGCTAAGTTCTAATTGAATTACAGTTTATGTAATTTGATTTCCAATTTGCTCTGTATGCTTGAACGTCATTATAGTTTGTGATTTTGTGAAGTAATAATACAGGAATAATGTCCACTTCCACTAAATCTAAGTACGTCTTATGTCAATACTTACATTGATATGACACTCTTAACACAATGATTATTAAGAGTGTCTTTTGTATTTCGAGCATTGTGATGTACTTAAGTTAATTAAGTGGACGCTAGTGTAATTTTCATAAGGCGACATATAAATATCAATTTTGTGATACAGAAGCCTTTGAATATGAACTCAAGTCTAAAATTACAGGATTTCTAAATATTTAAGACTTATTAAAGCAATTAACGTAACCTCATCTGGTCTTTCTCCTAGGCACCCATTTTCTGTGTCCAACGGTGCAAAGTCGGATTTAGTTCAAAATTACAGAAAAGAGCGCCATTAGCTTTTTTATATTTTAAATTACGAACCTCTTTTACAGCGGAACGGGTTGGGAACGTCAGTATTTTCTACTCCAGGTGCTACTCCAGGTGCTACTCGGTCATGGTGCTGTAAAATTTTTAAGAGGCGCGTTTTATTAAAAGTTTAAAGCCCTTGGACTTACCGCTTTCTTTCTAATAGCGATGCCACTTGATGCTTTGCGACGCCTGAACGGTGACGTTGCGTTACTACATATAAATTAGTATTCCACGCCACATGGTGCGTTGACACGGCGCGCGACGATGGAACTTCTGCGCATCGGACAAGGGGCCAGGAGACGAAGCGGGGAGGGTGCTGCGGTGTATAATTAGGGACTCACCATATTGATTCATATGGAATCGTCTTGAGCCGGTCAGAAAAACTTTTATGTTCATACAGTACGAGGCATGTCCATGCAGACGCTCGGATCACCGACGCGAAGGACACAACATCATTTTCGCTCTTATAGATATATAGAAGATAGAAAACTCTTTCTTGTTGTAAGCACCACATACATAGACTTATTATATGGACATAAAGATTTTTCTCACAAGCTTAATGCGATTCCGTGTCGGTAAGTGTGGTGACTTCCTTAGACGGCGTTACGTTGCGACACCTCATTGTTCTTGTGACACTCGGTGCACTTAAATCGTAGCATTACGACGATGCTACGCACCGGCAGCGCCTGTGTGGCATCGCTCTTATATGTAGTACTGTACTATTGCTATATTTATATTGTTCTAAGCTGTAACTAAACAAGAATAAATCTCAAGTATACTTAAGTCGATCATAGCGATAATAACAAATTCCGTTTCAAAAACAACGAACCGAGCGTTCTTCTTGGTTTGCGGCATAATTTATTTAAATTGTAATAACCGAGCTGGCTTGCCAAAGGAAACGCTCGTTTTCCCCCCGAATTAGAAGAGATTGTAGCGTCACAATTAGTTTTAGGTGAAGAGGCAAATTCTGCAGCCGTTTTGAACGAAATTAGACCCTTTGATATCTGATCTATACTGTGCAGGATAAGGGCTCTAATGCAAATAATCTCTTGACTCTTTGATTACACTGACTCTCTTTTGTTTTCCGCTTTTAGTATCCGCGGTTAATTTAACACTAATTCCAGACCTTGCCAAAATGAGAGTAATTGTAAAATGGATTTTCACAGGTTGTGTAACATACATTACGAGTATGTTGAAGTGAAGAAACTTTCATAAGTTGTCACAGGCAAAAATGCCGTTTAGGACCGTGTGATATTATTAAAAAAAAAATGTTACATCTGGTTTAGCCTATCGAAGTGCATGTGAGTGAATAAAGGTATAAATATACTTTCAATATTTGTATGCCCAACGTTTGATCACGCAGTGAAACGAAACTTATTTCGTACAATAAAGGAGTTGTTCCTTTAGTGGTACCAAAATAAATGGAAAATTTAACCAGGTTATTGATTGGTTTTTTGTAAAGAGCTCTCAAAATCTAGAAAGTTTTAATCAAAAACAAATTATTTTTAACCTGCAATTTCCAGAAAATTGTTAGCGATTTTTAATACTATGTAAAGTAAAACGGAACGCAATCCCATGAAACCGAACGGATTTTTATGTAATTTTTTGGCTAATGTGCCAGTGGCCAATGCCATAAAAAAATATTGACAGATCAGATGTAATTTTTTTTTTCATTTATTGCTGGCCATGGAAACAAAGTCCTTCAGCCGAAAACATAAACGTTTAATTATATTTCTGTAAATATGGCCACCACAAAGAGGATAGGCAATTTGAGGCGGCGTGCTTGGATTGACTCGGGATTCCTTAGAACGGGCCGATACGGGTATTTTAGTTCGAGATTCGTATAATTTCGCGTTTTAATTTTCGATTAAGGCACAATAGCACTATCCTATTCCACTTTAAACTAGATTTCACAAAATAATTGAAAGTCAAAATAAAAACGACACTTTTCCCTCCAAAAGGCCCAGAGCGAAATCGATCAGATCTTAGAATAATAACGCATAGAAACCTAGCCCGCACACGCTAAGTGAGGCAAGTTAGAGGGTTCCAAACGCGTCCCAGGAGCGCGCGGGCTGTTAGTGCTCAAGGTCATATTGCACCGCGAACAGCTCCAAAATTTTTTGCTAAAAATGACGAAATGTGCGGTAAATGGGTGTAAAAATACAACAGACAAACAAAATAGACACTAACATCGCATTCCACAAGTAAGTAATGCGTTTCAACTCGTATTTTTATGTAAATATTCACTAAAACAGAAAAATAATTTCGCGGCAACAAGATACGAAAGTGTTGCAAAGTAACGAATTTTTTTTCTCCCCATTTTGCTATTCTGTATCAAAATAATTATATTACGTAAATTTTAGTGGTGCCTGTAATTTCGATTTATTTGCGCATTTTGAACTAATATTTACTCGAATAAACATTAAATGTTTTCGTTAACTCCTGTAAGTGATTGGGACACTTAATTATTTTATAATACTTTTAACGGCTCTGCGTTCATGCTTTATTGAATAATTATTTATATTAATTTTATTTGAATTGGAGCACATATTGCAACAAATTTACAGTATATATTTGTTTCTACTATAGTGTTGGCACGACCAGTACAACTTTGATAGCTTATTATATGTCTTTCTTTTCGTAACTCAAGCGAAATATTTTATATTAAAATATTTTATTTTCTTAAAAGGGGAGCATTCTTAAGCGATTTTTTAATCTATTTTAACAGTTATTTTCTTTAATGTTTGCTTATGGCATTTTCGGTTTTAGGTTTCGAATACGGCACTTATTTCTAAATCCAAGATGGCGGGCGCGATTTTTCGAATAATGGCAAGTTGGGTATCGTTTTCGAGATGTTTGGGAATGTTCAATACAAATATGGGACTCATTTCTAAATCCAAGATGGCAAACACGACAGTTCAAATAAAAGCAATATTCGTAATGAGCACCCCCAAATACCTCGAAAACGATACCCAACTTGCCATTATTTGAAAAATCGTGCCCGCCATCTTGGATTTACAAATAGTGCCATATTCGCATTGAGCATCCCCAAATACCTCGAAAATGATACCCACATAGCATTTTTTTGAAAAAATCGTGCCCGCCATCTTGGATTTACAAATGAGTGCCATATTCGTAATGAGCACCCCCAAGTACCTCGAAAATGATGCCCATATTGCATTTATTTGAAAACTCGTGTCCGCCATCTTGGATTTAGAAAGGAGTGCCATATTCGTAATGAGCATCCCCAAATACCTCGAAAATGATACCCATATTGCATTTATTTCAAAACTCGTGTCCGCCATCTTGGATTTAGAAATGAGTGCCATATTCGTAATGAGCATCCCCAAATACCTCGAAAAGGATACCCATATAGCATATTTTGAAAAATCGTGTCCGCCATCTTGGATTTACAAATAAGTGCTATATTCGTTTTTCATCGACAAAACCGAGCATATCTGTAGGCACCTGATCGACAATGTCGGGCAAATCTGTAGGCACCTTTAACTTAATGATGAGTTAAGCAAGATACAATTTCCCCACTTTTGAGGGAAATGTTATTCCATGGCATCATTATTTGTATATTTGTGTGCGTGCCGACGAGCGTAGTTACAAGTTGCTTACGCCTACATGAATTTGGTTTTTGCCTCACTTGTGACAGATCGTTTGATATGAAACTATCATTCTATGCGTTATTATTCTAAGGATCAGATGTCAAAGTCATTCTTGTTGCAATTTAATTAGCCAATAGAATTAAGATTTTGAATATTTTAGCGTTTAAGTGTTGCTGCTTTTTGGACTTTTTTTATAGTATCGCAGTGTTGCTGGAATTAATTTAACATATTATCTACCACACTTTTTGTTTTAAATAAAAAATGCAGTTCACAATACATTTTTTTATTATTTTGCTCTTAGCTCTTCTCTCTCTTGCTTTATTTCAAGCTTATATCTAGCAAAAAAATTGAGGCTGGTTTTTCTGGGAATAAAGTACCAAGCTCCATATTAATTTGGTACAAGTCCTTTATTGAATGTCATGCTATTTTTTGTGACATTGCTCTGAGTAATTTTGAGCGAGCTGAGTGAAAAAATAGATTTCTCACAGATCAAGTTTCTCACAAAGTCGTTAAAAAAGCAAAACAAACATCAGCAATAAGCACATAGAAATAATCGTAAGTTCCGCTGGTTCGTTCCGTGGCTTAGTTGGCATAGCGTCTGGCTTCTAATCTTGCCGGATCGAAGGAATTTTTTCTAAGCGTTCCATCTTTGTATTAGTTATTTTGTAATGTCAGCGTCTATATAAGCTGTGTTTTCACAAATAAATGAATTGTGAATTAGAAACCCTCAATAAGCACATTGAGAAACTCGTAAGATCTGCTGGCTTGATCCGTAGCTTAGTAGGTATAAGAGCGTTAGCCACGTTGAGACAACAGACATTGGTTCGAGTCTATTCGGAACGAAGGGATTTTTCTTTGTGTTTGTTCAATCTTTGTATCAACAATATTGTAGGTTTCGAAGAAGTCGTCTCTGTGTCCACCTGTAGTTTATTTTTAGCATATCTTTATAAATAATGTACTTAAGAAGTATTAAATAGTCGACAACGTTTATATAAAGCCGGTATGGAAAATAAACGGTTACCAAACAAAGCCGTGAATTGAAAGCGTTATTTATTTATTTTATTTGCATTCAGGTTAAAAAGACACATAAATACATACCTTATAGACTAACATACACAGTAATATAATAAAACTCTAATGACTCATTATTATTTACACGTATTATTTGCGACGTATGACGCAATGTGGGTGTCCGATAGCCGGCCTCGGAAACGTCGGTACATGACACCCTTCGGCCAAAACTCATCCTTCATGAAGGTTGACAGAGATGTTGATTTGGTACTCTCACCACAAATGAATTAAAATTCACATTGTGGCCCAACTGCTCGAATCTCTCAGGATAGCATTGGCTTTCACTCGTACATACTTCACAATATCGGTAGACTGTGTGGAGTAATGTAGCCGTGACACGTATAACAAAGTCGACGATATCGCTGGACACAGTAAATGATTAGGGCCACTCGGTGCGGTGCCGATAAGGTTGCGGGTGGTGTACTTCTCTTTCCTTTCCACCTTTTTGAAACCATCCTCGTCGCACTGGTCAACTCTTCTCGATGGTACTTACGACACAGCTCCAGAGATGAGTATTTTTTATGTAGTATTTACTTGTAAATCATTTACTAAGTGTTTAGCCTGTGTCAATCACTTTGAATTGCTAATACCAGTTCTTTTTAGTAGTAGTAGTAGAGTTCCTTGTGAAAGAGTTCATCCGGGGAAGTACTGCCATCTTACCTATTTCTGGTGGAAACAGGGTGGAGGTGAAATTATAGACACATGGGACTTGCCAACTTAGGTATCAGGGTAACGGGCGCAGTGGTAGTGTCCCTCAGATAGTTACGGTTTAAAAAAGCAGGCGTGTCGTTTACTACCAGACTCGATTGTCCATCCCGTCACTTGGTATTATATCGAATTTTTCTTATCGAATTCATGGCATACACTATAATGCTTGCCACTGTGGTGGAAATATTCGGTGTAAGGTATCATATTATTGACCAAGGTGCGTCAGATACAGAGAAAAGAAATGGTGCAATCGATGCTCTAAGAGAGCCTTCTTACGCATTAAACATAAAATTTTTGGTTGAATTTTTTATATATATAGATATATGTAGGCTTAAAAAGTTTACTAACTTACTAAACTAATGATGCAATAAGGAAGTCATAACAAAATCTCACGACTCACTGGTTAAAGGCTAAGTTTCTTTAACACTTTTCTTCAAGCTGATCTATTCAAAACCAAATAGTTCCTTAGGGGTACCTTGGGGCATCGACTGTATGATGGTCCTGTACTTGTAAAGGTAGTTTTTCTAGTGTTTTCATAGGAAGTGGCTAGAAATAAGTTTGGTCTCGTTTAGAGGGCAATTATGTTGCTAACGAATACTCATAGCATGTATATTTTATTCTGAATTATCTACCAGCATCTACGTGAGTAAATAGACTAATATATTGCTAAGTATTTGAAAGAGAAACAAATATAAAACTACAGCAAAGTTTTAATAACGATCTTTTGATTAGTTTGGCCATTTCTAATTTCAGGGTTACACGACCCAAACATGACACGTTTTTATTTACAACCCACTTCCAAATTAGACTCAGTTGCTAAATGCTTAAGGTTGGTATTAGCGTGGAGACAAGTGGCAATAAAATCACTTTTGAAGAATGGTTCGAGTCACGCACGGTTATAAATCGTGAAAGTATATAACTTATAATAGGATGTTGGAGATATCATGCAGTAAGTACAGTCAACCAATGCGACTATAATTATAGAAAAGCAAACCCGAGTTGGTAATAAGAAATATTGTTAAAGTAAGTCATGTTCTTCTAATTTAAGGCGAGGTACTTGAACTCTAGCTTAGATTTTAAGAGGTGAAGTGTGGGGGGCTAGCGCCTGGTGGTAAGCGATATGCCTGTCCATAGCAATTGCAGTGCCAGGAAGAGTTTTAAAACGCAAAGATCTGAGGAGAACTGTCACTACGCCCGTCACCCTGAAACATACTTTGCCAAGTCCTATGTGCCTGTAATTTCACTAGCACCGTTACCCTTCGAAACCGGATCGGAGCAATGCTCACATTACATCTTGGTGGTAGAAATAGGTAAGGTGGCAGCACTTCCCTGGACGAACGCGAGCTAGGAGCTCTACTACTACAGCTACATGTTGAGATACAAGACTTCCTAGTTCAACTGTAGTGGCTTCATCTATTTAAAGAGTACATTTCACAGTCTATTGCGTTCTTTAGGTAAGCATTATAATGATGTACATTTTTCACTGAATAAGTTTATTATTATTATTAGTATTCGAAGTTATTATGGAAATCTCTAGACGATCTACAATATTGTAATTCAACTGCCAGAACCAATACGTCCTATTTAAAAGAAATATTATTTGAAAAAAAAAAAAAACTATTTTATCTCACGGGAAGGAATATTAGATTCCTCAGGACACTAAAAAGGCGGCGTTACGACTTTTGACTTGGATCTTCGTGTAAAAGCACTTAATTCCTAAAAGTGGCAAGGTTCAAAATCCTAATAGTAAACATTTATTTGCTGCGGTATACATGGACAAGGCCTCCTAATAAAAAAATTTGCGTGGTCAAAATTTTTTACTTATTGTGTCACACAATACACCCATTACTTGATCGCAAGTTAGGGAATTCCCGGTGCTATGAGGACCTGAGCAATGACTTTACTCTATCTAGAACACTCAGACTAGAACTAATTTAGTAAAGTACATTTCCTAAATTGATCCTAAGGAACATCTCCGTCCAACGCCCACAATGAAACCGTTTGGCCACCGAGGTCGTTAACACCGCGGTAAACACAAATTTGATCATTGGAAGGATTGATAACCTACAAAATGATTGTTAACCTCGTACTACCCCATGATGATAGAAAAAACAATACAAAAATTCTACATTCGTTGTCTTCTAAATAGCACTGTTACGTCACTGTCGTTATGTATTGTTTTCTTTATTGTACCAAGTGCTGTACCGGACTAATGCAATTTGTACTTCGTGGTGTCATTGCCAGCGCCGCCGTCGAGTCTAAAGCCTTAAGAGCTGAGGCTTCAATGAAGTGCCCTCGCAGTTTGAGAGGCTTACACCGGAACTGAGGCGAAAAATTACCTTTGTTCTGTTACAGACGCCAAATTGGAGAGCCTTTAAGAGATTTTGACTTGAAGAGATCGAGAGTTATGAAGAATTTGACTTCTGTTGCTATTTCTTACTGGCAGTTGTCATAATCGGTGGCCTGGAAATCTGCAAAGAGCTCTTATAGCAATCTTGATTAAGCTCATAGGGTGGGATTTTCTGTTTGTACATTGTACATTGTACATTGTACATTTGTACATTGGTCTCACAAAAACTAGTCAGTTTCCATGCAGTTTACGGTGATCGTTCAAATGACTTTGTAACGTAATGTTTCCTTTTTAGAACACACTCGGTTAACACTTCTTGAACTCTCTCAGAGTGATACAGCTATCTTTATATTAAATCAATGTATGCCTCCATCTCGCTATTTAGGTGACAGCATTAGCAGGTCATAGGCACTAATTAAACTTTTAAAAGTAAAATCCCTCATCTTGCCGTGTAATCACTGTTCAACTTTGTTAGGTCGTGATGCGATTTTAAATAATTCACTTTTATCACGTAACCTTATAGCAGGCTCCTGGTGGTAATATTCATCGATTGATCAGCGGCGTCGTACACATTATAAACTCTAATTACTACTACAACGAAAACATTGACGTTAAAAACATACACCGCTACTATCCCTATGTTAATATATAACATACCAACTTTTACACGAGTATTAAAGCGTTAAAAGTAAGTCTCGAAATTGAGGTCACACAGCACCACTGATAGTTGTATATCACATGGACTCTTGACATCGCGCTTCCAGGGCTCTTCTCGCTCGAGAGTCAACACTCATCGCGGCCTCAAGCTAAATATTGCCCACATTTCCTTTCACATTTGATTTTAAGTAAAACTTGGAGTGGAAACGACGCTTGTGTTGAACATCTTTGATGCTCACTGAACACAAAAAGGTACTAAGATCACTCCTTGTTGTGGTCAATGGTTCACATCGAGGTGTCATTCTGGTTTTGTTCTTTGTTTATACTAGTGATACAATTGTGGTACTCTTTTATAGTGTATTTTCAAATATACTCCTTTTGTACCATAGCTTATTCATTAGTAATGCTATTAACTGTAAATCGATTATCAAGAACCATAAGATATAATTTTCTGTAGTAAAATATTGTAAATATGTCATCATACATTCTTGTTTAACGGCCCTGTATTCAAAGGCACGGCTGCCGGCTTGGAATAATGAACAAGCTAAGGATGCCCTCATAATCATGAATCGGTATAACCTTGTGTGTATAATGATACGTTAGCAGCTTATAACAAGGGAATGAAAATTATTGTTGTGGAAGAATTCGAATTTCCATTAGAAGGTTTATCGACCTGGTGTTTTTGTATATTAGCTAAGAAAACTGATCTCATACTTTGTGTGAAAGAAATAAAATACATATTTCATTAATTTGTTTGGATAGTGACTAATTGGAAATATAGTTTGTATTTTAAGTAGTAGATAATCTTTCCGAAAAATATACACTAAAGAAAGGAATTAAACCAATTGGGTTTTGTCGCTGTACCAACCCTAGAGTCCCACGCCGTCCACTATTGAAGCAGCGGCCTATGACGTCATCGCATAATAGCGCCAACTACCGTAGCCAGTGAAAAAACCACTAGAGCATTCCGTTTTAAATGTTTCTGAACAAAGCTCAGCGAACTCTTTCAGTAGGCGGAAACAGAAGTGATTTCAACAGGCTTAAATTTGAGCTAGAACTTAAATTAGAGAAATGACATACGGCATTTTCCTTGGGGTACTTGGTACTTGGTACTTGGTGCAACGGGCTGGTATCCGCAACTCGACGACAAAGCGCCTATTTCCTTGGGGTAATACTGTCGACATCAATAGAAACGTTGTCCTGGAGAAACGTGCGGTTAGGGCAATTTACAATCTTATCTCTGAGAGATAAGTTTAAGAAAATTAAAATTCTTACACTAGCGTCACAGTACATTTATGAAAATGTAATTAAGGTTAAGAGGAATAGTAATTTCTTTATGAAAAATAGTGACAGACATAACATTAATACGAGGAATAAAAATAAACTAGCTGTTCTTGATAGTCGTTTCTATAAAGTCACGAATTCATTTAAGGGGCAATGTATAACGCTTCTATAACAAGATTCCGGTTGATATACAAAATTTGCAATTCACGAGGCTTAAAATTATAGTGAAATAAAAACTTTATACTAAAGGCTATTTACAACTTCTGCGTACTTGGATGACAAAAATCCGTGGTAGCAACCCGTTTAACTCATGGAGGTAGTCTCGATCTCTGATGTTATTGTAATTGCTGAATGTGTACAAATGTTATTTACAAAGAGCAACCCCTAGAATTTCTTGCTCATTCTTCTCAGGGGAATCTGCCTTATGAATGAGCGGTAGAGTTTAACTAATGTGACGATTTCAAGTGTAATAATGCTTACCTATGAAATAAAGATTATTTTGAACTTGATTTGATTTTAGATCTTGTGCCAACGGTTTATTACTAATGGAAACCATGAATATGCATGTATTTGAGAAATTCGCAGAACCGATAAATTATTTATTTATTCATGTATACATTACATTAATAATTACTTATAGACAAATATCCAAACGTAACACTAAGAACATAAAGCTAAATAGTATATGGAATTGCTACATAGTCCCAAATATTACATAACCGGACGAAGAAGAAATCTACGTCATAATTTAAAATCTAAACAAATGACTTTTATCCTGTTTGATTTTGCGGCTCAACAGCTTATTTTTGAAGACACAGAAAGAAGGAAGGAAGTTTATTAACATTAGTATAGTAGTAATCTATATTAGTATTTCTTGTAGTTATTATACTATTTGTATACTACTGGTATTGCGTGTCTTGTATGTTTGATTATCCAAATCAGCGTGGAGGAGATGATGTATGCGCATATGCTCTGCCCAGTGTATGATGAGGTAGCTTCGTGCTACATATTAATTGTAAATTTTTATAATTTGTTTATCCACATGCAAGCGCGTGTTTTATGTATACGTTTATCCATAACAACGGTGAGATGAGCTGAATGTGAGTGCTGTGTTATGCGGTACACACTAATTGCAATTTTTTTTTATAATATCAATTGGACGTAGTTAAGCAAAAAGGAACCAATCCACAAAATTATCAAAAAATGAGTTATATGTACTGGTGGTTGCATCATCGATCAAACGCGGGCTAAATAAATCCACCCCCGGGCCTGCAATGGGCGCGCGGGGTGTTGAAGGGTTACGCCAATGACGCGATTCGCGATTCTCGCCGCGCGCGCATCGGGCACTGCGACTCGGAACGACGGCGGAACGAATTGCGCGCGCGAGTACCTACTCTTTTTTTAATACAATAAGTGTAATACAGTTCGCTAGTTTTATTCAACTAGATACCCCTTGTAAGTGATAGGGTTCTAGTTCCCACTAACTGGTAACCTATCACAAACTCGAATTTTTTTTTGAAATAACGTTTTTTCGAATTTTCATTACACCGAAAACCGAATTGTAACGAAACCGTTGTTCTTTCAGGCTATGTTGGGTGTTTATCGCAAAGACACGATTAGGTTCGGTTAGGTTAGGTTTAAAAGTAAAAACATTTTCCTCACAAAATTACTTTCATAAAAGTTAGAACAAATGTTATTTCCGGAAAATGTCCTTTCTGACTATTAATATATGTACCAAATACCATATGCATGTACCATATTTACCAAACGGTTCCTAAAGTCTAACCCTTAGATCAGGAAAAAATCCAACATGTTTATACATATATAAATATCTCTGGAGTTACATGACATTATAAGTTTTGAAAATAAAACAACAGTGAGAAATATTTTCAAACTTCAAACTGCCATATCTCGAAAGTGACTGGATCTGCATTGGATCCTTTTTGTATTCGCGTGAGAAGAAATATTCACTTTATTTATTATTTATTTATTAGTTCTATGTTGCATTGCTATTTTCAAAGTTCGCGCTACGCATACCAGCATGATCAGCTGATAGCTGCCTTTCAAAGAATTATACCTTGTTGTTGAGAAGCTAAGTGACTTTAAGTGATTTTGCATTGCCCATGGCGGCACAAGCTGGCGACGGAAAGCGGCGCCGCGCGAATTCGCCTATGGTCGCCAACCGTCGCCTACCGTCGGCGACTTGCTTTTTGTTGTTCGAAGAAATGTACACTTTATTAATTAGACATGAAATTCTATATTGTATTGCATCTACTACGCAGTATGCCTTTTAAAGATAAAATACCTTATTGTTGAGAAGCTAAGTTACACTTTGTATTACCGAAGGCGGGACAAGTGGTCAGAGCCAGTCTACCGTCGCCAACCGTCGGCGACTTGTTATTTGTTGTTTGAAGAAATGTATATTTATTTAGTAGAGAATATGTTCTTTAGTATATTGCATTTTATAAAGTGCGCCCGCCGCAGCTCGCTGCAGCTCGTCGTCACTTATTTTGAAGAGGATAAAGTTAATGTTGCATTGCTCGTTGTAATGTATTAATTTTATGTAAAGCATATTGTTTTTTTTATTTTTTTTTGTGTGTGGTAAAACTTGGTTTAAATGATATTCAATACAATTATGGTACAATCGTGATAGTAAAATCACAAACAATAATACAGACTTTTATAGTCACATAATGCTGCTATATATGCTTTAGTACATACGCTGTAGTTAACAATGTCGCCTAATCCAATTTTTAATAATTCGTGAGGCAACACTGGAATATCCGTAGAATTTCCTAGATTGCCTCTAGAAAAATCTGTAGATCTACAGAAATTTTTGTTTAAAGCTGCAGATTTGAAATTGGTCTGACGTGAAATTTTTTTTATATTATCAAGTGACGGGACGAACAAGTTATGCGCCTAATGGTAAGCTACACGCCTGTCCATAACAGTCGCAATGCCACTCATAGCTTCAAATCGCAAAGATCTGAGGAGTACTACCACTCGTGGTTTATGTGACATACGGTTTTAATATAATAAGCATTATTTGAGATTGCGCCACAATACGACGTAATGTGATTTCTACCTATATTATATATAAGTAATTTCTAGTTTTATCACTCGAATTTGACAGCGAAATGTGTTTTTTTTCTATAATAATAAGTGACGGGACGAACAAGTCGTATGCCTGATAGTAAGCGTCATGCCTGTCCCTATTGCAGTGTCACTCAGAGCTATAAATCACAAAGAGGGGGCACTGCCACTGCGCCCGTCACCCTGAGACGTAAGTTGACAAGTCCCATGTGCCTGTAATTTCATCAGCACCCTTACTCTTTAAAACTGGAACACATTAATATTGACATTGCTGCTTGGCGGCAGAAATAGGTAAGTCTAGTGATAAATCTAGTTCTTAGTAGGTACATAAAGAAATTCAAAATATAGTGAGCTTAGGTCTAATTCACAGACATATATCTAGATAGACGCCGCAGGTACAGTAATTTGTATGAAAACCAAGCGTGTCACATTTTTTGTACCCACTATGACGTCACAAGAACTATTTAGTGATGGAAACCTCCTTCCGCTCACTCTAAATCGATTGATTGAACGGAATACACGTAAACACGCGAAACCCATTCAATTAATCGATTCTAAATAGAATAATTTTTTTTCAAGTATTTGTTGATTACAAGTAGTCGTAAATTTAATATAGTAGAAAAATATACTAGAATAAGATAGTTTAGTCCTTTATACTACTTGTTTTTAAAAAATGTTGATTACTTAAAAAAAATTAAGACTTTAATTATTAATCGACTTCAAATATTAAAATTATTGTCCTTCCAGTAAAATGAGCTTATGATATAAATTTTTTTTGTAATAGAAAATCTTATCGATTAACTTAAATAATGAAATGCACGTCAATTATATGAACCGCAAGTTCATTATACTGCCTTAATTAATTTTACTAGACAGTTTTCTGTTGGTAATTGATCAAATTGATGAATGGCAAGACAAATGAAAATGTTACTGCTGACAAAATAATGTAAAATCTTATTCATCAGAAGAGGTTTACTTAATGAAGGCCTCGTGTGAAATTTTTGTGATTTGTTTATTATTTCTCGAATTTCTAACTCTGCTACTCTGCATATTTGGATAGCATCTTAGGTGGGATAAACTAGAGCACCTTCGTCCTCGAAAGCAACGAACTCGTACGTATGACCTACTCCAGGTTTTTGTAAAGACTGCGTACTCTTAATTCTTTGCATTATATATTTTTTTGTATTTTTTTCTCGAAATTCATACAAAATGAAAATAATTGTTTTTAATATAAATTATGCATCGTCTGATTACAAAATCACTTGCCCGTGGAAGGAAACGTTCCTGTTTACCCGTTTACACACAGTTATGGTGCTTTTGCAGTTTATAATGGCACAATTATGCATTTTTCGCGTTTTCGTCTGGTGTTTATCTACGATAACCGTCGAGCGCGTTATGAGGTGTAGCAGAGGCAACTAAGTGAATTTCACATACTTTGGGCACGCGAATTACATACACTTGCAGTGTCTATCTAGATAATGTCTGTGGTCTAATTTGTGGTATGTATGTATCCATTCCCAAGTGTGGGGCTGTTAAAAAAAAAGTCGTTTATAAGGTTATATTTTGCTGAAAAGATTTCCATTATAAATATCTTTGTCTGTTGGTTAAGACATCGAAAACAGGCTGCTAAATAGTCTTCTGTGAACATATTCCATTATCTCGTCAAACCTGTCAAGACCACGTGTATTAACTTCGCCTCAACTCTTATCCAAGAAGGATTACTCTCATTAGTATTAGGCATTCAGCGTTGTTCAAGTTTGTTCATTAATAGTTTCCTCCTCCCAGCTATAATGCCTGAGTAGTCACCATTAATCAAAAGTTCAAGTTCCGAATAACGATAGAGCAAATATATTTTGGTTTATTCGGAAGATTACGGTATTTACTTCTCAAAGTCTCGGAAAAAATAAACACTGCTGCCTAAGTGTATTTCTATGAAACAAAACTTAAAGTCCACATTTGACTTCGCGATTTGAAACGAGGTGTTATTGAGTGGTAAATGTGAACGAAGGCATTTATACATTACAAGTTGAGTAACAGTAGAGCACCTTGTGCAAAAGTTGGTCCAGGGAAGTACTGCCGCTTTACCTATTTCTGCAGCCAAGCAGTAATGTAAGTATTACTACATTCCGGTTTTGAAGGGTAACGGTGCTGGTGATATTGCAGGCATATGGGACTGTCAACTTACGTGCAGTGTCAGTGCTCCTCAAGCTCAAGCTCTGAGTGGCTATGGACAGGTGTGTCATTTACCACCAGATGCACGACTTGTTCGTCCTGCCTCTTATCGTGTTAGTAACCCGGCCCGGGAAATCGAACTTTTGCGTGGCAGTCCAGCATGGTACTTATAAGCTTAAATAAATAGGATGATGATCTGTTAAATGATAGTTTCTTTATACACATTTACAAACACAAGCACTGTGATATCAAATTAGAAATCAATTAATATTGTTTAGTGCATTGTTTGAATTGTAGTAAAATTTAAATACAAAATTAAACACAAGAACAAAATAAACTATTGAGTACTGACAGAGACACCCGCACACATATAATATATACGCGCACAATACATATAATACAAACAAACAGATCTCAGTTATGTTTGATGGATGGGGGAGTCGACCTATTTCTCCCAAACTGAATCTGTTTGTATTGTTCTCTTTCCGACCCAGCTAAATTGTTTCAAACCAGCTTTACGTTAAAATTCCTTTGTTGGTTTAACTTATTAATCGTTAAATAACTCGGAAAACTGTCTTTACCGAGTCCTTGACTATGAGAAAAAAGCAAACTAGTTGTGTTCATAACAACAATCAAATTTATTACTGATACAATTTACCCAACTGAGCTACTCTACAACTAAGTGTTCCCAGAATGGCAACAGATTCTAGTTCGAGTCCAATCAAAAGTTTTAATATAATAAGCATTATTTGAGATGCACCACAATACTACGTAGTATTCAACTGTATGTTTTTTTTGTATGTATGCTACGCGATAACTCGGGCTAATAAAATTTGTGAACAGATTTTAATGTTTCTTTTTTTGTTGGAAAGAGGGTACTCTAGTACTGGTCCCATTTAAATTAGAAGAAAATATTCCACCTTTTAGGGTGGCAAACTAGGGGATGAATCCGGTTTCGCGCACTTTCCGGTAACCAATCCCAAAAAAACTAGGCAAACAGATGTAATTCCACGTACTTTTGAGGTAGGTTTTTTTAGTACTCTATACTGAGATTATCTACCAATAATAATAACAAACTAGTGGATTACCGTCATAAAACTATATGAATAAATCATGGTGATAAAACATTATGATATTCAATAAATAAATATAACAAACAAAAAATATAGGAAATGAAACTATTTTCACGGATCTAAATCGCGTATATTTGTGTTTTCAAACACAATTGAGATGAGACCTGAGACGTTAGTGCTGCCACCTATGAAATCATCGTCATAATCAAACTTAAGAGGTATACCTATGGAATAGTTCTGCTAAATACCAAGGCCTTCTTAGATTCAGTTGAAAAGCGTGCCAAGACGCTCATGGCTGAACTCACACTGGCGCATTGTCGAAGCGTCGCGTCGCGTCCTGGTTTTCAACTACAATGCCTGGCGACGCGCGACGACTCTCGCATTAGTGCGCCTGGATCAAGTGTGGTCGGCGTCTGACACCTTACTGTACTCAAGTGACGCGCGAAACCGCTCGACTGCAACCAAGCGTCGACGTTTGACTCCATATTTGCATAACACACATTTGTACCTTAATATTGGGAAAATAGAGATGAATGTGCTATAGGCGAAAAACATGATGCGTCGCGACGCTTCGACTCTGCGCCAGTGTGAGTTGAGCCTTAAGGTGATTCGGAATTAGTGAAGGTGAATTAAAAATAAGGTGTATAAATTAATGACTACCTAGAAAAATAGGGTGGTTTTATATTAGACACATTAACTTGTTCATGACTTATACCATTTTAGTAAGCCGTGATCATGGGACCGGTAAAGAGACCGAAGTGTTGATTTGTTAAAAAAAACTAATTTATATCCGAAAAAATTGTTTAATTTCCTATGTATAAGTGTCGCGAAAACCTAAAAATATATATAACAAACAAAATATTAATTTTATTATAACACTGTCATTGAACATGCACAAGAAATAATCAGTCAATTAATAACAACAAAATAATAAGTATCAATGTCAAACTATTAAATATTGAACATGCACAAGAAATAATCAGTTAAATAATAAACAGTAAAATAATAGCTACCAATGTCAAATTATCAAATATTATATTATACATCATTATTACATTATACACATACATACAAATTAAGCACTTTTTTTATGTCATCATTTATCTAAAACATCAGTCACTTTGTTTTAATTTTTATCTCTAAGCCATAATGCTAAGTCTATTTCTGAATAAATTATTTCGTCGCCTTAGGGCGAGGCCAGACGAGCGTAATTTTGTGTGTTGCGTTTATTGAGTTGCGCAGTTTGCGCTGGACCGAAATTCGGTTGGAGCGCCAGACGAACGTATTTTATTCAGTTGCTTTTCAGTGTTTATACGGGGTGTTTGTATCGTAATAGTGTAATGAATCTATTAAAAATAGTATGCATTTATGAAGCATTAGAAGACGATGTTAGAAAAAGAAAAAAAGGCTGGGTTCATCCACTCAATATGAAACGATTAAAGTATGGGCAGTTTCATATATTATATACAAATTTATGTGAACATCCAGATCAATTTGTTAAGTACTATCAACAAGCCAATAAATGTTTTTGAAGAATTATTAAGCCTAGTAAAACCTTTTATTGCTAAGTCAGATACAAATATGAGACAAGCCATTAGTCCAGAGGAAAGACTAATAATAACAGTCATTTAAGTTAAAGTGACCCCTTCCCTCACCCCTACCTCGACTCGCGCCAGTTCGTCTCACGATGCGAACGAAAGTCAGTCGTCATTACGGCCGTGAGCCAGCAGATAACTCATGTTGCGTCATCGTATGAAACAAACCGTGCTTTTATATGAAACCGAATGCAGCGCAAACTACGCAACTCAAAATACGCGACTCACAACTCACAAAATTACGCTCGTCTGGCCTCACACTTACTTTCTCAAACCCGTGCTATACAAATTTTGCAGGCTGACATCACATTTCCTTCATATTCACTCTGGCTTTTACCTATTCTTAAAGCAACGCATCCAAATTAACCCCCTTGATAAGAAATTTGAAATAGAAAGTTTTGCCATCTCCTGAGAAATCACTCTGTATAAGATACGACTTTGAAAGAGTAAGGCATCGATTTGGTAGCGTTTTAATATATTTGGTAGAGCATTATAAATTCGGACACACATACCACTACATTGACTTTTGTAATGAGATAATCTGGGTTTATTATTGTACACCAGTCTATTTGTGTTTTATATTGACGTAAAGTTTATCCGTGTAAGTATTTTCGTGTGAAACTGCAATAAGAACATCTCGACTATTACAGGGAGTTATTTAGTCTAATGAGAAATATAACGGTAACTGCGGGACTGAGTTGAGCAGTAGCAATTTTCTACGGCCGTAAATGGTAAGAAAGTCCTCGAGTCGTGGTTTATGTGACATACGGTTTTAATATAATAAGCATTATTTGAGATTGCGCCACAATACGACGTAATGTGATTTCTACCTATATTATATATAAGTAATTTCTAGTTTTATCACTCGAATTTGACAGCTAAATGTGTTTTTTTCTATAATAATATGTGACGGGACGAACAAGTCGTATGCCTGATAGTAAGCGTCATGCCTGTCCCTATTGCAGTGTCACTCAGAGCTATAAATCACAAAGAGGGGGCACTGCCACTGCGCCCGTCACTCTGAGACATAAGTTGTCAAGTCCCATATGCCTATAATTTCACCATCACCATTACCCTTCAAAACCGGAACACAGTAATGCTGACATTCCTGCTTGGCGGCAGAAATAGGTAAGGTGGCAGTATTTCCCTGGACGAACTCTTTCACAAGGAGCTCTACTACTACTACTACTATAATAGCTTTATAAAACACAATATAATACAAACAACAAACATAGAAAATATTTATATACTACAAACAGTATATTTTATTTATTATTTGTTGTTATTGTCATTTGTATTCTTTTATGACTTTCATGTAATAACCACTATCGACGTGTGATCACATGTGGCTTTATATACCAAGGGTACAAATTAATATATGTTCTAACTGTGTAATTGAATTACATAATGACGTTGTTGGAAACTATAGCAATAAAGAAAATTAGTATTTATAACTCGATTCTGCCCAAAGAGACTATAATTATGTTTGATTGAAATAAAACGCGGCAAAATTAGGAAGCACTTAATAGGTCGAGAAAACAAAAAAAAAATTGAATGAAAAAGTGTGATATTTATTATGGTCGGCCTTGAGCGCAAGATTAAGGGCGTGCTTGAACCCAAATTCTCGTAGATTATTGATAAGACTGTTTTTCGTAAAAATTTGGTAAAGAAACGAAAAAAGTGGAAGCTTTTTTACGTATGATTAGCATATTATCACTCAGTAGCTAGAGCCCTGACGGAAGTTAATTTGAGAGCGTTATTAGGCGATTATCACGTTACTCCGCGCCACGCAACGGTCTGCAGAACTGCATTTTTAACGTTGTACCGAAGTATCTCAGTTTATAAAGAAACGCGCGCTGTACAACACACTGACAACGCGTCTCTGCGTACTCCGCTGCAGGGAATATATATTTTATAATTTACTAAGATTTTGCCTTCACCTAATACGGCCTAGTATACACTAGGCCGTATGCGTATGCGTACGTTAGGTTACGATATTTTTGTTTCTTTATTTCGAATGAGAGAGAAAGAGAAAGAGAGAGAGAGAGATTTGTTGCATTTATTACTTATTCAATTAAATTACATTATAATGATAAATAATACAAAAAATATTAAATTACACTTTGTTATTGTGCCTATAATTTGCAATCAGTGTTTTTCACTAGAAGTGGAATGTGTTCCAGGTTCAATGGTATGTAGAATGTGTCCTTCATGTCAAAAGAATAACAATTCCTGGAATTTCCCTTTCTACAGGACATCTTTCCTTTTGTGTCGTTTGCTATAGCTTATATCTTTGTAACGACTTCAGTGGCCCAGCGATTAACACCGTGAGCGCCAGATGAGGACATTTTTCCCGACACAGTGAGAAAACCAACTTTTCTAAATTGATCCTAGTCTGGGTGTTCTAGGAAGTGCACCGGAGTGAACTCCGTTGCTCTGGAGTCACTATGAGTACATAGGGACAGGTAATTTCCTAGTTTGAGATCAGGTAACCGGTGTGTTAATCTGGCACATTATTTATTATTGTTATTGCAGTTCTTATTATTATAATTCTTCTAGATACTTCTTGGTCCTATATTCAAAAAATAACGCATGATAGTGTCCTTTTCAAAAGATGATTATATTTCTATTATAGACTCGGAATTTAGGCGTCAATTTTCATATTGATTCTAAACGAAAGCTCTAAAAAATACAACATTCAACGAGTTGTTAAAATGTAATGTCGACCTCGGTGGCTCAACGGTTTGCACTGTGGACGTTGTAAGAAAATGTACCGGGTTCTGTTCCCGGTGGGATCTATTTAGAAAATTAACTTTTTTTATATTGGTTCTGGTCTGGATAGTGCCCTGGAATGGATTCCGTTGATCTGGTACAAGGTCAAGAGCACGTAAAGCTTGACTCTTAAGGCTTAAGTCCAATTCTATGCCCCTTACGATAAGAACGGTCCAAAGTACCAAGTGTCGAACTTGACGTGCTCTTGACTGTTCTTATAGTACAGGGAATTCCCTAGTTTGAGATCAGGCAATTAGTGTGATTGTCTGGCATATGATTATCATTAAAAAAATTAAATGAGACCAGATCAATAACGCACGTTAAATATTCGATTGTTTTGAGTGTTATTTTAAATTTCGTTTCTTACAAATAAATGCTGTCCCAAAAACGAATAAACCTATGGTTATTATTTACGGTTGTTGTATACAAAGTGCATGAATTCTTAAGACAATATATTTGTGCGTTTTTAATGAAAATAAAGGGTACTTTTGTTAAAAAAACGTCATTCATCGCCTAGTTTGCCACCCTTATATGTGGAATATATTTTCTTCAAATTTAAATGGGACCACTTCTGATGTACCCTCTTTCCAACAAAAAAGAATCTTGAAAATCGGTTCACAAACTCTCGGATCGGCGGACTAAAGCACTTAAGTCAAAAAAGTGCTTCATTTGTTAATATACATATAATTATATATTTTTTCGTGTTGTTTTTAGTGTTGAAAGTTAAATTACCTCTAGAATAAAGTTACAAATTTATGTAGTAACAAATGAATTTGACTTATGTGCTTTATTTATCCGGTAGAAGTGTTAATTAAAATGAATGATGTTGGATTTTGACTTATGTGCTTTAGTTTGCCGACCCTAGAATTATTATTACGAATTATGGAGTTATTGCGTAACACACATACAAAAAAAAACATACAGTTGAATTGTGATCCTCCTTATTTTTTTGAACTCGGTTAAAAATAAAGGTGACGACGACTACAATGAGAAGCAATCAATCAAAGTGAAAGAATCTATAGTGAAGATGAGACGGAGACACCGTTCGCCTCATTTCATTCAATTGGGGTGGTTGTCAGGCACATTTTTATTTTATAATGTACGGACAACGGCACATCAGACTACACATTTTTGCTCGAAAATTGCCTCCAGTGCAACGGAACAAGATACGTCAATGTGTAGCTTGATATGCTGGCGTGTGTACCTATGTGACATCTGTGAGGTGTGTGTACGAGTAAGAACGCTAGTTTGCGTGCGCTTAGTTCCTAACATATTTGAATGTTTTTAGTAGCTAGTCACCATATGTACACGTCGTTTACCTCAACATAAATTGCTTTAAAATATTACTATAGATACTTGACCCCTAATTTTAGTAAGTTAAGTAAGTGTGTCGGTTTTTATTGTTCCACGTTCAGTGTTAATATTGAACAATTTGTCCCCCTAAAAGCTTCTTACGTGTTAGATTAATCATCCGAGATTCATTGTGGCCGCGTAAGTGTGGGCGAAGAATCGATCATTGTCCAAAGTATGTTCCGTGAATAAAATCCGTTAAGTTGGTTCGACATAGTTATATAATGGAAAAGAAGAGATTTATGATGTTGTTTTTAACGTTACTTAATTGTTTATTTTATTTATTTTACTTTTAAATTTAATGTAGATGCACTGTTAAATAGTCAATTTTTAATTAAGAGCGATGCCACACGGGCGCTGCTGTCTATGATTTAAAAGCACCGAGTGTCACACAAATAATAATAATAATAATAAATAAATTCTTTATTTTCTTGCCACAATACAATGCAACGAACATAATAAAAGTACAAAGTAAATTATGATATACACTAAATTGTGGGAGACTGATGCCTAAACTAGGTTCAAGGCCTGTATTTCAGGTCACTGGTCTCCAATAATCGCGAATTTGTATGGGTGACATTAATGCAATAATTATATACGTTTTACACAATGCGGCAAAAGTGAGGTAAACATTTTTTAAACTTCATTGATTTAAAAAATGAAACTATTTTTCCGGATTTAAATTGGTTTGTTTGAAAAAATAAATATACGCGATTTAAATCCGGAAAAATTGTTTACATGTGTAACAATCGCGAAAACCTAAGAACTTAATTGATTTAAGTTTATAAATATAAAAATACGTAAAAGCCTAAAAATCTAGTAAATAGGGTTAGTATTTTTTGTATGCGCGTACACAAAAGCACAAGCAATGCAGTAACGCTTTTTCCTCTGTTTTATGAAGGACATTTTTGCAGTTGTATGCTGATGGTCTTGACTGCTTCACCGGGCGAGTGCGAGAAAAGGGCGAGTTGAAGGCTCTTAACTTGTTAAAACTATAGTCTAACCTCAGTTAGAGTAAAAAAGAAGGCTCGATCGACATAAATTTATTAGAAAAGAAAAAGAAAGGCTATTACAAAATAATACAATGATGTAAAAACGGTACAAAACAATATAAAAGAACTCCCTACTAGCACTAAACAGTCGAAGTCCAGGTACGGTAAGTACCCAAGAGAGCCTATTTGTGTATATGTATATCTAATATATACTTTAAAAACAGGTTAAGTGGAGTTGGAGTTTTACATGATATAAATAAGCACGTCCTTTCGCTTTGAGAATTTTGATGACTGAACGAATCGACGTAAGAATAATGAAGAAAAAGGAATTCGAGGACGATTCAAAATTTTAAAATTAAGTGGCCAGGAACCAGTAAAGAGGGTGATAAAAAGGTGGAATGACGATGACAGAGGTCGCGTCGTCACAAGGGCACGAATCTATGCTCAAGCTAATGGATACTTATGCTAGAAGGGTGTGCTATAGGACTGAAGCGGTATCGCAACGCACTGAGAGCCATACATTCAAAACTAATACTCACAGGGAGGTGCCACACGACTAATGCGGTGTCGCAATGTAATGCCGCGTACTTACACACCGCAGCAGTCCTCCATGCTCCGTCTGACCCCTTGTGCGGTGCGGACGCGGTCCATCACCGCGTGCCGTTTCAACAACTCATGTGGCATCTAGTTCTAATACAACGCAGCATCACCACTAGGAGCGAAGAATTTAAGTATATAGAAATATCCATGGTATGGTATGTTAGGCGCCGCCGCGCCACACGCACACCGGACTTGCAACCGGGAGTACGCGTTGCAATGCCGGAGTGGGACTCAGCTGTTTTTGAGGTCGAACGATGGTCATACGCTTGCTTGTTTCAGTTTATTTTTACGTATTTTTTGTTTCTTTTTACTTTATTTTTTGTCTCTTCTGAAGCCTTTTTATTAACAGGCTGTACACCACTGTTCGTCGCAACACCGAAGCAACGTGGACTCAACGCATCCTGTGGCATCGCTCTAAAGGTTAAAGATTTGAATTTGCTGCGTTGAATTGACTTTGCTATAGTTCAGGTTGAAATAACATCATAAATGATAATGAAACATCCAATTATAAACCAACACCAAAACATTTGTAGGAAATTTCGAAGTTACGTCAGCCTTGGATTCTCTACAGGATCATAATTTTTTAAATGTCAGCAGTGAGTATGTATTTAGATGTGTACAGATTGTACTAGTAATAATTAGAAGAAATAAATGGCATGCTAGAGAACACAGACAATTCAACCATAGAAAACAAACTTCATATACCTATGTAATGTGAGCTAAAATACCGTCGAGGTTTGCGCATCGCGTCGGCTATCTGAGCGGGTGCGGAATGCACTACTAATTTTCGCTCTTAGTGCATAGATATTAAGTTTTCTTAACTGGCTCAAGCTGATTCTGTGTTAAAAAGTGTGGTAATTTCCTTATGTGATATTTTCACAAATATTAACTGTTAATTTTCTTAAGAAAATTTCGAAAATCGTGCGTCTATTATGAATGACAGCTGTGTTTTATTAGGACTGTATAACTCTTAGAGGATGGAAAAAAATAAACCAATGGTCTAAGATGTAACTATAGTTGAATACGTGTGACGCACTAAGTTTTCGGAATGAATAAGAAAAAAATACTATAAATGGTCAGAAATGAATTTATTGTTTCTCAAAATATTCTCCGTTAGCGTTAATGCACTTTTTCATATGAATGAACCAATTTTGAAAACATTTATGCCACTCCTCCGTGACAATCTCTGAAACATATTTTTCATACTCTTCGACAGCATCTTCAGGTAATGAAAATCGTTGACCGCGTAACTGGTTCTTAATTTTTGGAAATAAATAAAACTCACAAGGTGCCAGGTCGGGACTGTACGCGGGATGGCTCATAAGGTCAACGTTGTTCACCTTCAAAAATTCATTTGTCTGTCTGGCCGTGTGAGAACTGGCATTTTCGTGGTGCAAGATGATGCGGCGTTTACGGTTATTTTTACGGAGTTTGTCAATAACTTCCGGCAAACAAATGATCGTGTACCAATCACTATTCACGGTACAACTATTCTTCAAAGCAACAGTAGCCACGTGTCCAGTTTTATTAAAAAAAGAAGCAATCTTCCGCTTAGAGGCACTTTGCTCGCGCGCCACTTTGGTTGGTTTCGGCTCATCTCGAAAGACCCATACGCTCGATTGCTGCTTTGTTTTGGAATCATAACTATAAATCCATGTTTCGTCACCTGTTACTATGTCCCACACCTAATTTGACGCCCCTTCGTTGAATCTGGTAAGCATGGCATTGTAGTAAGCGACACTATCCGTTTTTGGAGCCTCAGTCAAATTGTGTGGGATCCACCGAAAGCACAGCTTTTTCACACCCAAATACTTGTGTAGTGCCTATGCCTAAAGATGCCCGAATCTCATGGTATGTCATATGCCTGTCTGTTTTGATCATACGGCGCACAGCATCGATGTTTTTGTTGTTCACAGCAGTGGACGGGCGATCATCACGAAATTCGTTCACACGATCGCGTTTGAATTCTGCAAACCAGCTATAAATAGTCGTATAGTACTTTATCGCCAAAAGCAGTTTGAAGCCTTGAGAAGCGCCGTTGAGTTGTTTAATTACACTTAAATTCGTAGAAAATCATACTACGAAAATTTTCAAGAGTTAAATCCATGGTAATGTAGGCAGACAATTTCTAAAATGACGCCACTATGTTTTTACATTGTGGCGTCATTTTAGAAATTGTGAAACAAGTGACAGTCAAATGAAACAAACTGTGTTCTACAGCCAAATAGTTCCATTTTCAAATGTTGTAATTACTTTTTAAATATTGTTTATGTAAGTGGCTGGCCACTTACATAATCATAATTGTGCAATCCGGAACTGGTTCCGGAAACTTAAAGTGCGCCCTATGTATAAGATTACCAAAACATTCACACATTTCCTCCATCAGGGTAGTAGTAATAAGGCTACATCGGCAAAATTACATCTTTTCAGGACAGATTTCACAGATATATAAGTAGTTTCATATAAAAGTAGTAATATTTAGTGCTTTTGCTATCGTAATATTACTTTGACGGCTGATTGCATTTTTGACATACAATCAAACATCAATACGACAATCTTCGGAAAACAGTTTTGCCTAGGTATGTAGAGTTACTATTTATTTATTGCATTATACAGATAGTAGCAGTAGAGCTCCTTGTGAAAGAGTTCGTCCAGGAAAGTACTGCCTGCCACCTTACCTTATACTGCCTACTTACCTTATCCATTTCTTCCGCCTAGCAAGTAATGTGAACGTTACAGCATTCCGATTTTGTAGAGTAGGCGTGCTGGTGTAATTACAGGCACATGGGACTTGTCAACTTATGTCTCAAGGTGACGAACTCAGTGGTAGTGCCCCTCAGAGCTTTGTGATTTATACCTCTGAGTGGCATTGCAACGTGTCACTTTCCACCAGGTGCACGACTTGTCCGTCCCGTCACTTGATATCACAAAAAAGCTCTACGTAACATGGGGCGAAATGGCGCAATCTGTCGTGGGGTAATATAATTAAAAAAAACAAAACTTGTTACAAAAAAACTTACGGGACAGCGCCGCTACTTCATCGATGTTATTAATAATTTCCACTAGATGTCATCACCACGTACGTGTTAAAAACAAGCATTTTTTACACAAGTACCAGTACAGTACGCAAATGGATAAAAAAAGAATAATTAAAAGTAGAACACAAAAGAACGAGGCCAACATTATAAATAACAAACAAATAATTTGAAATACAGCGTCTGTGGCATACTCAAAAGGATCTCATTCGGCTCAAGCTATATAGTCGACACTAGGCAGTGACACTAAAGCGGAATGAGTAACGGGCGTGTGTGTCGCTATAACGAAATAGAATAAATTACGAGCACATACTGGTAAATACTTACATCTTGTAGGGTACATTGTGTTCTTCTTTGTGTGGTTTTGTATCAATATCTTAAATTATCTTTGCACTACATACATATAGTTAAAAGTGTGTATATGTTTACCATATTTTAATAAAATCGAACTCAATTTGGTTTTCATAGCTAAGCAAATTGCACTTAATTATCTTCATATTGGTTAAACTCTACTGCTCATTTCCATGCTCGGGCGATTCTCCTGAGAAGAATTATTAATAAACTCTACAGGTTGCTCTTTGTAAGTAATACATTTTTATCATTTTACAATATTTATTTCAAACATCAGTTCGAGACAACCTGCAAGATCTAAACGGATCACTATCACGAATTCTGGTCATTCAAGTACCTACGCAGAAGCTGTATAATTACAGCCTTTAGTATACAGTTTTTGTTTCACTATACTTTTGAATCTCGTAAATGGCAAATTTTGAATATCAACTGCTATCCTAGTATAGAAACGTATACATTGCCCCATTAAGTGAATTTGGACTTTGCGACGATGACTGTTAAACAGTCAGTTTATTTTTATACCTCGTATTAATGGAATGTCTGTCACAATTTTTCGTAAATAACAAAGACGAACCTGTTTATATCAAGTTCATCACCAAGTTCAGCGCATGTCGAATGAGTTGCAGGCACACGCACTTGAGGGATCCCTGGCTTGCAAACTAGCAAGACGTAGCTTCCAATTTCTATATAATTAATAATATGTTCCTAGCTTTATTAACAGACTTAAAAAAAGGTTAAATTCAAAAGGTTATCAATTCGACCGCTTTTTTTGTGTGTGTTATGCGATTCGTGATATTTGTGATCCGATTTTGATTTTTTTTTTTTTGTTGGAAAGAGGGTACCTCACTATTGCTTTTTTCAAATTTGCAAAAAATATTCCACCTCTAAGGATAGCAAATTAGGGTATAAATCAAGTTTATTGGATTTCAATCACCTCCGTTAATCGGTTACAATAAAACTTTTTAAATAGATGTAATTCAACAAGCTTTTGAAGTCGGTTTAGTTTTTTTTTATAACATAGGTATAATTATATAACAAACAAAGTTGCCTTCCAGTTGGTAGTTAATCGTAAAAAATAAGCGAAATGACGTTAACAATCATATTGATAGTATTCTTCCTCAAATTATACCTCAAAATGATTTCATAAGTAGGTACATTTGTTGATCCAACACCAATTTGCGAATACACACTACAGCTAAAAAAGTCGTACAGAATTACCTCGGCTCGGTTTACTGGCCTACAAAAGAGGTTATAAAAAGCCTATCCGTGGACCCTTGGGCATGAATAACGTCCTTATTTGACTTTTATTGGCCAAGTTGGCAACTCCTTATCCGTTACGAGTACAGTGTCAGAGGGAATGTGAGTATGTTTTGGCAATTTTAGGAAATTTACAATTTCTCTGCTTTTCTGTATATAACTGTGATATTTTTATTAGCAAGCTTACATTTAATGCTTTTGTCGACGTGCTTCGAGAAATATTCATATTTTTTTTATGATAACAAAGACTTGTTGTTTAGTTTTACCAGTTTTACCAGACAGAGCGATCAGGTGGCGAATGTATTTACAGCAGTATGACTAGAGTAATGGTAGTACTTAGTCTGCCGCCAAGCAGTAATGACAGCATTCAATTACTGTGTTCCGGTTTTGAAGGGTATGGGCGCTGGTGAAATTACAGGTACTTGTCAACTTATATCTCATGGTGACGGGCGCAGTGGTAGTGTCCTTCAGATCTTTGCAATTTAAAGCTCTAAGTGCACACTGTAACTGTTATGGCGTGTAGCTTAATCACCAGACGCGCGACTTGTTCGTCCCGTCACTTGATGTCATAAAAAATGTAAATCAGTGTGATCAAAAATAATTTGTGAAGCCGAGGGGTGGCTGTAAGGGGAGGTTGGAGGCCACTCGTAGGGTGTTTACCTCGATTCCGTTGTGTACAATATCAGTTAGATGCGTACCTTCATGCGACTGAGTGTTTACTAATATAAATCTGTTTAAAGCGTGTGTGGTGCACTTTATGTGTAAGTATGCGTATAGGTTGTGTTTTACAAGTTTAATCGCCATTCTTCACGTTACCAATGAATTGGTGACACAAATTTAGAATCAATATTTTTGCTTCTCAATCACCTAATATATCTACAGCACTATGGAATAAATTATGATGAAACATAGAATACATTATCATGAAGAGGTTACATCATTGACTTACAATTATAGGTTACATGGATTATTATATATGAGAGTGAGTTTGCCAAAGTGCTACTTATGGTTGTTATGCTCCGTCATGTGACGAAAAGCAAATGATGTGCCACCCTTCCGCATGGCCTTGAAAAGTTTGAGAAGTAGTATGTCAATTTGAGTAATGCGACTTTGAGAAACGAAAATCGATGAAAAGGTACTTAAGGTACTAAATTGAGCAATGGTGCAAAAGCGTATTGTAGACAACATATTAGTTTATTACACAGACCATATAAATACTAGGTTTAGTCTATATTGATTTAGGCGACACTCAAACGTGTACCTTGTATTAGATATACAAGCTACCTAGGCACACAGCCGCCGGTTGCGGCAACCGTATTAAAATAGAATATTCGCTTCTAGTTGCTGGTTGCTTGTATCCAAGACAAGGCACTTATTGGTGCGGAAAGCCACGCGATACTGTCGTCTTCGGTCATTTAAAGAAACGAAGTGTCATTGCGGCCTGCGATCCGCAGCGGTGCTCGGTATCACCATAGAATAATATGTAATTTCATAGTAGATAATAAAATAATACAAACATATAGTTCCTTCACCATTAACTATTATAATATCATTTAAATTATTGTTAAATCATTACTTTCTTCCTTGTGTTCTCTGTTGTACACATTTTCTATAGGCAAATTCCTCTTCCGATCCATTATATCCCTAAATCCGTATCCAAAATTCCTTAACGTGTCTGACCGCGATAAGCAAAGAAATCAGGAAAAAAAATCGAGGTAAGACAACATACTTCCTTGGAGGTATGTTGTACGGTTGTCACATTATTATTTTAGTTGTACTTGCAGGTTGTAAACATAATTTGAAAAAAAAAAAAAAAATTAAGGTTGTCATTAAAGTATTCTCGTGCTATATTGAAATAATCTTTGTTAAATGCAGTAGTTAGTTACTTACGTATTGGTATTTTTATACCAGCATCGCTGATTGGTATCTTGATTATGTAGTATGATTATGATATATAAATGATGAACAATTCTGAAGTTCTATTGTTTTCCTACGCTATTCCTTTAGTTTTAAAACTTATTTTCTTATTAGAATTTCGAGTCTAAAATCGCGTATATGTTTTTTTTTAAATAAACCGAAACGTTTAGGGATCTTTATATGTCCATGGCATAGATTTAGTATATTAGATTTAGTATATAGGTACCCATAGATTGGCAATGCAAGTGAAAGAGAGTTAGTATACACGTATGTTAGAACGAGATGGGTAGACGAGACCACTTCATTATAAGCTATGAGCCTATGTGAACCTAGGATCAGCTGACAACGAAACAAATTTCGTTTATTTTTGAAAAATAATTGGTTTTAAAATGTGAAATAGTGTTAAACGGACGTTTATTAGTCATTGTAAAGTTTTCAGTGCCCGGATGTAACTCATCTAAAAAGGAAAACTCGCAGAATTGTACATTTGACATGTAAGTACTATTTAAATTTTTAGCTGTCTAAAAGCACTACCACAAAAGTTTTTTACATAAATATATCCGTAAAATTATACCATTCAAGTGCATTAATAACGCAAATGTATACGAATTCAATTAAAAAATATATCAAATACGTGAATCTAAAATTCATAACCCCACTTTCATAGAGATTGACGCAATCGATAATATGTTATCGAGATGTCATTAACTGAAAAAAAGAAAGGCAAAGGCGTGACTTGCATACAGCCGAAATCATCTTCATACTTAATTTTTTTTTATTTATTGAATCAGAAATTTCTGGATTTAGTACTTTATATTTAATTAATATTGCATTAGTATATTATATTTTGTTTACATTAAAACGAAAATTTCTTTTAATAGCATAGTTGAGGCACCCATTTCTTATGTTAATTATTGTTGTTGATTCAGATTTCCTCAAAACATTGAAGTACGACAGAAATGGCTTATAAAGCTAAAGAAAGAAGACTGGGTTTCCAAAAAGTTTTCAAAAATATGCAGCAAACAAACACTTTGAGGAAAAATGCTTTTAAATAAAATGCCTTTAGAGGCAAGCAAAGAGTAAAGCTACGTTCTGGTTCTGTACCCACATTATTCATGCGGTATGTCTTACAATTAAATGATTTTTGTGTAGCACTACTCTCATCAACAACAAATCAGCGATTTATTGTTGTTAGAGTTCTGTTCTGTTCCGAAATACGATACTGATTTTTTTCAAATTTGGTACACATATGCGTTTGTGTGACCAAAACGTGCAACGTAAATAAATTAATTCTGAATTTGAAGTCACTATTGGGAGGGAAAGTTCTTAAGTATATATTTTTTGTAATTTTGAAATATAAATATTTTTAAGTTGTTTAAGAAAATAGACAAAAATTGATCATTCTACCCTTTATCTACGAAACTACAGAGCCTAAAGTTTTGAAAAAATACAGAAATTGTCTTTAAATTTCTCACTATTGTGCGAATAAACCTATATTTGCTGTTAGAATCTATTGGAGAACATATTCTTCAACTACAATGTTAAGTTTGTACCGAAACCTCTCCGCGCGAGTTCAACTCGCACTTGGCCGGTTTTTTGGTTCTATTCATTGACTTACAAATAAATGGACGACGGGTCTAATACAAAAACCACGAAAAAAATGTCCCAAGTCAACCTATTCGAAATTGTAATTGTAATGTCATCGCAGTATCGCGCTGTCAGTAGAACAAATGAAGACTAAAGCGGAGTTTGGCGCTCTGTATACGATTTTAGCGCCTTACAAGTGCGGACACTTTTTAGCGCGGACCCGACGTCCATATAATTGTAAATCAATGGTTCTATTACTTATCTGCAAATTCACTGCTGTGATGCACTTATATGTCATCATATTTTACAATAATTATAATAGTTATATTTGTTTGTAGGTTGCGGTCGTCAGCGTGGTTCGTGGCCTCCATACTATCGCGCCGTAACTGATCATGGGTCTTATCACCATTTTGTAGAGCCATAGTGTTATCTTGGGTGAAAGTCCCCATTGTTTACCTACCATCCTATGGCACTACCAGAAGGTGATAGTAGCTTTCTTAATTTTCTATTGAATCATTAATTAACTATCAATCATCAATTAACGTCTCGGTATTTTGCGTTAAGACATTTTGGTGAATACAACGAAGTGAAATGCCGGTGTAATATGTTAATCGATATTAAAGTTAAATCAGTGGATGGCGCAACACTATTTATCTTGCACACATGCACATTATACGCACACAGATATATTTTTGTTTTGGTCTCGTCTCCAATACATCAGGGCCAATCTATGGATATACTAAGTCTGTGGTCCATGGTCAGGTTTGGCTGACATGGTTTTAGTCATCAATAAGTTGTAAAACTATTTAGAATTGTAGTTACAAAAAAGGTACTTAAATCAATAATTTGTGTTTAAATTTTTTTTACTTTTCAGTGTGTAGTAATCGCTAAAACCTAAGAATTTTCTATCTTGTGCCATGATTTATTTAAAAACGTTTATATTCGAAATGAAAATTAATAAAAAGTTAATCTGCTCAAATGACAGAAATCTGCCACTTATGGTCACACTGTTCACACTCAAAGTGACATTGACATTGGTAAGAGGTCTTTTGTGAAAACGTTTCTTTGCTAACTTTTGTATCTCTCGTTAAATACTGTTTAAACGTTTTTGTCACATTGTTTTTTATTTTTTACTTTATGTCATTATTGTTTAATTGATTATTAATGTTTTATATGTGTACTATTAAATAAGCCATACTTTAGGTAGTGTAAACGTACAAGAACGTTGCCTAACGTATGGTCGAACTGAACCAAATGCGTTGTGTTCTTGCACCTATTCTAAAATACATTATTTTGCAATTTCTTTATTTCCGACTTCTAAAAATATACAAAAATATATTGATAACTAGGCAAAAACTAAAACGTAAAATTATACACTAGCAAAGTCCATGAACGGCACTTCGTTGATTTTGGGTCAACTTTCGCCATCCTTCTTTCGTTGTAGAACATTTACAATTGTAATTATCATATTTTTATAGATCTCGAATCATTAGTTTAAAATTAGGTAAAAGATTGTAGCTGAAACCGACAAACAGGATAGATATTTTCGCGCCCATGGCGATAGTGGGGTCATCTTTATCGAAGGTGATTTAAATGGGTTGAGTGGCGCGAACTGGTATTCTATTTCTGATTTTCGACCAAACCAAAAATAAAAAACTAAAAAAAGATTTAATTGTACTTATGGACGAGATGACCATTGTAAAATGTGAAAATAACGAGTAATAAACACTTATGTAATTAGAACCAAGACATTTAATTTGTAACACTTTTTTTATATAGTTTTTCACAACGTATATTTTTGGTTGCAATCTAAAGCGACTTGAATCATTAATGATTCATATCGGCTCTGAACAATCGTTCATCACAGGCATTCGAGCATGCACGGCCGATCAATTTCGAGATAGCGCCAGTTTGCGCCGTCGCAACTTGGCCAATTTTCAGACACGTTTGACACACAGGAATAGCTACCCTTTACTAGGTAAAGTTTGGTCTTTTTTTATCGTACATTACTATGATGGCTTATTACTTTCACGATTGTGTAATAAGTAGTTCATTTATTTGATAAATAAAGATTAGTGCATTTGTGCTATACATATGAAATTTGATGAAATTTAATATCCATTTGTAACAACAAAGTCGTCGGTCTTAAAATGTGTTGGTTTAGTAACAACTAAACCGACACATAACACTCGCGACATATCATCAACTGATTTAAACGTTCCACTTCTGGGCACGGGTCTCCTCTCACGCGAGGATCTAGGCCATAGTCCGCCACGCTGGCCCAATGCGCGTTGGAGACTTCACATGTTAGTTTAGTAGCAGTAGAGGTCCTTGTGAAAGAGTTGATTCAGGGAAGTACTGCCACATGGCCTATTTCTGTCGCCAAGTAGTAATGTGAGAATTACCGCGTTCCGGCTTAGAAGGGCTGTTGGTTAAATTACAGGCACATGGAACTTGTCAACTTATGTCTCATCGTGACGGTGTGCCCGTTAGATCTTTGCGATTTAAAGCTCTGAATGAAACTGCAACTGTTATGGATAGGCGTGTCGCTTCCTACCAGGCGCACGACTTGTTCGTCCCGTCACTTGGTATTAAAAAAACGCTTTACGCGGTTGGAGTGGCCAGAACTTACTTCGTGAAGGCACCTTGCATATCTTGCACTGAGGTTATAATAGTCTCCAAGTTTTGTTTTTGAATTCACAAGTATGTGTACACTTTTTGAATTACGAATATTATTTTAAGCGGGGTTTAATGGTAACACAGTGCAAATAATGATAGAATTGATAGACTTTCTTGGATTATTTTAAATAGCACTCGCGTACACTGGTCTTCTTAAGTTTTTGAACTCGTGACTACAGTTTTTGAGGTAGCGGGGAGTGGGTGAGAGGGGGGATAGTGTTGCAAAATGTAAGTGAATGTGTTTGAGTTGTATTTTGTGTGCGATGAGAAAATAATTAAAAAAATAATTTTATTATGTAATAATGAATGTCATAAATAGATGTAGAGGGAACTGAGATACTTAATATTGGCACAGTCTGAGGGTTGTGAACCTTTTTCGACGTACAGGTTTCATGACGATGTTTTCCATTTTGAATTTCAATTTCGAACCTCCGAATAACTTATCGGTGCGAGCCCTAATTCTAACCCACGGCCTCTGCCATTACCAAACCGTGGCTTTTTTTAAATATATATATATATCATAAGTCAATGATATATATATATATATATATATATTTAACTGCCTCCGTGGCCGAACGGTTACCATGCTGGACTGCCACGCAGAGGCCCCAGGTTCGATCCCGGGCCGGGAGAAGTATTTGTATGGCCTACATTTATTTCTCTCGTGAGTTTGGGTGTAATTTGTGGTTGTCTATGTGTGTGTCCATGGCACCCGCGACACAGGGTTTCCCTAGTGCGGGGCTATGTTGAGTGTGTGCGTTATTATTATATTATATATATATACACACACATATATGTTGAGTGTTGTTATATATGGTGAGTGTTATGTGTCGATCTAGTGACAACCGTAGTACATAAATAAATAAAGAATACCAAATGCGGATAGTTGGAAAAATTCACACGGTAAGATGTTGAAATTAGCCTCTTCAGTCCCTTAGAGACCATGAACTTTGCAACAAGTCCGCAACGTTGAGTTAAAAAAAAAATTTTATACGCGATTGAGTCCCGATTTCTAATCAAATAATATGTGAAAATCGTTAAAATTTAAATCGGGTCTTATGGGCACAGCCACTGCGCCCGTCACCCTAAAACATAAGTTGACAAGTCCCATGTACTTATAATTTCACCAGCACCCTTACCATTCTAAACCGGAACACAATAATGCTCACACTACTACTTGATGACAGAAATAGGTAAGGTGGCAGTGCTTCCCTGGACGAACCCTTTCATCCTTATGTAGAGCTCCTTAGCTCTACTGTTCTTTTGTTCGTCCTACTTAGTATTTTTTTTAAATGGTGTAAATTGTTTGATTTTTTTACTTATATTTCCCAGTCGTTTAGTTTTAAGCCACATGATAATTATAACAATGATATTTCGAATAATTTTGAGGAGAAATGTACAAGTAACCGAAATTGGCCTATAAGGAGTCGCGAAGGTATCGCATCGTCTATTGACGTACGATCAATTTCAAGACACGTAACTGGCTCGTCCGGGCGTTACCAGCAATTTTCCAACACGTTTAGCAAAATCGTTGGAATTTCAGCGATTTTTACGGGGCTCAGTTTTTGCTGGATCGGACTAAATGGCCCTACCGCTTTTGATGTAAACGGATCTTATTAAAGATTGAAAGATAACAATTTTGTTCAACGATACCATTGCTCATTACATTTTGTACTTGACCGAGAATAAAGGTCGCAAAAAGGTAATCTTATCTAAACACAGATAATATAGTACTTAAATATCAAAACTCAGTTTAAAAGGAAATTTTGGGACAGAGCAAATTATATTTACAAAGCGTTTTGGGACACTTGGAACTTCTATATGTTGGTTTAGGACGAGAATACAGCGAAATAACATTTGAGGATGTTTATTACTCACGAATAATTACTAATATACTCCCCCTTAGTTACCTCAGTGCCGGTGATCTTGACTCTCTTTATTGCATACGCCTTGGCGCCTGGTGTTGCAAAATCTCCATACTTTGTTTGAGCTCATGAATATTTTTGTACACCATCTCTTGACACGCGGTTCGTACGGTAGGAATCAGCGGTTCTGAATTCGATTAATGGATCCTTCCATTAATCGAATAATTTAGGAAATATTTTCTTTTTTTTATTACACTAATTGACTAAGTGACGAACAACTCTTGCGCCTATTGGTAAATGACACGCCTGATCATAACAATTGCAGTGCCACGCAGAACTTTAAATCGAAAAGGTCTGAGAGGCACTACCACTACGCCCATCATCCTGAGACATAAGTTGACAAGTCCCACGAGTCTGTATTTTCCATGTAATTTCATCAGCACCCTTAACCTTCAAAACCGGAACACAGTAACGCTAACATTACTGCTTGGCGGCAGAAATAGGTAAAGTGGCAGTACTTCACTTAACGAACTCTTTCACAAGGAGCTCTACTGCTACTACTATAATAGCTTTATCGTGGCGGAATGCTACGGGGGCTAAAGACGTTTCAAACAGTATATTTTATTTATTATTTGTTGTTATTGTCATTTGTATTCTTTTATGACTTTCATGTAATAACCACTATCGACGTGGGATCACATGTGACTTTATATACCAAGGGTACAAATTAATCTATGCTCTAACTGTGTAATTGAATTACATAATGACGTTGTTTGAAGCTTTAGCGATTAAGAAAATTAGTATTTATAACTCGTTTCTGCCCAAAGAGACTATAATAATTAGGCGATTATTACACTGCACCGCGCCCCGCGACGGAACGCGGAGCTGCGTTTTTTAACGTTGTACTGAAGTACCTTAGTTAGTATTGAAAACACGCGCCGTCGAACACGCTGACAATGCTTCTCCACGCGGGAGCGGCGCGGCGCGGCGCGGGCGGTTTTACCGCGCCCCCGGAGGGTAATGCCCCCGAATTTCGTTGCTCTGGTACTCGTAGCAATAAGGTATTCTTGTTTGAGACCAGGTAATTGGTGTGATTGTCCGCCTAGATATACTAATAAAAATGAAAAATAATAAATAATAAATAAATATTAGACAATATCACATTCGTTGTTCTGATCCCAAAGAAAGTAGCCAATAGCTAAAGCACTTCTGTCATGGAAATTGGAAACAAAGATACCACAAACATCTAGACCCGAGACAATACGGAAAAATTACTTTTCTACACTGGCCTGGCCGGGGATCCAATTCAGGACCTTAAGGATGGCGACCCGGTGTGCATGCTATTCGACCACGGGCGCCGTCAAATACTTGTCATATTATTGGCATTTATTTTTTAATCTTTCAAAGTAAATCCATCTCATCTGGTATTTATTCACATAACCCTGTCAATAACGTAAAATGCTCGTGTTTCAAGCAATTAATCCCACCTGAAAAGTGATAAGTAAACATTGAATAATTTACTTGAAGCCAATTTAAAATGCAGTCCATCAACAGCGACGTGTTGATTGAGAAACTTGTGTAATAACTCTGCACTGAAGAGGCGTTCGTTCGCTTAAATATACTCTCACAATTTTCCGATAGTTTTCATCGTCGGTTTTGAATAACCTTTTAAATTTTAAAGTTATTACTGAATGTTATGTAACGAATAAATGGCAACACTGTAGTGCAACGGCAAATGCTTTGTTGACATTGTACCTTGTGCTATTACATAGCGTTCAAATATATGTTTTTGAAATATTATATTATTAAAGTAATATAGTATCTGGAAGAGGTATAATTTAACTAATTATAATGCTAATTACAAATATTTACATTATTACAACACATTATTATTTTCGTTCTGAAAAATTATATAGAAATCACATTCAAAGTATTCACTCTAAGGGTCGTATTCCAGAACTCTACTCAATGCTCAAGTCAGGATTTGAGCAGACTTGAGTATGATTTCAAGCACTGGAAATATACGACCCTAAGGGCAAGGAGTTGAGTATGATTTCTAATGCTTTGAATCATACTCAAGTCCTGACTTGAGCATTGAGTAGAGTTCTAGAATGCGACCTTAAGTCGACGTCATAGGTGTTTTTTATTAAAATTAGATGTTGGTTATTTTTTATTTCTATAGTGTTTCATTAATCTTTATAATGAATCTAAAGCATGCGGCTAAATGGAAAATCTTTTACAATGTTCCCGTTTCGCTCACAGTCGACGTTTTCTTCCCATTTAACCCCACTTGAGGTTAATAGCAACCCTTAGCAAAGAAGCAACAGTTGATAGCGGTTAATCCACCGACCGTATCTGCACACAGCGGTCTGCAACATGCCTCTTTCGATTACATCGCTACCCCGATGGTTATCGGGTTGTAAATAAGATTCATTATCCTTAAAAGCGGGTTATTTTTCAAGTTTTTTAAACGAAAAAGCTGTTCGGAGTTGTAAGGCGCCACGTAATCCTGTGGATGTCGTTCAAACGTGGATCAAATACATACGATCGTCAACAACGGTCTCCCGAGTGTTAATTTAGCTTTATTGCTATCGCTATCCTGCTAGTCATGGCGAAGATCACAAATCTTGTTGGGATAATGAGAAGTCCTCTGGATGGATACATACATATATACTTGCGGAGTCGTTCATAGTGAATGCTGCTAGTATGCGGAACCTTCCAGTACCCCGGTCCAGGTCAGACAGTCATCTTAGGCTCGACCTTTCAGAGGTGCCCTTTTGAAGTCTTGGGATTATTCAGTCTTCTCATTATATATATTTGTTTATAGTCTCAGTTGATACATTAATTATTTACTAAATATTTGTGTATTCGTATGTACATTTGATATAATAAATTTATCCTTGTAATTATTTAGTATGTAACATTCAATTTCACGATTTATTAGATTTTGTTGCCGACTCAGGAGCCAGGTTTCCTTTCAATTATTCAAAGGTTAGCTGGAAGAAATCCCTTTATGAAATAAGCTCGCCTTTGTACACTAACGTTTTAATTTCTTTTAAAATTTGTAATTTGTTTTCTTGTACTATAAAGTGTTTTTTTATGATTAATCTGTTTCTTAATCTTCTTTCATACATTCTCTGTACATGTCAGAACCATCTAAGCATTCCTTTCTCTATCTTTGTCACGACATCTATCTATAATTCTTTCATTTCAAGATGGATACTGAAACCAAATTTAATTTATAATTAATACATTAGTAGTGATAATACAGTAATGACGACACAGCCAAAGATAATTTGAATCAAGCTGCCGAAAGCTCAAGAAGCCTATATTATAATAGATATATTATTACATTTGTTGTTTTACCACACGCACCCAATAATTTAAAACAATACGGGATGAAAACTGATACCAAACAAAAATTATAATTAGCAGTAAAAACAAAAAGTATTAAAGAAGAAAAGTACTCTCGTTGTAATAAGGCCACATCTGCAAAATAACAACTTTTCAGGAGAGAAGTTCAAAGTTTCTAGCAACGAAATTCCTCGAAAACTTTTTATTGAATTGGACAGTTATAAAATTTCACATATTTATAATTTGTTTATGAAGTTAGTATTATTTGTATGACTTTCATATGATAAAACGATACCTCCAATGAACACTACGTCAACTTAATTTTGTGGTCATCTCTTTTTGTTTTTGTTTTTCTTTCTTTATTTTTTTTCACAGAGTTTGTATTTTTTTTCGTAATTTGTTTTCTTGTTTCTTTTTTTTCCACAAAATTCGGGCTAAAAGGCTGTTTAAAAACAGAAAATAACCAAAAAATTAAGTTGTTCCTTGGAGGTATCGAAAAGCACTTTCGACGTACGATCATATGTAGCTCTATAGCAAGGTTACGAATTATATCATGTATAACAAACAAAAAGTATCTAAATAATAAAAACAGCAACTTGTGTGTGCTGCAGTAAGCCACATAAGTCATATTATCTCAGTGTGGGTTTTGTGTAAAAGCACTGATTTACAACTACACAGTAACTAACTAAATGGCAAAACCCGATGTTTATGTATTATGTGTACGTATTATATTGTCCCAAGTCGGTATGAGTGTACTATAGAGAACCAGTAATAATAGAAGAATAACATTCTTATTAGTATTATAAACAAAACAAAAAATAATCAGTCAATTAAACATACAATATTTGACAATGAAATAAGAAAATAATTTTATTTTTATTTATTTATTTAGTTATATATTATACCTTAACGACTAATATATGTACATACAATATAATAAAATACTATTTCTGACTAATCTACATGAATTGCACAAGTTGCCGACGTGAGACGCAATCGGGTTTCAGGTACCGATACATGACACCCTTCGGCCAAAACTCTTCCTTCATGAAGGTCGATAGATGTTCGGTGGGCACTCTCACCACAAACGAATTGAAATTTACGTTGTGGCGGGACTCCAACCGTTCGACTCTCAAGGTGTATTTGGCTTTATGTCTCATGTACTACACTATCTCTTCAGACTTCATGCAGTAATCCAGTCGTGACAAGTACAGCAGTGTCGTCGGTACGGACGTGGAAGTTTGATCCTGTCGATGGTGTGCCACACTGGTTACGGCTGGTGGGCTTCCTAATAATTGCATTAATAATAATAATAATTGCGTGTTACAAAAGATTTCTAATAAATAACTATATAATGGTGATGACACTCATATTTTTTTGTGAAATTGCTTCATTACTTTGTTATAATTATTAATAAAGAGATCGAACACAAAAATAAGTCATTCGACTCGAACCTGTGTCTGTGCCAAACCAGGGCCACTGCTCTACCAACTGAAATACAGATCGAGTCAGCAAAAGCGACACCTGTGAGAGACTTATGAAGCTTCTCACTCAGTCGGTGCCTTTACAGCTACCAAAGACTGATGTAGATGTTCATTGTGATATTGACTTTTATTCAATAACATAATGTTTTTCTAATATAATATTCATATACAGGTATAATATAATAAAGAGTGTGCTCTGGCGATTATTCCGTAAATATAAGAGATACTGAGACGCTAAAAACCTTTTAGGTAACGTACTATCGATATCTTCATAAACATTTTTGATATCTCTTATATTTACGGAATAATCATCTAGGTATACTTAACTTGTTCCCTGAACGTTATAACTTGGACCTTTTGAAGGCGAGAGTGAATAGGCATTATTTAGGTAGGCATGCTCCATCGTCGACCTCATCGTCACTTTCCAACAGGTGAGATGGAGGTAAAATGCACACTTATTTATTATTATATTTATATTATATTATTAGTCTCTGTATTTTTGTGAAAGTGACTATATAATAAATTATAATTTTAGAAGATGTAGGGTATGAAATGCAATTTCAGCACTGTAGAGATTGCATATCGGGCTCTATCTTGCGCTGACCTCAGCGAAAAGTCTGTTCCATAGATTTGAATTCAAATAACGTTTGGCTTTACTGTCGTTTCTTTATGCTTTCACTAGATAAATGTGTATAAGTAAAAATTTATATTCGCACCAATGTAAAATATAGATAATTTGTTTCATGTAAATTTTAAGATTTATTGAATGTCACGATTTTTGACCACCATAATATTCAATTATTTTTGTGACATGACTCCATTAGTTTGTTATAGTTATTAATACAAAGATCGAACAAAAAATTCGAATTCAAAAGGATTCGAAGCAACGTCTTCCAGCAAACCGTGTCAGACACTATGACAAGTAAGCCACAGAACGAACTACTACTACTTTTACTAACGATTTACGAACTACTACTGTTTTTGGTTTTTAATGACCTTTTTGCCGTAGCGCCGTCTGTAAGAGATATATTTCTTCACTCAGCTAGGTACCTGTACACTTACCAGCAGCTGACTAGATGTTGTTTCATGTAGTGTAAATTATTTTTATAATTTTCATGTAACAAAGGCGCTTTTGACGTGTAATCACAAGGGGTTTTACTATCAAGGGCACAAGTTATTAGCATATAAATAACCTATTGTATATGATAGTGAAGCCAGCGTAGCAAAAATTTTAAAATTTTCTTCACATTCCAACTTATCTATAGTTGTCTCTATTTCAAGTAACCGCAGCACTTTTAAAACCAAACCAAACGGTTATTGAATAGCTCATGTGAAAGCTCCCTAATTCAGAAATTTAAATTCACATTCCTGATTCATGAATGTTATTCAAGATTACAATGCCAGAAAGAATTAGGTAAGGTATAAATTCACACCTCGCATACCAAATCTCGAGCCTAGAGACGTATTAAACAGTATTAAACATCGTTTTACCTTGTTTTTTGAGGTAAAAGCCGTAAAGGTCGTTTTGTAATCATGTTATTACATCGGATAACGGAAAAAGGAAAATTGTGGGATGGTAATAATAATATATATTTTTTTAAGTATTTTGCTGTTATGGCAATGAAACTGCTGCTGTAAATAACGATTGAGCGTCATTTAAGAAAAGGCATTGGTAATGCGCAATCTAAATTGTTTAATCTTTTTTTTAAATTAAGGACGCATTTGATTTCCATCTCACTTGATGAATCGTGATGATGAGGTCGCTGATGGAGCATGCACCCCTAAATAAAGCTTATTCACTCTTGCCTTGTAACGACCCAAGTTACACCGTTCAGGGAATAAATCTGTGGGTAGGGAATTTCACTCCATAGCCGTTCGACGCATAAATATGGAAGCATAACGCTTCCGATTCACGTGTAAGTGTCTCTTGGCACGTTTTTCAACTGAATATTCTGGTGGCAGTGTTTTTGTTCCTCCAAATCTCCAGACCTTCTGTTGACACAGACTCGTCGGTTTACAAAGTGACCAGTAATTCAGCTGCCGTTTCTTTCTGACTCTTTGTCACGCACGAAATAAGTATTCTTCAAATTAACGGTTTGCGCTTCGGAAGAGTGGTATTCATGTTGAACCATTTTGCACGAATTTAAATAGCTATTACATACTATCTGTCTCCCACTAAGGTGGGCAGAGGCTACGGAACCCTACCCGTTACAGTTCTGAGAAATCTCTTTCGCTTTCTCCATTCACATCAGTTTGTCTTTGACAACCTCTGTGTCCCAACGGTATACATTATGAGCGCTGATGCGGAGGGCCCAGGTTCCATTGGTAGGAGAAATTTAGGAAACGAGCTTTTCTAAATTGGTTCTGGGTATTCTGGTCAGTGCCAGAATAAATACCATTGCTCTTGCATTCCTCAACCCCGTACACTGGCTGATCTGGGGTCAGAACCTGAACTTATATCCTGTGCGCGCAGGTTGTAGTGCGTCCATAGGGGTCACTATAACTAAAACTAATGTAGAAAGATATGGGGCTGCTCTTGCGTCCAAAGTACAGGCAATTTTCTTGTTTGAGACTGTAATTAGTGTGGCTGTCTAGCACATTGTTATTATCATAATTGTGTTTTCTTTTCTTCAACCCTTTGGTAGGCATTAACTACATTTACTGACCGAAATCGGACAATTCGGCATATATTTAAAATGACACATCTGCAAAAGGACAGAGGAGAATTCAGAAGAGATTAAAGATTCTTCGAACGAAACTACTCTAAAAGTTTTAATGCATAAATAGGAGAATTATAAAATTTTAAATATGTGTACTTAATTTGTTTCATGTAGTTCGTATTATTTTTATGACTTTCAAAAAGCACTTTTAACATACGATCACATGTGACTTTCACATTGTGATTAAAGCACTTTTGACACGTGATCATATGCGACTTTCACATTGGGATAAAAGCACTTTTAACATGCGATCACATGTGACTTTCACATTGTGATAAAAGCACTTTTGACATGTGATCACATGTGACTTTCACATTGTGATAAAAGCACTTTTGACGTGTGATCGCAGGTGATTTTCACATGTGGCTCTATTACCAAGGGTACGATATGGGTATGATTTATTGAAATTACAAGTGTAACAAACCTATTTAACGCAATACGTTGCTATAGAATAGTTCGTTTAGTACTGCTGTCTTATCTATTTCTGCCGTCACGCATTAATGTGAACATTACTGCGTTTCGGTTTTCAAGGGTAACTGTGCTGGTGAAATAGCAGGCACATGTGACTTGTCAACTTATGTCTTAAGGTGAAGGGTGCAGTGGCAGTGCCCTTCACATCTTTGTGATTCAAACCTCTGAGTGGCAGTGCAACTGTTAGGGGCAGGCGTGTCGCTTACCACCAGGCTCACGATACGTCACTTGGTAACATAAAAAAACAACAACTATGCGCATTTTTAAATGCCGCTAAATGCTAATGGTATTATATATTCAACATTCAACGACCTCGATGGACCAACGGCATGGCACTTTGAGGAAACGATTTTTTATACATTTCATAAACACGTCTTTTCTTAAGAGGAGACTCGCGGTAGTGACACATTCATGTCACACTAATTCGGAATTAATAACACTAATTCGCCTCGTAGAGAGGCGAAACACGTGTCGGGTATATTTTTGATGATGGTGTCTGTGATTGTAATTTCGCTTGTGTAATTTATTTTATTTAATTTTATGCGGAGGGAGGGTGGAAAAATTAACTGCATGAAAAAATATTCAACACAAACGTAGCAACTTTACATGATATAATCTTCACCAGGTTCACGGAGTCACAAATGAATTTACTTCCAAAAAAGAAGCAGGTTCTCAATTCGATTTTTGTATATATGTTACATGATAACTCCCGGCATTTTTGAATCGATTTCGATGATTCTTTTTTTGGTGGAAAGAGGGTATCCCAGTAGCAGTCCCATTTAAATTTAAACAAAATATTCCGCCTCTAACGATGGCAAACCAAGGCATGAATCCGGTTTTGCGCACTTTCCGGTAACTCAATAAACGTTGTCAATAAAACGCGACAAATGTATGTAATTTCACGAACTTTCTACTAACTTGGACTTACGCAAAGTAACACCTGAATCTACTAATTATACATTCATGGATTGAACTCGAGAAGCCAGTACGTACATCTACAGTTATGACTCGAAACGGTTTTATTACTTTGAGCGTGTGTTTCGGTATTGCCGAGAGCCGATAGCTTCCATAAAAGTAGATATAATTCTATCATGTGACATTTTATTACCGCAGGTACACTGTAACAACACTCAGTCAAATCTATTTAGGTTTAAAAGTATATGTATACTAAACTTATGTTTCGTGTTTTTGCAAGCAGAGCTTGGAATATCGGTATTTTTAGAAACCACTACCACTAACTTTGCAACATTACCGATATTCGAGATACTACTCGGAATAGATTATACTAGTAATTTACATGTGTTTTTTTTTCTGAACACTGAAGTTTCACATATGCAATATTAATGGAATGAAAATAATATAGGAAATCGAGTATACGTGATCGAGTTCTTAGGTTTTCGCGATTGTTACACATAGGAAATGAAACTATTTCTCAGGATTTAAATCGCTTATACTTGTTTTTTTTTTTTTCCAAAAAAAACTAACGTTTACAGGTCCATGGTCACGGTTGCAATATATGTATAACAATCGCGAAAACCTAAGAACTCGATATGAAAATAAAACTTTCGTAATTCCGACGTGTCGGCGGCAGCCATAATAGGAAACTGACAACGTGATGGGAACTGTTATTAAACACTTTTAGGTAAATAATACATTATCTATTGATACAGGCATATAGGTATCGAAATGGAATATACCGGGAGCCAGCTCTGGTAAGTACAAAATAGAAAAAAGTGAATGATATAAAATTTCCCCGAGAGCCGCGCCCTGGGATATCGTGCTCTGGAGGACAGCTACGTTTCCTTTTTGGATAGTCACACTTATACCTCGGCGGAAGCAGCTGCCAGCCTTCTCAACGCTGTTGATATCTCAATAGATGATACACAAGTACTGTATTATAATATACATATTTCACCTCGGTGTCCTAACAGTTTGCACTGTAGGAGCCGAATGAAGAGGTTTCGGGTTCGATTCTCGGTAGGACCAAATTGGTTCTGGTTTAAGTGGTCTAGGTAGTTTCCGGTATTAATTCTGTTGCTCTGGTACTCATAGATAATTGGTGTGGTTATAAAAAAAATACGATACGTATAAAAACGAGACATTTAAAACTATTACTATGCATGCATTTATATTAAAGGTATACACTGCATTGCATTACTTTGGAAGCACGAGAGTATGACCAGTGGGATTATACATATATAACTAAATCAAATCTAATTTGTATTAATTATTATTAATTATATAATATAATTATTAGTCATCAAAAGGTTTGTAATAATTATGCGGCCTTAGCTGACATTTTTAGGTATTTTTAAGTTTATTTGGGACAGAAGAGACGGCCAATCTATATCATGATTTAGTAATTTAAATAAAAAATTTCAACAACAAAGGCACACAGTAGTTTCTGTGTTTAAATGGTTATTTTAATGTTCTTGTCTGTGTCAGCTAATAAATAAGGTTGTTCAAACAAACCGTGCCGGTTAGTCACAGTCTCCCAATTCCGTGCAGTGTTGCCACCTCGGTTGTTGATAGAGACAAATTAGCAAGTTGAACAGGACTAGAATGTAGTGTAAATAAAACAACAATGTACTTCATTATCATCAACTAATCATCAACTTCGCAATGGTTACTTACCTTAAATTACGATGAAACAGAAACCGTATTACGCAGGTGAAGAATGAGATTTCGTTCGAAGTCCAATAATGCGAACACACACACACACACACACACACACACACACACACACACACACACAAACGTACTAAATTAAATTAGGTTGATATATTTGTATTATGTTAATTTACTTAACTATATTTACAAAAAAATTTTATTTTACAGCCTAATATTTTGCACATTGTTTCATTTTAGGTAGCTATTTTGTAATCGTGCCGTGCTAAATAAATAATATTTTATTAAAAGGTTTTAACCTTTTCCAATAAACATTGTACACTTTCGTTTACCGTTATAATGAGTGTGATAAACATAATAACAGTCCAATACTTCTTTCATTGGAAGTGAATGAGTAAGCATTATTTTACCCCTCAGTGATATCAACTGTAGATAGAAAAGGAAACTTGATAAACGACGTGTCATCGTGACGTTACTACAAGGAGAAGTTTTCCGCTGTTATGTTATATCAATTATTATTACGAGTACTAACTTGATTAGTACAGTAAATATTCTCTAATTATAACTTATTCATAATTAAGTTTCTATTCTATGTAAGGATGTTTCACCCCATAGTTAACCATTACCATTACCATTAATAATAATAACGCACACTCTCAACATAGCCCCGCATTAGGGAAACCCTGTGTTGCGGGTGCCATGGACACACATAGACAACCACAAATTACACCCAAACTCACGAGAGAAATAAATGTAGGCCATATAAATATTTCTCCCGGCCCGGGAATCGAACCTGGGACCTCTGCGTGGCAGTCCGGCATGGTAACCGTTCGGCCACAGAGGCAGTTAAGTTAATAATCAAATACGTTTTGTGAAATTGCTCCACTAGTTAGTTATAACTTGAAGTATATCTCTAGTTTCTACACTCTATTCACGTCAAAACTCACAGTCGTGACATAATAATATGAAGTTTAATACGTTTATTTGTAGTTCGTCTGAAGTTTATTACGTTACTTTCATATTACCACGCCACGTCGTCGCTTAGTAAAACTAACGAAGTACCTATTCTCGGCGCCGCTTTGGTAGATAATGAACCTAATGGACCTTGCGCGGCTGTGATGTACACACGTTAAGATATAATGTGACATATTTGGTAAAGACCTGGCGTAACTCTTGCCTGGTGTTTTTATTGAACGCTACTGTCATCGCGGTTGCTTTGAGTGACGCTATAATCGCTCACAAAATAACATTAGAATCACGCGGCTTAAGCGTGATACACACAGAGAGACCGCGAGTCGGGCGCGTGTCGGGTCGGGAGCACGGCGGGGCTTATTCCGTGTATTTTATATGGACGACTACACACCACGCGCGGGCACGAGACGGGTGCACGCGCCCTCTATAAATACATGGAATTAGAGTCGCCGTGTCTCCACCGGACATGCGCCGGAACCGCGTCCGCTCTCTATGCGTTTCGTGCTTTAATGTGAGCTTGTAGGCACATTCTCCTTATACGAAGCTCAGAAAAATAAATAAGGTGACAAAACTGAAAGTTATAATTATGAATAGAAAGATCGAATACTAAGAAAAATTATTTTGATGTATGCTGAAGGTCGATCTTTGTATTAATAATTATAACAAACTAGTGGAGTAATTTCACAAAAATGATTTAATATCATGGTATTGAAACATCGTGATATTCAATAAACCTGTTATATTAACACCCAGTCCTTGTTTTAAAAACCTCAAGTATTTTTTGTATACGCCGTGAAAAACTTTTGTACAAAAACACCATTTTCATTTCAGATCAGAGCACTGTGTGGAACGAGAAAAAGTAGTTTTTCCTGTGTAAAAATACTTCTGAAGTTGGGGTAGACAATACGCAATGGGATGAATGGGAACATGCAGATATAACGTCATTCATCTTATAGATGGATGGTATTATTATCTACGTATAAAATATATACCTCTATATTTAGTATATACAACAAAATACTAAATAACACAAATTTGTTTGTAGTTAAAAAAGTTTAAAGGATGTAGGTACAAAGAAGATGAAATAGATTTGAAATGAAATTAGTTCTTCGGATCTAAATCGTATTTATTTATTTTTTAACCGGCTTCAAAAAAGGAGGATGTTGTATATTCGACTGTTTTTTTAGCGTGTGTTACTCCGATATTTGCGACCCTCAGAGTAGTGGTTCCATTTAATTTGAAGACCATATTCCTCCTCTAATGGTGGCAAATTAGGGGATTAATCGGGTCTATTACATTTCACCCATTTTCCGTTAACTGATTTCGATAAAACTTGGGAAATAGATTAGAAGTGCCTCTATGGCCAAACGGTTACCACGTTAGACTGCCATTCGATACAGGGTTTCCCTAGTGCGGTTTTTTAACAAAAAAAGCGTTTGGTTTTTTATAACTGTCTCTATGCTGGTCTGCCACCCGGGTTCGATTCCCGGGTCGGGAGAAATATTTATAAGGCCTTTTTTCTTTTTTTTTCTTCTTTTTTTTTCTTTCTTTCTTTCGTGGATTTGAGTGTAATTTGTGATTGTCTATGAGTGTCCATAACACCTGCTTTTTTTACTATACCGCAATAGGATTTTATAATACGAATACGAGGAACTTCCTAATTCTTCAAACTCACTTATTTTGTTGTGCTATATAAAAATATAACGATTAATGAATACTCGTTTATTATTACTCGAATGTTACGATTTTTTGTATTAGAAATACAAAAAATCGTAACAATAAAAGCTGTTTGATTTATAAATGAGCGTAGTGTTATAAGCTTCTTCCAAATTACATGCAAATTGCAGTAGAAACTCGCCTCAGTTTTATTGTACCTCGGGGTATTTAATAATGCAAAGGTCCACCGTTTTTTTATGATACCAAGTGATTGGATGAACAAGTCGTGCGCATGTTCCATTGAGTATATAACCAGTAATAGAGACAAAATATCATAATAATATAATTGTTTGAAAACTATACTGCCATATCATTACGGTGACAACTGCGCTCCGATTGGCCAGCCCGAATTCGAAACAGTTGACGGGTGTCTTCAATTGTTTCACTTCAAATCGATCAGTTTAACTTGAGCTTTGCTATAATGGACGAAAATTGCAATATTACATATTTAATATTTAATTACTGATGAAACGTGATTCTGTTTGTTTTGTAGTTAGATGTTTCGCTGTTTTTCCCACACCACCCAATGGAACAATCCTCATTGTTATAGATATTACCTTTATTACAATAAATACAGTATATTTTTGGAATATATGGAGACGTACACACAGGTCAGTTGTTGGCGCTGTACTATTTCAGTTTTCGAATTTGTGATTTCAGCGCAAACGAGAGTTAATATAAGGCCCATTTACCTGATGATTTTTTATTATAAAAATAGCGACATTTTCAAAGCATTTCCAATCTCCAAGTATACTAAAATATTTTTCTCGTAAAGTATTTCCGAGTGCAGTAAAACGCAGACAATGCACGAGTACGTGGTCTCAATACAGTTCTTTGCAGCGAATGAAAATGGGAAAATAGCTATGACGTCATCGCAGTACTACGCGATGGATGAGTGTTATGTTTTACTTAATAGAGAAGAAATTTGAAAAATAAAGTTGAATTGGAAACCTATAAGGACCAAAGGCATGAATCTTTTTTTATATTTAGTATCTAATTATTATCATTTTTTATTATTTCTCTTTCTTATTTAAGAGCTGGGTAATCACCAACGTTTTTATTACACGTTTAAAATTTTATTGTAATTGTTTTTGGCGTCTTTTGTAATGTATTTTGAGTCTGCAATTGTTTTTCTTGTTGCGTAACATTGTGTAATTTGTTTCATAAACTCTTAGGTACATTTTGTCTGTTCATGCTTACTCATCATTAGCACCCGCTCTTCATACAATCTGCTACATAGCGTTTACAAAAAAGCCTTTTCATGATGTTTTTACGCACTTTTTTTTTGAATTAAGTTCTTGTCATAATAATAATTATATTGGAATTGAGCTTTTCTAAATAAGTTGCACCCTTGATCTAATAAGGCCATATCTAGAAAAAGGTAACTTTCATATTTCTTACACATTTACTCGATTTTATCTGATCTCACATGTTGATCGACAAAAAATTCGATGTCGATCGTCTTTTGCGTACAAATTTACCTGTTTTGTTTGGTCAAAATTAAATGTATAAGTACTATGGTAGATTTTTTTACTTCTCAAATTGATGAAGATATAACGCAGATTCACGTGTCGTGAATTAGACCATTGTAGTCTCTTTTAGAAGTGACAAAAAACTTAAAATTAATGTTTGCAAATCAGAATACTCTATTCCGTATCTAAACGGTTTTAGTTCAATATTAGCTTATCGCATTCAATCTCTTGTATTTTTAATAAAATAATGCTGGCGTATTCACTTAGTTTAAATCAAGGGATATTTTTTCTGGCGAAAAAATTATCCTTTCAAAGAGAAAATCCTCATGGATGCCGTATGTCTGGCCTAAATGGTACGCCCTATTTCATTGGGAAGTATACCCACTGACCTATGAACTAAAACTTCCTTCCCATAAATTACTCTCTATAGACTTGACGTCGGTATCCTTTTTATAATTTCTTCCCTTTTTTTGTTATAATTTACAGTATTCCGTTCCGCACATTTTTTTCAATACCTAAATTAAAACAATATCTGAGTTTACACTTAATTGATTTCGTATGCTGCTGTTTTAGTATGCAGTACATCAGAGTCAAAAAACTTTTAATTTAAAACATGCAAACCACACTTCCGTTTAGCAATATGGTTAACGGTCGGTGGCCCAAAAGTTTATACTGTTGGCGCAAAATGCGGAGGTCCTGGCTTCGATTCCCGGTAGAACCAACTTGGGAAATGAACTTTCTTAAATTAAATCTATAAAATAACGCACACACTCGTAGTTTCCCATTGGAGAATATACATGTAGACAACCACAAATTACACCCAAACTCACGAGAGGAATAAATGTAGGCTCGTACAAATATTTCTCCGGGCCAAAGAGTCGAGCCCGGGATCTCTGCGTAATAGACGAGCATGGTAACCGTTCGACCAAGGAGGTAGTTAAATAAAATTAGTTCTGGTATTTGGGAAGTGCCCCAGAGTGAAATCAGGTGCCCTGGTATTCAAAGTACAGGGAATTTCCTAGCTTGAGATCAGGCAATTGGTGTGGTTGTCAGGCATGGAATATAAAAAATGGAATTGTCTGGCATATTATTATTATGAAAAAAAAATTTGGCCGGATCAATAAAGCGTTGTAATGTAATATAACACTCAAAAGTAATCAAATATAATATATTCGAGTGTTATGTTAGATTCGGTTTCTTATAAATAAATGCTGTCCCAAAAACTAAATAAATGTATGGTTATTGTTTACGGTTGTTGTGTACAAAACGCATAAATTACAACAATCTTTTTGTACGTCTTTAACGACAGTAAAAGGTTACTTTTTTAAAAGAAAAGTAACTACGCCTGCACTGAGAAGCAATCAGTCAACGTGAAAGAATCTATAGCGAAGATGAGACGGAGGCACCGTTCGCCTCATTTCTAAGCTTTGTGAAACAGAAATGGGTCAGGCTGGAAGCCATCTAGCATTGTTCGTTGCAGTTTATGATCGTAAAAACACGCAAAACGGGCGCGGCGAGGATTTGGAGGGAAAAAATGGAATGAAAAGTGATGTTGAAAAATAGCATCACATGTTTTATTTATTAAATGTTAGGTACCTATTATATTTCAACTATGGAACATCATATAATCAAGGACATATCGTCGGTGTTTTGTAGAAAGGGCGTAAGCGACTTTTCGTAGATTTTAGATTTCAGAGTAATTATATACCAGGTTTTAACGACTGCTATTTACGTACTTTTTAAAAATCAGTTTGAAAATTTTTTAAATTTTTTCAAAATTTTGTAATATTATTGGTTTCCTTTATTAAATAAATTATTATTATTATTATTACATATTCGTATTTATTCCCTTTCAAAAAGGACGACTTTAATTTGAAAACCCTAAACAAAACTAACTTTTAGAACGATGTCATTTGTTTATCAATATACGTCTTGATATTTATAAATAGTCGCAATAATACGTCAAACGAAACGAATTCCTGTTCTCACGTCAAATGCTATTTTTACACATACTGTAATGTGCTACACGAGTACAGGTTATTTGTGTGATCATTTTCCACTTGGGACCTTAACCATTTCATGAATATAAATAATACGCACACAAAAGTATCAGTAGTTTTCTGGTCGTAGTGCTTATATTATTCAATATACGTAAATAATTGAATTTTGTCAATACGTTGTCGATACTTCTCTATGGAAAAGCAGTAGGTGATAACTACACAGAAAGCACTTTACATTCACAGTGTAAATCCCGTAGTTGTTTTTTTGAGACCCTTGTACCGAAAAGGGGTACCTCGTACTATCATATTCTATTATTTAATAAAAACTGGGTATCTTTAATAACTCTACATACAGCCCTAATCCGATCTTGCATGGAGTATTGCACTTACCTGTGGGATGGTTCGCGAAATATCAGCTTGAGACCTCTTGATTTGGTTAAACACAGAGCCAGGAGACTTATTGGCGACGACAAGCTCGAATCTAAACTTCATAATTTAACCCACTGGCGCAAAGTTACTTGTCAGTCCGTTTTCTACAGAATCTATTTCGGTTAATGTGCCCATGAACTCCATCACTTGATCCCACCCTCCCACTTTTACCATCGGACATCCAGACTTACGGCGAGATATCATCTTTACTTGGTCGATATTCCCTTCAGGCGTACTAAGTGCTTTTCGTCATCTTTTATTATGCGCACAGCCCAGGTATAGAATTCCCTGTCTGCGACTGTGTTTCCGAGCACACACAACCGGAGTATCTTTAAGATGCGACTGACTAGGCATCTTCTGGGCGAGCTTGTTCCATTGTAGATCCTACCATAGCTTCAGGGCTAGGTAGTGGTCAAGAGCAAGTCCATTTACATCAAAAATATATATATATATTTAATTTTTCGGTAAACGCCGTTACTGTCCATGAACGGGTAAATAAGCAACCGCTAAGCTCAGTTCTTTTTTATGATATCAAATGATGGAAGGTTATAAGCGCCACGCCACGCGCCAACGACGAGCATGTATCTGCGCGTCTACGCGCTGCAGACGTGCAGTAGCCGCGCGTATGTATCGCACATTTCGATAAGAGATAGTTTTAACTTTAGTTTTGTTTGTTAATTTTAGTTAGTTTTTGAAATGAAGCAACTATATGAAATTTTAAGTGTAAACTCCAGTGGAGTATTGCTTGCAACGCGATATTTGCGCGCGTTTGAAACGATTCGCGTATAAAATGCGTCGTGTGCATAGGCTCTTGAGCTTTAGGTGGGCCCGTCACTTTGTGACATAAAGTTGTTAATTCCCATGTGCTGTAATTTCTTGCAAAACCCTCAAAACTGAAACATTATATTAGTTTATTTCATGATATCAAATGACGGGATTAACAAGTCGTGCGGCTGATGGTAAGCTACTTGCAGTGCTTTAAAACAGAGCTTTATAACGCAAAGATCTGAAGGGTACTGCCACTGCGCCCGTCACCCTGAGACATGACAAGTCCCATGTGCCTGTAATTTCACCAGCACCCTTAACATTCAAACCGGAACAGAGTAATGTTCATATTGCTTGGCGGCAAAAATAGGTAATGTGGCAGTACAAACCTGGACTAAGTCTTTCGCAAGGAGCTCGATTGCTACTAAAGTGCTTGGTGGCAGAAAGAGTTCATCAATGTTAAATGTCACAAGAACCTGAAATATCACTAGATCTTGAAAGGTATGATGCTCTTCTGTTTCTGAAGACTATAATCATTAATATTTTGGATGATACCATCTCAAGTGGCCAAGATTTTGCACTTGACTGATTATTTACGAGAGGCTCTTGTTGGTGACGTAATCGCCAACCGTCTCTGTTCAGTACCCTAACTTTGACATCCCATTATTATTTTCCTTATCCGATCTGAATATCGTCTCGGTCCTCCTGACTCCTTTTCTTTCAATCTTTGCTTTTATAATTCGGAAATGTTGACAACTCTCAATGAATAATCGACTATGTGCACTTAAGTAATATTAAAAAAAAAACAGTGGCTTAAGTAAGGTCTTACTATAAATACTGCATTTTTAAATTTATCAATACTGGCCTTCATTTGCTATATGTTAAAAAAAGACAGTCTTTTGTCACAAAAATTGCAATTAAATATCAAAAGCGTATTTTAAAAGGCAGGGTTACGAGATTACTCTGGCATTTGTGAACCGGTTTTGATGATTCTTTTTTGTTGGAAAGAGGGCACCTCAGTATAGGTCCCATTTAAATATGAAGACAATATTCCATCTCTAATAGTGGCAAACTAGGGGATAAATCCGGGTTCGTTACAATTATTTAAATTCATTTCTAATAAAATTTAGGATACAATTTTCTATAATAGTGGCACATCTTTTTGGTAAGTGTCAATTATTGAGAGTTCATTATTGGTGAGTGTCAACTACTGGTTTAGTTAATTCCACTAATTAATCTTGGTGTTTATTACTGGAGATTCAGAGAAATTTAATTTATTGTTTAGGTTCTTTTAGTAATAAATATAATAACTTTTTTATGAAACATACCATAGCATAATCTTTCTTGAGGATTGTATCTGTCAAGTAAACAATTGGTATATGTTTAAAAACAAACAAGTTATTTGAAATTTGAAGACACAAATTCCCTTAATATGTCGATGATTGGTATCATCACTTTAGTATTTTAGTAGCAGTAGAGCTCCTTGTGAAAGAGTTCTACCAGGGAAATACTGCCACCTTACCTATTTCTGCCGCCAAGCAGTAATGTCAACATTACTGTGTTCCGGTTTTGAAGGGTAAGGGTGCTGGTGAAATCACAGGCACATGGGACTTGTCAACTTATGTCTCAGGGTGACGGGCGCAGTGCTCGGATCTTTGCGATTTAAAGCTCTGAGTGGCAGTGCAACTCTTATGGACGGGCTTGTAACTTACGATCAGGCATACGACTTGTTCGTCCCGTGATATTTAAAAAAAAACTACCCTACGATCCTATAAAACAAAAGAAAATTAGAAATATATTGTTGACACTCGTCTTAATTTCTTTGGAATGCGGCGTGTATTTTGCCCTGCTGATCACATCTAGGCGATAATAATTTGCAAGAAAAGCAAAAAAACTCCAAATATTTATTAAATTTGCTTAGGATTTTAAGTTTTATCGTCGCAGTGACACACTAACTTTTTTAAATATCTGTGCCTGCATTTTTGGGCATGCTAAATGCGAAAAGAGATTGGCGAATGCTTCCCAAGTTTTTTCGAAAATGCTCTGAATATATTACAGGCTTTAGGCTGCCTTTCCACCAGAGATTTGCGACGTAGCGAGGCGGTGTGCGAGGAAAAAATCTACCAATAGGATTACTTCATTTTTCTAGCCTCGCTTAGCGCAGCTCTGATGGAAAAGGGTTAGCTGAGCTAAGTATTTGTACATACAAAATGGAAACACATGTGTGCGAGAGTGCGTGCGAGGAATGTGTGCGAGGGATGCGGGCGATGAATGGGTGCAAAGCTGTGTAGGAAACTAGAGCTACTGTAAGTATGACGCTAACTGACACTGACGCATCGCAACCGCTCCCCCCACCACACCGTACCCCGCCCGCGCATAGCTGAAAAGAGTCCGTAACACATCCTCGCACCGCCTACTTACCTCGCACATCTCTGGTAGAAAGACAGTTTTAAACTTAGAGAATAACAACGTGAGACACGCTATACAAATTATTTCTTAAACAAAACTTTCTGCCACTTTTTGAGGGGCGGGAGAGTACACTTATCCCTTATACTTATCATAAACAACGTAATCGACATTTTTACCGAAATTGAGTTATTAGCATATCTGGAATCAGCGAAGCGAGGTCTACAACCTATATTTTATTTAGTTTCAGTTTTATTATAATGAAGTTTATTGAATGTTAGGATGATTCATCACCATGATATTCAATTATTTTAAAACGACTTTAAAAAAAGGAGGAGGTTGTCTTTTTTATAATTATTAATACAAAGATCGAACACTCAGAAAAAGTCCTTCGATCCGGTCGGATTCGACTAACGTCTTGCCAGACTGTCAGACAGTCTGGCAAGACGTTATGCCAACTAAGCCACGGAACGAACCAGCGGACCTCACGAATTTTTCTATGTGTTGTTGTTGGATCTTTGTTTTGTTGGTTTTCTACGACTTTTTAGCCGTAGTATCTATGAGAAATCTATGAAAGTATTACGTCGGTTGTGTTTTTGTTGAAAAGAGGGTACCTCGGTATTGGTCCCATTTAAATTTGATGGAAATATATCTACATCTAAACTAGGAGATAAATACGGTTTCGCGCACTTTCCGGTAACCGATTTCAATAAAACTTGGTAAATAGATGTAATTCCACGAACTTTTGAAGTCGGTTTTTTAGTATTTTTTAATATTCATTTTTTTTAAATTCGGCAACACTAGGTTATTTTTACAAATAGTTAGATAAAACACACATTCATGTAATGTAAAAAAAATTGATTCCAATGAATTTTCCAGAGATATACGTTAACGACTGCCTTAACTGTTGCCTTAACTGTAAAGCCTCGAGACCTTTTAATTTTTTATTCCAAGTAATTATTCAACATGACTAGAGCTGTAAAGTTTATACGACAAAAAACTTTGACATAGTCCTTCCTCGTCGCAGAAAGGCAAAGTACTTACCCTAAATGACGTTTTTCATTATTAATGAACCGCTAACCTAAAAGAGTTAACTTTTAAGTTAAAAATAAATTTAAGAACCTTTTCTGTCGGTTAGGTATATCCCTTTTATGTGCCTCGTTTACTCAACTTCAAAGTGTTGTTTAAAAAATAAAGTAGGAGCTATATCACATAAAAATAAATAATAAATATCCTAATAAATATCCTAATAAATATAATAATATATATTATATGTATAGATGGTATCCTTTGATTTCAGCACGTTGTGCTGGTTTGTGTGACGCTACGTAAATAATTTCGAGCCATTTTCAACCTCAAGCAATTTGATTAGCCTGTTAAAGCTATTCGAATTAACCAGGAACACAAATTTTATAAAAAAAGGTCAAGTACTTCTCGAGTTAGCGAGAGTGGATTGAGTGGACCCCTCGTAAATAAATGGTCCAGCGAAAGAATAATAAAATTGACAAATAATTATCCGGTATTATATATAACACCTAACGAAATATATGGGCTACGAAATATACAACTGAAGTTGCAGTGGGTATCATCGCACACTGGACTAAAGGGGAATGATCGGGCTGACATCCAAGAGTGGAATAACAGATGTGCAAGTGGTGAATATACAACCATGTTACTCAGAATTTCTTCCCAAATATAGCTTGAAATGTGTTCAAATGTGGAGTGAATATTTTGATCAGATCAAGGGTAAAAGGTATCTGGTATCGCACAATTCAGTGTCAGCTTCCTCGTTTACCTTGGTTTGCAGAGTGCGACTATGGTAGAAAAATAGTTGTCATCGCAATAGGGATGAGAACCGGACACGTTCCATCAAACAGTTTTGCCTTCTTAATGAAAAAAATCAATTCTCCTAATTGCGAGTTATGTGGAGTAGTGGAAGATGCATATCATTTGTTACTGGAATGTGTCCGGTACGAACAACAGAGGGCAGCGTTGATGAGAGACCTACAGGGGGGCTACCACAACCTCTTAAAACAAAATTACTTTAACCTTACATTGACTTTTCGTACCATAACGCGCTTAAAGTAAGCTTATTGTAATGTTAAAACTATGATGTTTTATTAGCAGCTTTGTGACTCTTCATTCACTCAGTTCGTACTATGACGCGACTTTAACATTAAAGTAATATTGCTCTTATGTCAAATTTAGCAATCTTAAAATAGTTACACGGATGCAATAGAAACAATATTATTTTCAGTTTTATTGTTTTAATATTTATTTGTAATGATTAAAAGTTAAGTTGAACTTATTTATTTACATATATCTCTCCAATATTTTGTTTATTTTTTATTTAATAGCACATAGTAAATAATTTTTCGTTAAATAAAAATACGCGATGTTTATTTCGTAAAAATTATAACAGCGCCATCTCCTTGGCGAAACTAACAGTTGACACTAGACTATAGTTCCGAATTCACAACGTGATAAGCAACACTCAGCATGTTTTATTTCTTTTTCTTCATGAAAATGCGGAATAATTATTGAAAAAAACATAATTTTAATAGATTTTATTATAACATACATTTCTTTTCTTAGCAGTCAAAATTCTCTGAATGTAAATAACATTAAGTACTTAAACATCGAACTACGATAAGACGATTCGGATCATAAAAAAGAAAGAGATGGCATTATATGGGTCACATAACGTTATCTCTTTCCTATTTTTAGTACGGAATAGACAATATTGGGAAATCATTCGTTCTTTCAATCACTTTAGCAATAATACATTATCATTCAATACATTACATTACTACAATACATTATCTTATCGAATTACTTGGTTGACAGGTTCGTCATGGTACGAATATGAGTAATATTATAATAAGGTTAATTTAAGCTTACATTGAAATAAGATTCTTTTTGGAAAGGTTTTTCGTAGGCGCCTTGATCAACCGAACATCTTTAGGTGCTATAAATCCATAAGCAATCCCCACACGAAATAGGCAAAGAGACTATTACTATTTGTTGAATCGGCTCTCCAACAGCGCCGCCTTGACATGTAATCTATAGTTTAGGGTACGATGGAACTGGCATATACCTAGATTGTATAAAAGTTCCTAAATAAAGATAAAAAAATATATATTGGCCAAACATGTTCTGTCTTTGCTCTTTTGTTTTTTAAAATTTAAAAATAATTATATCTTGTTTTAATGCGTATATTGTATTTGTGCCTTATCACTTTTTGTTGTGCTATTGCTTTTACGATTATTTTTTATTTTTGTTTGTGTGTATCGCTTGTGTGTGTTTTGTGACAATTAAACCATTTATCTGTCTATCTATATAAAAATAATTATTTCAATATTATTATACCTTTGAAGCGAGTTGATAATTCAACTTTTCGCATTGACACCGGAATTGCATGTTTTAAAAATTTCTTTAAGCCCCACTTTTAAAAATGATTAAAAATTTTTTTTTAAAATTGAATTTGGAAAAAATTATAAATTAAAAAATATATATATGGGTTGTAAAAAAATCATATTGTGAGATCTGTAGATCCAAGCCTGATGTTCTTCATACCTTTGACTCACCATTCATCAATCTACTATATAAATTTCGACACATGGCAGTAAGTCAGCCAAAACACGATCCAATTCGAGAAATTTTCAATTCTCAAAAACTAAAAATATATCTGACGTACATGTAATTTTGTTTGTCAAATAATGCCCAAATGCCCCTGAATGCCCAAAATTCTAAATATCAAAAAAGGTCCCGCGAAATCTGCCCGCTTCCGATATTTCTGATCAAAGCTCTACATCCCCTTCAATTTAAAAAGAATTTATTATTTCAGTTGAATTTGTCATGGATTTGGTTCATTGGGTTTATGTAAAGAAAACATTTCGAAAACAGCTAATTGTGAGCAAACAATAATGGAATTTGAAGGACTAACTTTTCCTTTGAAACATTTTAAAAATATATTTTACGCATATAATAGCAGTAGCGCTCCTTGTGAAGGAGTTCGTCCAGGGAAGTAACCTTACCTATTTCTGCCGCCAAGCAGAAATGTGAGCATCAGATCTTTATGATCTAAAGCTCTGAATTGCACTGCAACTGTTATAGAAAGACGTGTCGCTTATCACAAAACTGAGACAATAGTGTAGATTTACACTTAAACCATTAAAACCGTTAATTGCCATGTATTATATGCGCATAGGCAAGTTTTCAATAACTTATTTCCAAGTGGACGCCGTTCTATTTTATAATATATTTATCTTCGAAACCGATTCAACCTCTAAACTTGGCCCTTTTACAGAATTTGAAAACATGCTCTTATCGAATTTTTTAAATAGTTCATGACCATGTTCCTGCAATTCTCTCGATATTTATCTCAAAAAGTTAAAGTAGACTATTGTGATTAGATAAGCATCTTCTTATCGTATCGAATGTGTGCCACATTATGATGCTCGTCATCGTGGTTCACCGATTGTTGCCCAGGATGCGTCAAACATCTATAAGCATTATTTGTAAGGACATGATTTTTATGAAAGCTTTTCATATTGTACTTGTTTTCTACTAAGTACACAAACCCACATTAGTATATTTTTTATCGAAGGACTAAAGCGAGCCAATATATGCCCGAGCTGGTAAGACACGCTAGCTTTATCGAGGGTGTCTATTATTCCGAGGGTTTATATCGGTTTTTAGTCTCAAGGTGAAAACTTTACTTAATTTTATTGTAGACAATAAAATTACGAACCGAAATTCTGAAGTTTTCGCAGTATTTTTTTTAACCAGACACTGATACAACAAACGCACTAACGCGGGAAAATAATATGGCGCCACCATCTATGCGGAAAACTCATGGAACTAAAACCGAGCGTGGCTGTTTGACTATGTTCACTCGAAGTAAATTTAAAAATTACGTACTTTTTACTCCCTAACGATTAAGGCTTGCATTTCCGCCAGAGATGTGCGGCGTACTGAAGCAGCGTGCGAGGAAAAAATCCACCAATAGGATTACTTCATTTTCGAAGCCTCGCTTAGCGCAGCTTCGGTGGAAAAGGATTAGCGGAGCTAAGTATTTGTACATACAAAATAGAGACAAATGTGTGCGAGAGATGTGTGCGAGGAATGTGTGCGAGGGATGCGGGCGAGGAATGTGTGCAAAACGGTGTAGGAAACTAGAGCTACTGAAAGTATTACACTAGCTGACACTGAGATATAGCCACCACTCACTCCACCACACCGCACCCCGCCCGCGCATAGCTAAAAAGAGTTCGCAACGCTACCTCGCACAGCTTTGGTGGAAAATATCACACCGTTTCACAGCGCCGCTGTACATCTTCGCACCGCCTCGCTACCTCGCACATCTCTGGTGGAAAGGCAGCCTAATGGATGCACTTTGCTTCCGCTAAGAAAGCTTACACACGGCGGCTTTCTCTTTGTCTACCTTTACACTCACGCGCGATTTTAAGGAGCGATGCAAACCCGATGCAAGCGCGCATCTGCATCGGCACAAACGCGCGATTGCATCGCTGCACTTGGCATTTATAGGCGATTGCATAGATGCACTCGCGCGTTTGTATTGATGCAATAGCTCATTTGCATCGATACAGTTGCCTATAAACCGCAAGTAAATATAAAAAGTCGCCATGTGTAACCACTTTAAGTAAGTCTACATTGACGTACTTAGAGCATGAGAAGTGAAAAAAATATTTAAACAAAAATACTATAAAAAAACAGGATGCTGAGAATAGAATAATACATTGACTTAACAAATTGACTTGCCGAACCAATTTTCATAGCATATAAAGTGCGCAAGCTACCGATCCGCTGACAAGAATCCTTTCCACATACTGCTTTATCATTTACCTTGTAACGCGAACAAAATGATATACTACCTCCAGTGTAACCTCGGTACACATTGATGAAGAGTCGTAAATACACTCTGACATGTTTGGAATTTCACTGAATAGTGAGTAAATAACGGGGATCTCTCTGTGACGCAGCAAATCCCTTGACGTGGGGAAAGAATGGGACGCTACTATAAAAATCTTGTTACGTATTTTGTATTCTACCTATAGACAGCAGATTGCGAAAAATTTACAGCAATAACGTGTTAATGAGAATGATAGTAAACTGACCTACTTATTAGACTACTGAACACATAATGTGAGCCACCTTGCATTTTCGGTATATAAATAATAAATAAATAAATATTAAAGAACATAATTAAGTTGCTCTAATCCCAAAGTAAGTAACTAAAGCATTAAGTTAAAATATATCGGTATGGTACAATAAAAAGTTAAATACTAGAAACTTAAACAAGGATTAAATTATATGAATAAAATTGGGTCCCCGCGGCAAGGTGCCCAAGATACTGGCAGCGTTCCTCCTTTGTATGGCTATGCTAATGCGTTGGGCAAGTTACTTGTGTTATGCAAACCAGAAACAATGAACTGTACCACAAATACCCAGAGCCGAAAAAGTATCCAAAAGTTACTTTGACCCGACCGGGATCGAATCTGGGACCTCGGAGATGGCGACACCATGAAAACCGATGTGCAAGCCACTCGATCACGGAGGTTATCAAAATTTAATTAAATGCCCTAAGATAAAAATGTTTAATAAAAACTACTCGTAGTATGCAATTTTGAAACGGGTGAACTGAACGTCATTTCCATAAGTTCTTGCTGAACATTTTAATTTGTAAAACGTGGGAAAAGTTTTTCTTCGATATTTTCGACAATTTTTGTTTTTATGTATACAGGAGTATATTTAAAAAATAATTTAAGGTATGGATGGCTTTCTAGAACAGAGGCCTATCTTAAAAGCATTTAATTTTAAAGTTTTGAAAGAACCTGAAACATGTCTGCCGCGCAAAATTGACAAATCGCGGACCATCTTAATGTTGTCATGTGATTATTCTAACCACGGAAAAGCTTGGAGCTCCATTCATAATAAAATTTTGCATTTTCTGAGTTAATTTCAGTAATAAGTCATAAGTTTTTGTCAAGGATCAATGTTAGATTGGGTCGCTATTCTTGAAAAGCAGAGATATAACTATATATATATATATATAGATTAACTGCCTCCGTGGCCGAACGGTTACCATGCCGGACCGCCACGCAGAGGTCCCAGGTTCGATTCCCGGGCCGAGAGAAATAGTTGTATAGCCTACAATTATTTCTCTCGTGAGTTAGGGTGTAATTTGTGGTTGTCTATGCGTGTGTCCATGGTACCCGCGACACAGGGTTTCCCTAGTGCGGGGCTATGTTGAGTGTGTGCGTTATTTATATGTATACAAGGATCTACTTGCAATTATTTGCAACCCAATGAATTTGAGAACATCAAACTTTTTGGAATTCACGCCAATTAAATGTACTTTCGAAAAATCTGATTAACATAATGACTTCTCACTATTGATAATAATGAAATGGCCAGATTCCTCTACGTATTCTCTAAGTACATACCGTATTCAACTATTCACTATTCTTACTTTTGATTCAAGAGTGTTTCTTCATTCAATGCCACACAAAGTTTATGTTCTACGGGAGTCGGTTTGCTTACAGTGGCAATGAATCTGCTTGCATTCGTAAATAAAGTCAGAGCGTTTTTTAACGTGACTTTTACTGCGCCATGTGTGCCTCGTAGTCCAAACATACAAATGCATAAACAGTACACCGATGTTTGTGTAGGAAAGCTGTATATCAGTTAGTACGGACCTAATGATGTGTGTATTGTTACAGGCTTATGAATTTGCTGTCAAAAGATTTCTTTAGGTATATCATCATAGTTATTTCAGCCGAAAGACGTCCACTGCTGCTCTACATAGCCTCCCGCTTGCATCCAGCGGATTCCCTCAACCTTCTAGGCCATCAGTCCACCTTGTGGGTGGTTTGTACGCAGTCGCCACTGGAGAACTCTTCGGCCCCATCGGCCATCTGATTTGCCAGCAATGTGCCCTGCCCACTAACGCTTAATTTTTTCAATTCTTTGGGCTATGTCGATTACTCTGGTTCCCTTGCGAATATCCTTATTATTGATTCGATCTCGCAGTGAAACTCTGAGCATAGCCCTTTCCTTTGCCTTTTATATGACCTTGAGCCTTATTATGAGGCCCATAGTAAGCGACCACGTCTCAGTGCCGTAAGTCATCTCTGGGAACACACATTGTCTTGAGATACTGTGGTATTTTGGTCTAGAACATATGGCGTAACTTCCCGAATGCTGCTCTGCCGAGTCGGGTTTTAGGTATATAGTATAATCCACATTTTTCATATAAATATTATTATTAATATTCTCGGACGGATTACACTATTCACCACCATGGAATAACTCTAGCAATCAACTATATCAAACGTCAGAAAACTACAGTTTTTAAGCGTTACATACGTAACGAGTAAACACGCGATAGAATCGAAACTAGACTACAGGAAAGCAATTTCTATTTGGTTGAAACGCTTTAAATTCAAACCTATTTGGCGTGAGCACAATGTTTGGTCGTAATCTTAAAGTGTACTTCACTATTTCAATAGTACTGACAATCTACAATCGTATTTCCTTGTAACTCGCAACGTTTACTGCGGAGTGTTTGCGAGAGCAGTAGGAGTAACGGAATATTTTATTGTTTCAGGTGGCAGTGACAATCGGGAATGGCGTCACCGTGTGAACAGTGTGTGTGATTGTGTGTGCCGCGTGACGATGGGCCGGCGCGGGCGCACGTAGCCCCCGGCCTTGTCGGCATGGAGGAGGACGAGCGGCGATTCTCGTTCCCGCCGCCGGCGCCGCTCAACTCGCCCGGGGAGGAGATCGACGGCTCCCGTTTACTGGGCGAAATCGTTCGCACCCTCGAAGCAACCAACCCGGAAGCGGCGGCGCCCCTGGTGGCGTCGCAGTCGAGGGATGCGCTGGACGTGGACGTCCAGTGCGGGGAAAAGCCGCGGCGGGACGAGCTGCGGATCCCGCTGGAGGGTGTCACGTTCTCGAGCGAGACGTGCGGAGGCGGCGGCGGGGGAAGGGGCGAGGAGCCGCGCGCGGCGGTGACGCCGTTCACGCGCGAGTCGGCCAAGCGCGCCGGGTCGCGCGGCGCGCAGCTCGTGCGGGAGTTCGGTTTTATGCCGCGCCGCCGCCTTAGCGTCGAGGATGGCGCACGGCTGCCCCGCAAGTACGAGCCCTTCCCCCCCAACCTCTACGGCCGCCCTCTCGAGGAGATCGACAACTTCATTTACGATGAGGTCAGTTGTCTAGAAACTTGTTCTTCAGTTATAGCCTATAAAATATGTTACGGCCGAGAGCTTCTTTCCCATCTGGTAAAAGTTTTTGAGTATCTCGGCTTAGTACAAGTCCATACTTCAATTCCCGTGTACTGCAAGGCAATTAATTCATTCACTCGCTTTTCTACTTTTTTTATTTCAGTACCTACAGTTTACTAAAATAAAATTGTTTGGGCTCCAGAAGTCATGTGAATCAAGTATTGAGCTCTCAAAAGCTCGTTAGTATAAAATCTATATAAGTTTCTATTTCGGTTTCTTAAACATAGACAACTTAAAATGAGAATGAATGAATCGAGTGTTTAAAATTTTTTTTAACAAAATATCTTCTATAAGTACCAGCAAACTGTTTAAATTTAAGTATGGGCTCAATCATTTTAGTAACGTACATAAAAATACAATCTCGCTATTATACTTCCATTTAGGTGTCAAGTCTTTTCTCATAATAACTAGAAAACTTGTCGGTCCGTAAAATTTCCTTTCTAGGAGATTGTTTTATGAGAACCCAGAACATTTTAGAGAGGATCTAGGAAAGCCACGATTTCGTAATAATAACATGATTTTGGCATTCCATCACTGTATATGAAAGACGAAACGTGTGAAGCTTGTTTTCTGGGAAGGTTCGGTTACTTATGTCTTTGTCAAAGGCGATTTTTCTTGTAGTTGCGTAGTTTTCTATAATATGCGTATATTATACATACATATGTCCCTTTTTAAATTCACAGGAACAGGTGATGATTTATATCATAATTCAAAAGTTTGCTTACAAATATGAACTTTCAGCAGAATACCTGTAATTACGAAGGTCGAAAGGGGTAGTTGTATTTATAGGGTATTGTGACTATTCAATATTGCGAATGGTTAACCTGTTATCCAGTTTGTATCAAGACACTCATTTAAGCTTTAATGAAACAACTACTTTATACTAAAGGTTATTTACAGCTTCTGCGCACGTGATGACAAAAATCCACGATAGTGACCCGTTTAGCTCTCTCCGGTTGTTTATAGCTATAACATTTAAATAATAAATAAATATTTAAAGTGATAAATGTGCACCAATTTCTGTTTAAAAAGAGCAACCCTTAGAGTTTCTAACTCCATTCTATTAATCCAATTTGTTTTACGAATGTGACTATTTCAAATGTAATTTGCTTACTATATTCCGTCCACCATTTATTTAACTTTTGACGAATGACGAATTCTAATCAATTAGTGATGTCCTAATACCTTTCCGATTTGATTTTTTATAACAATTGATTTTATTTATGAAGAGTTTTGATCGTGAACGTGAACGGGTTCAAAAAAGAAGATATTGTCTGATTGGGATCGTGATGTTGCGTTTGACAATTTGTGCTCTCAAGAATTAATAATTAGTGTTAATGAGGATTCAAGTGATGATTCCCATTCATATGAAAAATAATCCGAGGACACGTTATAAAAAATAATAAGAATTTATTATAATTATTTATAATTTATTTCATTTCATTATAGACAGGTAATAAAATTTATGAACATCGAGTATATAACCAGAAATAGAGACGAAATAAGGGCTATATATTCCTGGTAACACATTAGCGATACAGCTCATATAAATAACAACTCTCGTTAGCACTGAAATATAGACAGGCCAACTACTGACCTGTGTGTACGTCTCCGTATATTCCAAAAAATATTCTGTATTTATTGTAATAAAGATCTCTAACGATGCCGTGCTGTTCTCGGTGTCTTCAGTGGTGTGGGAAAGACAGCAAAACATCTAATTACAAAACAAACGGAATCACATTTCATCGGTAATGAAATATTAAATTTGTAATTTTGCAATTTTCGTCCACTATAGCAAAGTTCAAGTTAACTGGACGATTTGAAGTGAAACAGTTGACGACACCCGTCAGTTGTTTCGAACTCGGGCTAGCCAATCGGAGCGCAGTTGTCACAGTAATGATATGGCAGAATAGTTTTCAAACAAATTAAATGACATTTCGTCTCTATTTCTGGTTATATACTCGGTGTTTATGAAATTGAATAATCTTCGCTAAATAATCTGTAGGCTCAATAAATATCGGAGTTAAAGAATACGTCGCTTCATTAGAATTAAAAAATAAAAGAGTCCAGGAAGTATTGCATTTTTTTGTCTATGGTTGTATGCATGCATGCATATATCAAAAGTTAAATAAATGGTTGCAGGGAGTATACCTTATTGGATTTTTAATTTTGGTTTGGATTTGATTTGGGGTACCTTTTATGAAACTCTATTTTTTAAGCTATAAAGATATAATTTGAGATAAAATAATAATAATAAGATGTGTTATTCCGTAATTTTGAACAATTACCCTATCTCTGTGACTTTGTGGTCCCTACAATCGAATAAAAATGGTTTAACTCGTAAGGTCGTATGCAAATATGATCAAATTAATCTACCGACTGCGATCCAAGCATTGTCAGTTACCTTGCCCACTATTATTAGTAAAGCCAAACAAAGGAGGAACTCTGCCCTGTCGCTGGGACCCAATTTATTCCATTAAATCCAGAGTTAGTACAACTAATTTTCAATATACTCGTGTTTGATGACCTACGTGGCCCACCGGTTCGCACTATGGGGCTTTGAATGTGGAGGGATTTGCGAAATTGATTTTTCTAAATTGGTTCTGTTCTGGGTGTTCTGGGACTTACCAGAACACACACAGAACAGAAGGACTCTGAGGCACTTGCCTCAGAGTGAATTCCGTTACTCTGGTACTCTTAATGCAGGGTATTCCCTAGTTTGAGACCAGGTAATTGGCATGGTTGTTTAGAATATTATTTATTTATTAAACTTTATTGACCACAACACAAAATGGTACAAAAAGCGGAATTAACGCTAAAAGCATTCTCTACCAGTCAACATTTGAGGAAAACGAAATTCACGAATGCGGCAAATTAAACAAAATATTAAATTAATAATTTAATAATAACACAAATGTAATAAATATATAATCAGATATATAACAAACAAACCTCACACATACATATGTATGTGTTAGGTAATATTATCTAAGGTAAGGATAATATTATCTGTATACATACATTTATTTATGATACATGCAATAACAGACGATGACGATGATTATCTCTGTGCCAAACAATTTAAAAGATGCTCATGGATTTTCTTTTTGATAGAGGATAAACTAGGAGGCCTTCTGATGGAGTCTGGGATATTATATTATTTGACATTGTAAAATATCAAAATAAAGAGTGGAAACCACTTCCAAGTCTATTAAATGCGTCCGATCGGCACCAAGTACAAAGGGCAAATGATAAAAATCCGACGATAGCTAAAAGACGAAGATTACCGAGAGTTATTAAGCAAATAGTAATACTGTATTTGTAATGTTACTCCTTTCTATCGTTGTAAGTATAATTATAACTTCTTTATTTATAAAAACCTATCTCAAAAATTAACTTATCGGCTTTTTCATTGGGATTTCATCTATTTGACAAGTTTTATTGGAATCGGTTAAAGGAAAGTGCGCGATATCGGATTCATCCCCTAGTTCAGATTCAGATTCAGATTCATTTATTTCTCAAATATAACATTACAGTATAAATTGCACTACATGTCAAAGTATAAGAAATTATATTGAGATCGTCAGACAAAAAGGAAAATTATAAGAAAAGCACACAATAATTAGAAAATTAACAATTCATTATATAATATTGTTGTCATTAAATTACATATCAAATATCATTCTCCATCAAGGATCGTCATAAGTTGATAATTATACAAGAGCATGTTAATGCGGTAAAAATTAGAATAAAAATATAAAAATAGAAAATACTGAATTCCATACAATTTAAAGTCCATAAATTCTTTTACAGAGTATATAGGATTTTTCAAGAAAAAGTCTTTCAGCCGGCGCCTAAATGTTTAGTCAGACGGTTCAAGTCTGAGAGTAGCGGGTAAACGCTCATAGTAAGTAGGTCCGATGACACGCGATAGTTTGCCACTCTTAGAGGTGGAATATTTTCTTCAAATTAAAATGAGACCTATATTCAGGTATCCTCTCTCCAATATAAAAAGAATCATCAAAATCGGTTCACAAATGCCGTAATCGCGTAACATACATACAAAAACTGCTTCCGTGGCCGAACGGTCAACACTGGATTGTCACGCAGAGCTCCCGGGTTCGATTCCCGAGCTGGGCGAAATATTTGCATGGTCTACATTTGTTATTCTCGTGAGTTTGGGTGTAATTTGTTTGTCCATGGCACCCGCGACACAGGCTGTGTGCGCTATATATTAAAAAAAATTGAGTCGAATTGAGAACCTCCTCCTTTTATAAAGTGGGTCAAAAATGTTTTCTTCAGCATGATAGAAATTTTTTCCCGCAATAACAGTGAGTAGAAAGTAATGACAGGTTCGCAGAGACAAAGCCCTTAATTTCCGTCTCCGGATAAAGCCGGAAATATAGAGCTTACCGATTTTATGGAAGCGGTGGTAGCCCCGTGAGAGGACGATTGCTTCTCAATTGACTAGTTGACTGCTCGAATCCCTGTGGCAGCATGTATTTGCAAATGTTTATTAGAAATACTTTTCTCTAACGGTGAGGTGAAAACGTCATGATGAAGTTTCACAGCCTATCAAAAACATGGGACACCAACCCGCATTGGACCAGTGTGGTGGCGTAAACTGTCTCCTCAGAGGAGACCCATGGCCAGTAGTGGGATGTATTATGGGTTGATGATGTTGATAACCGATCTTATTCTTTTGTCGCGCACTACTATGGATTAAGAAATTTCGTTTGTTAAAATGTTTATTGTTAACGGAATATCCGGACGCTTTATTTGAATTACCTTTACATCGGACTACTCAGAATTTATTAAATTTACTCGTTTTAAGGAATATTCTAACTTCACTTAATTTAATTATGCCTTTCTTAAAAATTGTTAATATTATTCTTCCTTTTTTTGGTCATTGGCGGTGACCTTTTTAGGATTACGCGTTTGTAAAAATAATACATAAAAATTACGGCGAACGTCGCCAATGTTTAGTTTTTCTCGATTCGAAATTTTGTTCAAATTTGCAGTACCGATAATTTACACGTGACACGTAAATTGATATAAAAATATACGGGTGCCTTGATAGAAATTTGGACTACCACAACTCTTCCGTTATGGTAGTCCAATCGATCACCGTTACGAAAAAGATCGAAAATGTAAATGGTTCACTTTAAATTAACTGACTCGTTTTTGCTGCACTGCACTTTAAATTTTTTATATAATACCAAGTGACGGGATGAACAAAGCGTGCGCCTGGTTGTAAGCAAGATGTCTGCCCATAATAGTTGCAGTGCCACTAAGGGCTTTAAATCATAAATATCTGAGGGGCACTACCAATTCGCCCGTCACCCTGAGACATAAGTTGACAAGCCCCATGTGCCAATTATTTCTCCAGCATTATTACCTTTTAATGCTGACATTACTGAGAAAGAGTTCGTCTAGGGAGGTACTTTATCTGTTTCTGCCACTCAGCAGTAATATGAGCGTTACTGCGTTCCGGTTTTGAAGGGTGTAATTACAGGCACACAGGACTTGTCAGCTTATGTCTCAAGGTGACGGGCGCATTGGCGGTGCCCCTCAGATCTTTGCGATTTAAAGCTCTGAGTGGCACTGCAACTGTTATGGATAGGCATACCGCTTACCACCAGGTGCACGACTTGTTAGTTCCGTCACTTCATCATCATCATCGTGAAACATTATGGTGTGATTGGGTAATCATCTGGTAGTTATAAACCAGGATGTACCCTACGTTATACGGTTGTAAAATTATTAAAAACGAATATTGCATTTGTAATTTAGCGAAGTCGTAAATAGCGTAGTGTGGAGCGTTTCGCATTAAATTCTAAATTACGTTTATTTAATTACTAAGCTTTGATGTCGAGAATATCTAGAAATAGTATTTCAACAACTTATCCATTGGTAATAATCGTACCTTTGGTATTATAATAAGGCCACATGTGATCATAATAATAATAATGTATTTATTTCCAAGCGTTAGTTTACAGCAAAACATTAAATCTAGGACATAGGTTCCCAAACTTTTTGGTTCACCACCCACTTACGCAATTACACTTAAAATTTTTCGACGCTCACCACCACCATAATAAATAATTGAAAGCACGAAGAATTATATTAACACAAAAAATCACAAGGAAAAAATATATATATATGTAGTGTAGTTTACATAGATAATTCAGGTTTTTTTTAATGCGATAGCACTCCCTAGACAGCACCAATGGTCCTCTATTGCTTTCGAGGCCCCTAAAGCCCCCCTAAACTCTTCAGCATCCACTGGGGGGCGGCAGGGACCACTTTGAGAAACTATGATCTTAGGATAAGGTTAAAACATTACAAGACATATTCTCTGACTCTCAAAGTAGGATAACCTGTGACAAGAAAGCCAGTGTTCCTCCGTGTCTTTTTTGACAACGAGGTTTAACAACAGAAAAAATAAAAAAGTAAAGTATAAATAATAGAGAATTTTTAATTTTAATTTTTCAAAAAAAAAGAATTTTATTTTTCAAGTTAAACAAATAAACAAAAAAGAAATATCATAGGTGAAAAGTGCTTTTATCACATGAAAGTTAAAAAAAAAAAATTATACGAATTACATGAGAAACAAATTATTTAACTCTTCTCTTTAAGTATAGAAAAGCAATTGACTATATTTGTTCCGAGAACCTTTAAACACCCTTCTAAAAAATTATCATTTACAGACATGGCATTATTACATGAAGGCTGCGAATAAGTATTGTTTAGCTTCTGTTATACTTGATTGCAATTTATTATCTCTTTAACAGTCCATAATAAACAGCTCTAATGATGGTAGTGTTCCCCAAGGTACACTATTGAACCCAAATTTAGCTAAACTGTCATAATGACCGATCTATCGATTAAGTGGAAGTCAAGATGTGTGGTGTAAGTCAGGAAAACAAAGACAATATCTTTGTTTTTATTGTCAATTTTGAATTTTTAAGTTCTTACCCATAATACTAAGTAATATTGGTACCAAAGTCTAAGTCAAATTATCTTCATTTCATAGGTAAGGCAAATTACACTTACAATCGTTATATTGATTAAACTCTACTACTCATTAGTAAGGTAGATTCCACTGATAAGAATGAGCAAGAAACTCTAGTGGTTGCTCCTTGTCTATAAACATTTGTACACATTTATTATTTATAATATTTATCGAGACAATCTACACGGCCGACAAGCTAAACGGGTCATTGCCACGGATTTTTCTCGCTGAAGCGAACGCTGAAGCTGAATTATAAATAGCCTTGAGTATAAAGTTTTTGTTTCACTAAAATTTTGAACTTTGTGAAAGGTGAATTCTGAATATCAACTGCTATCTTGTTATAGAAGCGTATTTATTGCCCCTTAAATTGTAACTGTGAAGATGACTGAAAGTTATTTTTCACAAGCTGATATTCTATTTTGTAATTGTTTTTATAATATCAAGCGACTGGACGAGCGAGTCATGTGCCTGATGGTAAGCTACACGCTGTCCATAACAGTTGCAGTGCCACTCAAAGCTTCAAGTCGCAAAGATCTGAGGGGCACTGCTACTGCGCCTGTTACCCTGAGACATAAGTTGAGAAGTTCCATGTGCCTGTAATTTCACCAGCACCCTTACCCGTCAAAATAGGAACGGAACTTGGCGGCAGAAATCTGCTACTAAAGTCTACTGCTACTAAAATTCTTCTTAACATAAGTTACCCATCATAAACATACTTTAACGCTGTTGTTAGAATGTAATTTTTTGAAACTTGTCTTTCAAGGGCACCGATGTATACATACAATTATACTGAGTGACTTTGATACTTCAAATCGTCTAAGTTGACAAATACATTCAGTAGCGTAACAAAAACTAACCAACAAAAGCCAACTTTTCACCATCGCTTAAAAAAGGAAGGGACAAGTTCCCTTTCAGAATAGTCAAACATTTGCTCAACTTCAGCCTCACTTCAAGGTTTCCGGTGACCGGTGACAAACTTATCGGCATCGACGCTTTCCGGATTCGATGGGCAATTCACATAATAATACTTTTGTACTGAGTTTTACAAGGTGAAATTATAACATTAAACATCCGTAGCTCAGTTTTTTTAACGCGTTTAGACCGGCGTGTACCATCGGTGGAACACGGACAGCTGGTCCATGAGGCGTAGTGTACCACCGGTGGTTATACGACACCTGACTTTCGGTATACTAATTTGGTAAACCCAAGCTGCCTTGAGAGAAAGTGCTTTAACGTTCCCGCACTGTGTCATATTCAAATTTTCATAGGAGTTTGATATTGTATAAGACAGTAATAAAATCAAGGTTAAAAAAGTATTTATTTGAAAAATGTACTTAAAAGAAAAACGAGAATAAACATAGCACATTATTTCTTATGAATTGTGTTAGAACTGCCAAAAAAAATACTTAAGATAATAGGTTAATTAGAAAGAGGTAAAGCATAATTTCGCCGTGTCCACCGGACACATTTTTTGGTTGATGGGGCGATGATGTACCACCTGTGACCTTGTGAGAATCTTTCCCGTGGCCATCGGACAGCAAATAATGCTAATTTTGTTCCCGGTTGGAACGTGTTAATACTGAGTGACGGGACGAACAAGTCCTGCGCCTGGTGGTAAGCGACACACCTGCTCATAACAATTACAGTATCATTTACAAATTTAAATCACAAACATCTAAGGGGCACTGTTCACTTTAGTTGTATGTTCGATCTTTGTAGGAATAATAATAAGTAGTAGAGTATTTTCATAAAAAATAGATGAATATTGTGGTAGTAAAAACATTATGATATTGAATAAAAATATATATATTACATATTTGTACTGTTATATCTAGGGTCGGCGGACTAAAGCACATAAGGCAAAAAAGTGCTTCATTTGTTAATATATTTTTTTGTGTTGTTTTGAGTGTTGGAAGTTAAATAACCTCTAGAATAAAGTTAAGAATTTATGAAGTAACAAATGAATTTGACTTATGTGCTTTAGTCGGCCGACCCTAGGTATACTACACTACTGTGTTATGATTTACGACACTATTTCATTTTTTAAATCTTAGCTACCTATTTTTTATTGAAAATAAAACTACTTTTTTCTCACATCTAAATCGCGTGTATTTGTTTTTTCACGCAAAACCAACGTTTTGGGCTATTTACAGTTCCCATGGTCACGGCTGACTGATACTTTCTATATTAGCTCCAATATTATCCTCTGACATTGCATTTTAAATAGTAATATTGTGAGAAATGGTAGGATAGAAATGATCATGTGTTACATATATATGATAGATATTTCCTAAAAGCCTAATTAAGGCACTTCGGTTATTCTGCCATTAAAACCGAAAATGATACTATTACACTTCTATGGATTAAATAAATAAAAAGATCAGTAAACAGTGTGAAAGTGGAACTCCCATGACTGACTAGATTCTAGACCCTGACAGGATTCTCCAAGAGAAGTCAGAAACAAAAGAAGTTCCTTTCATGATATCAAGTGAGAAAACGAACAAGTCGTAGGGCTGGCGACACGCCTGAACCTAGTAATGCTCACATTACTGCTTGGTGGTAAAACAGGTAACGCAGCAGTACTTCCCTGACGAACTCTGTCTCTAGCTGCTACTTAAAGTTCGTTTATTATCTTGTTGACCCATCCTACATAAAATCATACTTGCGGTTTGGACAGAGTCAAATTTCACATACTTTATTGTAGAGTTTGACAAATGTGTTGCCATTACAAGCTTCCGTACCAAAAATAGGTCATATGTTATGAATTCTTTAGCTTTTATTATTTATTGCGTTAAAGTCTACCTTTGGTATGGTAACGCCAAATGTGATCACATATTTAAAGTGGTTTTATCACGTGAAAGTCATAAAATAATATGTAAGCCTTTGGAGTGGAAACGCTTAGCTAGTGGAGTCGCGGTGTCCTTCATAAATGTACAAAATTTTATCTAAAAGATTAATAGACTGTCTGGGAAACACATGGGCCGACAGCTACCTTGCCCAACACATTAACATAGACATACGAAGTGGGAATGCTGCCAGCATCTTGGGCACCTTACCGCGGGGACGCAATTTTGTTCATATAATTTAATCCTATGATGATGTGGCCTTATTACACCAAGGGTGCGAAGTGTGTAAATTTGTAAGCGTATGTGAATATGTGTCATTGCTTACGGAAGAAAAAAGCAATAGAAGTGCTTAAACCCTCGATTATTATCAGAATCGCTGTCGCCAAAACTCACACATTAATAATTTGAAATACTATGAAATCTTGATAGTGAATGGTCGTAATTTCTAATTTAAAAAGAAGTAACAAATTCTGGACTGTCAATGTAATTTAAGCTTTACCCTGTTGGCATATCGTTGAAAGTTTAATGCCTATTATTGCCAGTTACGACGTTTTAATTTGATATAGGAATTTCAATAAATGTGCTGCTATCTAGCAGCTAATAGCTGAACAACGGCGAATTCGAGATCTTTACTTAGTTCTTCAAAAAAGATGCGACATTATTGTAGCGGGTATTTTCGTTTCTTGTAACCAAAAAATTATTACAATAAACAGAGAATTGATAATTTATTAAAATTTAACAAAATAAGACTTCACAATGACGTGAAATACCACCATGGATAATATTACAAGTACGACTATCATTTATGCACTCCAAAGTGGCATAAGGCATTTTTCCACGATTTTCGAGGTTTCGCCCAAGATAATTTCCACAACCAAAACGTACAAAGCGAAAATGGCGGACTGAACTCAAGTTTGTAGAATTCCGCGTACACGTGACACATGTGTCAACAGACACATGTGTCACGTGCACTAAGCACTTCTTTTGTATTTATTGTTCTGTGATTGCGCTTGTATAATGTGTGTTTAAGTATTTTAATGCAATACCTAGAAAAATCCTACCGATATAAAAATTCTTGAATTTGTAAATTTACGAAGTAATGTATAAATATATACGTTTACATGCAACAAAACTTGTTCTCGCAAAATCGTATACCTGTCAAACTCAAGCGACAGGTGATGAACTTATCGTTTGAACGCCATCCGATAAACTCTACTTGTTGCTTCTATTCATACCATTAAACAAGGTAATGTACATTCGAGCGGAATTTTGTTTTTAAATTAAGATTTGAAACAAATAGTTGCCATCATCAAACCATTATACGTTCCACTTCTAGGCACGGGTCTTTTCCAAGAAGACGGTTGCAATAAAATTTGAAAATCAAATGTTTTTCGAGTGTTATTTTTTTCATTCATTCCTTTTAATTTCATACTAATACAAGTTTGCCGAGTAGTTTTAGTTTGATTTTGCGTTTTTGTAGTTTTCATAAACTTTAGTTGTAAAAGTGTTTATATTTAATTAAATTTTTATTGAATTAATATTCAATTGTTTTTTGTGACATTACTCCACTAGTTTGTTATAATTATTAATACAAAAATCGAACACACAGAAAAAACACTCAGAAAAAATTCCTTCGATCCGGTCGAATTCGAACCGACGTCTTCTTGCATACCGTGCCAGACGCTATACCAACTAAGCCACGGAACGAACCAACGGACCTCACGAATTCTTCTATGTGCTTGCGTCGTGTCTTTGTACTTGGTCTTTCAACGACACACAGAAAAAACATAGTGTTTTTCTGAGTGTTCGATCTTTGTATTAATAATTATAACAAACTAGTGGAGTAATTTCACAAAAAACAATTGAATATCAATTCAATAAAAATTTAATTAAGACAATGAATAGCGACATCTCTAGCCAGGACTGGTAGCTGTAAAGGTACTAACTGGGTGATAAATCTGCAATAGATTTCTCATAGATGGCGCTATGACTAAAAAGTCATTGAAAGACCAAGTACAAAGACACGACGCAAGCACATAGAAGAATTCGTGAGGTCCGTTGATTCCTTCCGTGGCTTAGTTGGTATAGCGTCTTGCACGGTATGCAAGAAGACGTCGGTTCGAATCCGACCGGATCGAAGGAATTTTTTCTGAGTGTTTTTTCTGAGTGTTCGATCTTAGTGTTTATATTTATTAAATACTTTTATCATTATTATTATTTTGAATATCCATTTCAGACTCTCGCCTCTTCCATGGTCTGAAAGATTTTTAATGGGTGAGGCGCCACACTCATAAAGTCACAAAAAAGAATAAGCTTTAAATAGTTGTGGACAATAGCGCGATATTCCATACTGCGCTGAATAGGCAAGCGCAACAATCTACCGGCTTTACGACCATATATTAACCGCCAATTTGCCATATTATGTGCCAACAGCTTACACCCGATTTAGCGAGATTTAACGACCATATCTTCAATTTGTGTACATAAGGTGCATAATGGTCCAACAGGAACACATCTTTGGGACCTTGCCAAGACGGCGAGCCAAAGTTATTGTTTGCCTTCCAGATATCCGGATATTGGTTAGGTTACATGAATTTGGTATAAGACTTGTTTTGTAAATGATATTCAGGAGATGCGAGACTAGACTAGAGTTTCTTTTAAGTAACAGTAGAGACTAATTTTTTAGATTAAGACTAATTTATAGTAGCAGTAGAGCTCCTTGTGAAAGAGTTCGTCCAGGGAAGTGCTGCCACCTTACCTATTTCTGCCGCCAAGTGTTCCGGTTTTGAAGGGTAAGGGCGCTGGTGAAATTACAGGGACATGGGACTTCTGTTCTGTCAACTTATGTCCCAGGGTGAAGGGCGCAGTGGCAGTGCCCCTCAGGTCTTTGCGATTTAAAGTTCTGAGTGGCACTGCAACTGTTATGGACAGGCGTGTAGCTTACCACCAGGCGCACAACTTGTTCGTCCCGTCACGTGATATTATAAAAAAAGACTACTTTTTTATTATTATTATAATTTATGTAAAGTACAGTAATGTAGAGACGTCCTCGAGACAGACCACCTGCTAGATGGTCGGACGATATAGTCAGGGTGGCCGGAAGATTATGGCTGAAACTCGCACAGGACCGATTGAGCTACCATACAAAAGAGAAGACCGATACTCAGCTTTGGGTGTTGATGATGATGTAAAGTTGGAGGCAAACGAGCAGACGAGTCACTTGATCGGAAGTGGTTATCGTCTTCCATGGACATATGCAACATCAGATGAGTTGCCTATGCTTTGCTAGCCTTTAAGAGCCCTGTTGACATGCTTTTTGAAGAACCCCATGTCATAGCGCAAAGGATACTTGAGGAGGAAGACTATTCCACATCTTGCAGCATCATTGAGGAAGGAACTAAGGTCATAAAATGCCAAGTTTTTCTTTCTTATGAAATCATTCGTCCAGGGAAGTACTGTTACTGTAATTCGCCGCTAATGTAAAAAAACAAACAGTAATTTGAGCATTGTCGCGTTCCTGTTTTGAAGGATACCATTGACTTACAAATAAATGGACGACGGGTCTAATACAAAAACCACGGAAAAATGTCCCAAGTCAACCTATTTAAACGTAGTGACATGTCAAGCAATATGAAAAAGCTAAAACGTTGAATTTAAATTGTAATGTCATCGCAGTACTGTCTAATTTTGCTTGCTTCGCTGTCAGTCGAACAAACGAAGACTAGAGCGTGAATGACGCTCTGTATACGATTTTAACGTCCTATAAGTTCGGACACTTTTTAGCGCGGGCCCGACGTCCATATAATTGTAAGTCACTGAAGGATACAGTTTTTTTTATACTATGTCGTGCGAGTGGTGATAAGCGATATTTTCTTGTGACACGATCTTAGGGGCACTGCCACTGCGCCCGTCAACCTGAGACATAAGTTGACAAGTCTCATGTGCCTGTAATTTCAACAGTACCCTTACCCTTCCAATTTGGGACGGAGTAATGCTCACATTTCTGCTTGGCGTCGGAAATAAGTAAGTTGCCAATACTTCCCTGGATGACTCTTTCACAAGGAGCTCTACTGCTACTCGTGCTGGTGAAAGAACAGGCAGATGGGACTTGTCAACTTTATATATCTGGTTGAAGGACACAGTGACAGAACCCGTCAAGTTACTGCGATTCAAAGCTGTAAGTGGCACTGCAACTGTTATTAGTAGTAGACGTGTAGCTTACGCCTGGCATATGTGACTTGTACGTTCCGTCACTTGATATTATATTAAAAAAATTGTAGCCACCCCGGAGACCCTAAATGTGAAATAAGCAGGCTCATATGGTTGACACTCTGCGGTGTGAAAAATCTGCTAAAGTCGTTAGAACTCGCCTTGGGAATTCACCTGAAATAGGGAGGGGACGATGTGTGAGGTTGTTTAGAATTTTCAATATAAAGAATTCTAAATGCGACGCGATCAGGGTGCTCAAATCTGCAAACAGCAATTTTTAAACGATATTAATAACCACCGAAATCTTCATAATCTTTCTATAAAGTCTGCTATTCAACATAATCCTGTCCAAAAAGTAGGATTTGCTATAAGAGCCACGCCTAGCAGAATTGTGGAACAGGGGTTTCTAGACTTTTTGTCTGGTTGATACGTGCCATTTTATTTAACTTAACTAACATATGTAAGATTTTATTTAACTTAATTTTATTTAATTGCCTCCGTGGCCGAACGGTTACCGTGCTGAACTGCCACTCAGAGGTCCCGGGTTCGATTCCCGGGCCGAGAGAAATATTTGTTTGGCCTAAATTTATTTCTCTCGTGAGTTTGGATGTATTATGTGGTTGTCTATGTGTATGTTATTATTACTTTATTATTTTTTTCTGTTTTGCGTAGACCCCCTACTTTTCGAATATTGATTTTGTTATAAATTCACCCACTTCAAATGTGTGTTTGAGAGCTGACTGTGTAACTAGTGACAATGTAGTGCAAAAACTCTTGTCTCTGTTAACGTCTCATGCACCTCCTATTTTCTCGCTGATCTGGGCCTCTTGTAGGTTATAGTGGATCCCACGGGGGTCAATATTGACCACTTTGGAAATAATCGGTGTAGAAAGATTTCAACTGTCGCCATTTCGAAATTTTAAAATACAAATTTTCCCTATTGACTATGAAACAAACATTGATTTAAAATTTCAATAGTATTTAATGCAGGTTGTGACGATATTTCAGGCGGCAATCGATTTACGCTCACAAACAACTTTTTATCATGAGTACGATCGCACTCATCGTTGTCTGTTATTGAATTGTATCTCCCCTACTCAAATAATTGTGATAGGACTTTTATTTGTTATTATTGATACAAAGAAAGAAGAAACACAAAGAAAAATTCCCTCGATCCAGCTGGACTCTACCCAACGACTTTTTTACCTTATCGGGTGTATCGTTTCTTCCAACTGAACTATGGAACGAGTGGCAGACAGTAGACCGCATGAATTACTCTTTGTGTTTGTTGCAGATCTTTTGTTTCTGGTTTTTAACGGCTTTTTTGCCGCGGTTAAATCTACTAACATCCATCCTTTCTACGTCACTGACATGACATACTCTCTTATTAGGTACTCTGTTCGGCATTCTGACTTTAAGACTAAGGGTGCCTTCAAATTAGATGCTTATAGAAGCTCCGCAGTGGTGTGTCTGTGACGCAGAAGCTCTCATATTAATTTTCATACAGCAAGTAGTTTAAAAGCCCATGAAAGTTTTTTCTACACTAAGGATAGATGAAATTTTTCTTTGTGTTTGTTCGATCTTTGCATCAATCATATAACGATTTACACGTCCCAATACACGGGTCTCTTATCAGGGCTTAGGCCAATGGTCCGCCACGCTGGTCCGATGCGGGTTGGGGACTTCAAGAAGTATTCCGAGTGTTGTGAATTTTCTTTGACGTGCAGGGTTCATCACGATGTTTTCCTTCGAAAAGCATGAGCTTTCAAATTGAATTTCGCACGTAAGTAGTGCGGACGGGATTGGAATTCGAACTCACGGCTTGAGAAGCGGTAGGGCAAACCATTAGACTACTTACTTAACATCCTTAACAGGATGATCATACAGTTATTTAAGTGTCTTGTTAACCAAGAAATGACATCTATTTGCCAAGTTGTATTGAAATCGGTTACCGGAAAGTGCGCGAAGCCGGATTCATCCCCTAGTTTACCACCCTTAGAGGTGGAATATTTTATTCAAATTTAAATGGGACCATTGCTGAGGTACCTTCTTTCCAACAAAAAAAGAATCACCCAACAAAAATAGTCGAGGATCTCCTCCTTTTTTAAAGTGGGTTAAAAATAAACATTACACATTTTTTGTTACACCTTGTTTTATTTATCAGTTACAAGATAAATCGAAATTTCAAAAGTTCTTCGCCTACTTACATACAACAACGCAGTATGCTTGTGTAAATATTGAAAACAAATTATTACCACCGTCACTTCACTTCTCAAAGTTTCACTGGCGGCTGGAGACTTCGTTACAGGGAAATATTAATAGGGTTCGTCCCGGAGGAGTAACAGTGTTCATCGTTTATCACGCCTGCCTCTGGAATAACAACGATTGTTTTCTTATAATAAACTACAGAAAACAAGGTAGAAGTTTTGAAACAGATTGGGAGATTGCATATAATTAAGACTAGCCTGCTACTTCGTCTGTGTAGAATAGGAATTCGAGTAGTCTACTGTAACATTTACTTGAGAAATGATTGGTTCTTCATAGAACTTTTATCCCCTATTTCACCCTCTTTAAGATTTATTTTTGCGACAAAAAGTAGCCTATGTCCTTCTCCTAGGTCCCTTCTATAACTAAATTCATCAAATTTGGCTGGTTGAAAACGTAACAGGGTTAGTTTGCATTCCGATTAAAAAAAAAGTTTGGAAGACGTGAGTTCGAATCCAACTGGATCGAAGGAATTTTTTCTAAGTGTTTGATCTTTGTATTAATAATTATAATATATTTAATGTTTAATATTTAGATGTTGGAATGTATCCATGTTAATTTTGTAATACAACATAGTACATTAATTAAACTCTACAGTTTACTACTTTAGTACGAACTGTAGTTAAGATATCTTTATTCATTTATTTAGACATTTATTTCAGGCCACATGACCCATATAATATATACCTTAAGGGCTAACATACAAAATTTCACCTTCAAGGAAGGTCGACAGATGTTCGGTAGTAATCTTACCACAAACTAATGAAAATTCACGTTGTGCCGGGACTCCAACCGCTCGACCCTCAGGGTGTATTTGGCTTTTAGCCTGATGTACTCCACTATCTCCTCAGACTTCGTGGAGTGATGTAGTCGCGACAGGTACCTACAGCAGCGTCGTCGGTGTGGCCGGACGGAGCAAAAAGTTCGATTCTGTCGGTGCTGTGTCACACAGGTTACGGCTGGTGGGCTTCCTCTTCCTCTTTACCAGCTTAGTGAAGCCGTCCTCGTCGTATTGATCCGTCTGCCTCTGTGGTTATTGATAATCGTGTTCGTTTTGCTAGTTATTTACTTAAAAAATTAAATATAAAGTATTTCTATTTGCAGTTCACTGGCTATGAATTTAGAATACGCAAGGAAAGTTATTTATCCTCCTTTTTAAGTTGTTTGGGTTTTTCTTAAACTGTACTCATAAAGTTTTATCGGAAAGGTGGAATTTTTGGGGCAAAATTAAGATCTCACCCTTGTCAAACTTGCCAAAGATTCGGTCCTTATCAAATTATTTTTTAATTTTTTTAAAATTTAAAATAAGTAAATGATAAATGTTTATACATCTCCTGTGTACTTAGATGATAAAAATCCATGATAGTGACCCGTTTAGCTCTTGCAGATTGTCGATTTATGATATTTGAAATAAATATTTTTAAACATAAATAAGTACATACAAATGTTTATTTGTAAAGAGCAACTCGTAGAGTTTGTGATTCATTCTTCTGGGGGGAAATCATTTAACATCTTCAGTGCATAAAGTAGTAATTAACAGAAACCCGAAGTATCTAAAAGTATCTATTTGAAAAACTAAATTGGGCTAGAGATGTTCATGAAAGTAGTGAGAGGATGTTTCAAATACTAAAATATAGAGTGATTTCCCTCCTCCCTTATGTCCTAATATGAATGTTCCAATTGTGCTTCATTTCGTAGCTCAAGGGTCCATTTATGTAGTCACAAAGAGCAGGAAGCATACCTAAGTATATAAGATCTGAGGGGCACTGCCACTGCGCCCGTCACCCTGAGACATAGGTTGACAAGTCCCATATGCCTGTAATGTCACCAGCATCCTTACCTTTCAAAACCGGAACGCAGTAATGCTGACATTACTGTTTCGCGGCAGAAATAGTAAAGGTAGCAATACTTACCTGGAAGAACTCTTTCACAAGGAGCTCTACTGCTACTCAACATTAGTACACATAGTAGAAATCTTTATTGGTATTACTGTTACAGTGATTTGCGCTATGTCATAGTTAGTTATATATGTATAGTTAATTGCTCTATTTATGATATACCTACTACCGCTATAAATGTGTGATATGTATTTCATTACTTTTAATTTTGGTTCATATTTTTGTGTGCGTGTTTTATATAATATTTATTGTTCACAACAACGGGGACAACCTGAAATCAGTGCTATGCATGCGCGTACACATTGTGTACTGAACTTGCTCCTCTGCCACACAGAAATTATAATTCTTTATATTATTGAATAAATCACGTTTAATGCTTGTGTGATGAATTACTTTTCAATAAAAAAAAACTGACCTCAAAAGTTTATAGAATTACATCTATTTGCCAAGTATTATTGAAAGCGGTTACCGGAAAGTGCGCGAAACCGGGTCATCATCCCCTAGTTTCCCATCCTTAGAGGTGGAATATTGTCTTCAAATTTAAATGGAATCAATATTGACGTACCCTTTTTCCAACAAAAAAGAAACGTCAAAACCGATTCACAAATTATCCCGTAACATACATACAAAAAGAAATACAGTCGAATTGAAAACCTACATGTGATAAATGGTTTAAAATGGACTCTGCCTTACTAATGAGTGGTAGAGTTTAATAAATGTGACCATTCAAGTGTGATTTGCTAACCCATAAATTTAAGTGTATAGCGTAAATACGTCTCTGTTTATAGGCCCTTGTCCTGCAATGAAATCTAACAAGTAAAAATGGTCGTGATTGTATGGTAATTCGACTTTATTTATTCAACCGTCCATGGTATGCAAATTGTTTTGCACCCATTGTCCACGTCGACCGTGGGGCGCAAAATGCGGAAATACCTATTCAGACAAGTGTTGCTTTCCCATTCTGCATAAATTTGCCCACGTAATGGTTGTTATTTCAACTAATTTGAAGTAAATGCTTATGAACGATGCCATTGAAATAAACAAGATCTTGTTTACGTCGTTTAACATTTTTTTAAATAATATCAAATGACGGGACGAACAAGTCGTGCGCCTGATGGTAAGCTACACGCCTGTCCATTGCAGTTGCAGTGTCACTTTTCTCTTTAAATCGCAAAGATTTGAGGCGCACTGCCACTGCGCCCATCACCCTGAGACATAAGTTGACGAGTCCCATGTGTCTCTCCCTTAGATCTTTGTGATAAAAAGCTCTGAGTGGCACTGCAACTATTATAGACAGACGTGCCGCTTACCACCTGTGCACGAAGCAGTAATTGTTGTGAAAAAGTAAAAAATATAATGAATGAGCTGTTACTACCAATTTTAATTTAAATTAAAGCCCCACCAGGTGTTTTAAAATTATTTTTATACTCCAGAAACTTGCGCGCTTGAGTACAATAACTCACGAATGCTTTATCGCATTAGGAGTTGTATGTTTAATGCATTGGAGTCATACAAACAAACATTCAATTTTGTAAATGTATGTAGCTAAATAATTATTTTTTGGTCATACGACTTAAGTAGTATAAAATTTATATTTAAAGAAGCTTTTAATAAGTTCTCGTCTAATTAGAAGATTATTATTTATGGTTTTTTAAAGTACATGTTTATTATGTAATTTTACTGCGTTTAACTTCTAACAAATACGTTAAATTACACATGTTTCGTGAATGTTGAAATATTATGAACAAACTTGTATGCACACAAATGCGTATTAATTAATTACTGAATTTGTGCGAACGTGTGTTTAGTTTCTTTCTCTTTTATTGTTTTAGTCTTTCAACCGATTTTATCCGTCAACTACATTAAACTCCAATGTTTAATACAGAAAGTAAAAAATAGAAAATATTTTAAGTATTAATGTAGGTAGCAACAGCGATACTTTTGTTGTAGACAATACCGGTGGCCATTTCTTTTATTCTTTCTCTTTCAAAAATTGTATGTAAGGAGCATGTCATTAAAATTATAAAAGTTTCTTAGTCTTTTCTTGAACAGACTAAAGTTATATTTTTTTTATACAAATTTAAGTGCGCATTTGACTTCCATATCACCTGATGGAAAGTGACGATCAGGTCGACGATGGAGCATGCACACCTAAATAATGCGTATTTATTCTCGCCTTGAAAAGGTCGAAGTTATGACGTTCAGGGAACAAGTCTGCAGGCAGGGAATTCCTCTCCATTGCCGTTCGTCACATAAATGTGGAAGAGTAACACTTTGTGCAAATCTTTGGAATATCCACAATGTAGGGTTCCAACCCAAGCCTGCGTCTAGTCCCCCGATGATGTAAAGGAGAAGGCGGAATTAAATCGTAATAATAAGTGATCCTTGAACCTAAACGAAGGAATACCAGATTATTTGGGACTTACTACAAATAATTCGGCTGTTTCGACGCTGCATATATGGATACGTTCGTGGATTTAGTAAGTAAAAGAACAAAATTTTCCACATGAAAATCTCTACAACACAAATTTTCACTTGTCGCCAATTTAGTCAGATCCCAGATAAGCTGTATCCAAGTACGAATTCGACAAAGCTTTTGAATACCAAATTCTATTTCTGAATTTCAGACCGAAATTCAAATGTCTAACACAGCTTTGCTGGAATTTATTCCTCTTCTATCATCACCTGGATTTGATGTTGAAATTAAACTGAACAGATCCGCGAAATTGATTAATCTTGTAGAATTCTACATGATTATTGGTATATAAACTGATGTCTTGAAGACAGATTCGTTTTAATGTAAAAACACAGGATGTCAGTGTTTATTCAACATTTTTGTGTTTACTAAAGTTTTTAAGAATGGTTTGATTATTGAAAACTTTAAACATGTATTTTGCTCGTAACTCCGAATAGCTTTTTTATGCCAAGACTTTGCACATTTTGTGTGTTCTGTGGTAAAGTTGTTCAGAATGATAAGTCGATGCCTTACTTTCTCAGACTCGTAACTTATAAAGAGTATATTCAGGAGATGGCAAAACTGTCTATTTATTTAAAATTTCTTATCAAGGATGTTAATTTGGATGCATAACTTTAAGAATAGGTAAAAGCTAGTATGTAAATATGAAAGAAATGTGATGTGTAGTCAGCCTGCAAAATTTGTACATACAATCCATTTTTTGCATTCCAGTAACTGTGAATTAAGATATGAGTTTAGAAAGTAAGGCGACGAATTAAAATACACGGTGAAGTTTTAGGGAACTGTTTAGTATTTCCCTGTATTTTTTTATGATACTAAGTGACTTGATGAACAAGTCGTACCCTTGGTGGTAAGCGAAACGCCCGTCCACAGCAGTTGCAGTTCGCAAAGATCTGAGGGGCACTGCCACTGCGCCCGTCACCCTGAGACATGAGTAGACAAGTTCCATGTACCTGTAATTTCACTAGCACCCTTACTCTTCAAAACCGGAACGCAGTATGCTCACATTACTGCTTGCCGGCCGAAATAGGTAAGGTGGTAGTACTTCCCTGGACGACCACTTTTACAAGGAGCTCTACTGCTACTAAACTATTACTAAGTTGGCAGTGAGGTAGCCAAGTTGAGGCAACAGACGCTGGTTCGTAACCAGTCGTATTGATGGAATTTTTCTTTGCGTGAGTTCGATCTTTGTAGTAATAATAATAACACACTAGCTACCAATTATTTATTCTTACAACTCGATCTTCGCTTTTTATATTTTTATTTATTTTACTAAATAGGTGGTTACTTCTATAACGTTATTTTAGAAGGTTCTAGAGGACATTTGTGCCTCTATGAGTAAAATATAAATAGTTTTAATTTTATCCATATATATGCACACAGGCTGTCCCACGGATATGCAACAGGGAGGGAAAGTTGTTTAAATACGGTAGATAGGGTAATTTGCTTGATGGAGGCATTGTTTTGTTTGAAATAAATCTGCATTCAAAGATTTTTTAAAGTTGCTTTCTTCGTCTGGGAATCGAACCGACCACTTGCGAAATTAAAAAACATTTTGTATTTTTACGATAGTTAATAAAATGAACACTATTAATTTTCGTAATAATTGAATACTACTAGAGCTAGAACGGAATTCACTACGGGGCACTACTCTGAACATCCTGACGAAGGACACATTTTCCATACTACTATATTTAAGAACCCGTGATCTGCAGAGCCTATAGTGTTGCTGGGTCGTCAAAATAATATTTCTTTGGCAAATCTCGTAACTAAACGCATACATTTACGGTTAGAATATGTTTATTAGTTTATTATAGGAATGAAACTTTGGCGACTTAGTTAAATAAAATCACAGCGTAAAAATAGCGCTAATGAATTAAGGGTAATTTTCATAGAATACTATTTCATCATAATTCCAATACATTATCATTACTCAGTATTCACTACATTATTACATATTATTCTTTCAAGTAAAATAAGTAGAACTCCTTGTGAAAGAATTCGTTCAAGGAAGTACTGCCATTTTATTTATTTCTGCGGCCAAGCAGTAATGCTGACATTACTGCTTGGCCGCAGAATTTTGGGTGCTGGTGAAAACAGGCACTTGGGACTTGTCAACTTATGTCTTAGGGTGACGGGCGTAGTAGCAGTGCCCATCAGATCTACAGTGATTTACAGCCCTGTGTGGCACTGCAACTGTTATAGACAGGCGTGTCGCTTACCGGATGCACTACTTGCTCGTCACTTGGTATCATAAAAAAACCTAAATTTTTTTATTACCTACTTATCTGCGCTTTAAAAAGTTAACTTTAAAATTTATATTGGCACACTGACAGGGCAATCATTCGACGCTTAATCACCGCTTAAAAAATAAAACACGCGTTCAGTTAACTCGATCGCGCTGTGCGATGAAATACGAGGAATATTTTTCTCTTTTTACCACATTTTCATACATGATATTTTCCGCTGGCACCCGACATTAACTTGGTGTCGTGTGAAATATACCTTATAGCTTATTTTTGACGTGGTGTTGTTGAGAACGGGACGGCTTATCCGTCCATAATGTAATAGGATTTTGATGTCGAAAACTGGATCATAATGCTTGATAAATTGGATGAGAATAAGTCGATTACATTATAAATTCGCTTTTGCCGTTGGATGTTGAACAATTGATTCGAATTTGGCTTGCACAATATGCAGGGTGTAATCGTTAAGTGTGCCTAGTCGATTATTCAGGAAATATAAGGTTTATGTACTTAACTAATAATACCTTTATGTACTTAACTAAATAACTATTTGTTTATGTACTTAACTAAATGTAAACAGTCTTGATACATCTTTTTATTGAAACATATACTTTACAAATCAATAGAATTAAAAATAGGCACGCAATTTCATATGAATCTAAGTATTTGTATTTTATATTTGAAGGTAAGTAAAAATAATTTTATAAATGTATATTATAGATTATTCAGGAAATATAAGGACATCTCAAAATCATTTAGACTTAGGAAATGAAACTATTTTTAATTTATATTAATTGCATTTTTATTAAATTAAATTTATTATTAATTATAACAAATTTAATTTAATATAAATGTATATCATTAAAATTAACCATTACTAAAACATGTGTAGGGTAAATTGGAATGTTCTTTGGGAAATTTTAAAAATACGGTATTTAATTAATAACTTTTGTAATTATAGTGAAAAAAATTGTGATTTGCATTATTATTAGACATAACTGGTTCACGACTTTACTATCTCTGGACCTGTGAAGACCCCGAAACGTTGGGGTAAATAATAGTTTCATTTCCTTTGTGTAAAAAGCGCGAAAATCTAAGAACTTGTTAAATTTAAACTGATATCATAAGTATCTCACCTAATGAATTAAACAACATCAACATTTATTTTAAATAAAACTAGACATATTCAAAATTTTAACATAAAACGCTGCCATGCATTTTATGTTAAAATTTCAACACATTCATATGTTTACACATATCGAAACTGCTAGAAATAAAATACCTAGTAAAAGTCTCTCTTCATTCTCTTAATCTTTTAATTAAATAAAGACAAAGTGATATTTATTTTTAAGTACAGAATTTTGTATTCAAAGCAGTTGTTCGAAACTAAAGCCTCTCTACGAATACAATATTAAATGTATGGGACCGTTTAACGTTAAAACTTTGGATGTTCCTAGTTTTATTTAAAAAAGTTATTGATATCGTTTTACTCATTAGCTAATGTATTTTCTTTATCAGTTAAAGTAAAGGTTTTTGATATCTTTTATTATTACGGAATAATCGCCTGGCACACTTAACGATTATACCATGTATAAGAACGTAAAAGTCTTTGCAAAACATAGGCCGTTCTAGAAGAGGCTTTTCATTGTTATCCATTACCTTTACACTTGAAAAATTAGGTTTCGAAGTAGTTTACTACGTTATGTTTAGGCAGCAGATTGCTCCGCTTAGAAAACTGATTACCATATTTGGGCAGTGGATTACCAAGTTAAAGCAGATGGTTACTACGGTTGGAAGGTTGATTATCACATTTGGTTCATGTGATTAGGACGGAGCTTGGGGGTTTTGAGTAAAGCTCAAACTTAATATACCAGACGTTACTGCCGACTTGTTGAATTTGCCTTTTACGATACTGATAGCAAATTATAACATCTATCCGCTTTTGAGATTCACGGAGACTAGAAAACAACATTTCCTTCAAAGTCAACTCAAGTACAAAATTCAACAGTGGGTGGGTGTCTTTGGTGTGTGTTAGAGATTCAGATAGCTTCTAAGTGCTTTAAATAACTATTACATACGAAATATTTTTCAGAGGAGCATGTTTCGGTTTTTCACGATTGTTTTAAAATATTTACGTCCGGTTTTAAATCAAATTTTAAAACTGAAAGTTAATTAAAGCCAAAATTGAATTTTTAAACACGACGTAAATATTTCAAAACAGTCGTTAAAACCTAAAACAGTCTTCCCTGAATTTTTTTTCGAAATGGCGCTTTCGCCCTTTATACAAAACACCGATGATAGTGTAATATCTATCTCCGACGTAGGTAGGCAGAGGCTACGGAACTCTACCGCTACTCTTCTGTAAAACCTTTTTCGCTGTCTCCACTTACATTAGTTTGTTTTTGACGACTTCTGTGTCCTAACGGCTTAACATTGTGAGTGCTGGATGCGGAGATCCAGTGAACTTTGAAATGAAATTTTCTAAATTGTTTCTGATCTGGGGGTTCTGGGAAGTGCCCCAAAGTGAATTCCGTTGCTCTGGTACTAAGAGCATAGGGAATTACCTAGTTTGAGATCAGCCAATTGGTGTGATTGTGTGGCATATATATTATTTCGCCACATTCGTGGCCCATAGCATAGAATTTTGGTATTATCATTATGTATCTTACCTTGCTTGTATATATTATTATGACATATTAATTTAAATTATAATATTTTAAAAATTATAAAAATTATAATATAATAATTATAGTTTAGTAGTAAATGTAATATGTATCATTATTTATATTTTTTTGCGTTTGTTGCTGGCGTCGAGCTAGACATTCTTTATTGGTAAAATTAACATTTACAAGTCATAAAAAATTATAATGAATTATCTTATATTACTGTTATTTAACCAATGTGATAAGTTATATATTGATTACTTGACGAGCCAGTGCTTTAATCATTTAATCTACATCTAAATAAATTGTCCAAAGCGGAATTAATAATTTGAAGACGCAGCCGGTTATATACTGTTGAACCCAATACATGTATTAATTTGCCCGTTTTGGATAAAATATGCTATACGGGTGCAACCCTGTGTTTATTACGTAGCTCATGTTTATGTCCTTCCCCTCGTTTAGCGTAAGTTTCCAAATGTTCCCTAGTGTAGACAGCCACTTGGAAAGCTACGAGAGCAGGCAAAGTGAGCATAGTTGAACGCACGCTGCCAGTCAATCGCACATCCCCAGAACTCGACGCCATATTGTAAGAGCGCACGCTGCACGCTGGTAACAAGTAACATGACCTAACCATGTCCCATAGCAGAAACCACGACGCGCTGCAGAGCAAAGTTACTGCAGCATACGCTGAGATAAGTCCCGTGTTGGCACGATGCTGCAACACAGACCATACTAGACTATCTATTTTGCATCTTTACTCTAATTTTAATTGTAATTATATGTCAAATAACGATTTGTACGTAAACTGTTTTTGTGTGGTTTTGTGTTATTGTATTGTACCAATAAAACTATGTCTATGTCTGTAGCTATTTAGTAGGAAGACATAGAAAGAAAATTTATCTCAAATACATTTGAGTACTACTCAATTTTATGAACGTTTTCGAATCGAAAAGTAACTTTTGGACCGACGCCAAGACACGCTACATTTGGCCACCAGTTACCAGACTATCTACGCCCAAAAAGGCTAATATTTCATACGCTTGTTCAATGTTTTGGAATAGGATAATGGTGACAATTTATCGACTTTTGTTGTAGAATGTGGTCTGCTCAATAGACAAGAGGATAAAGAAAGAGTGGACAGGCATTATGAAACAGTGTTATTATGTTATTACGCCCGAACACGTCTTTACCACAATATTAGCCAGGGCTATTTTTTTATAATATCAAGTGATGGGACGAACACACTGTGTGCCTGATGGTAAGCTACACGCCTCTCCATAGCAAATGCAGTGCCATTCAGAGCTTTAAATCGCAAAGATCCGAGAGACATTGCCACTGCGCTCTTTAGTTACCCTGAGACATAAGTGGACTCACTCTTCAAACGCAGTAATGCTCACTTTACTCTTTGACGGCAGAAACAGATAAGTAGCTTCCCTGGATGAAATCTTTTACAAGAAGCTGTCTGGCTACTAAAACTACTACTTACTCACTACGAACCAGTCAACAAATATTATTAAAGAAAATAATAATATTACTCAATTCTCATTGGGCCAGTGTGGAGGGCTATGACCTTAAGGTATAGAGGGTTAACCCTCTTTTTAGAGGAGATCCGTGCCCTGCAGTGGGTCATATACTCGGTTGATAATGTTGTTTTATGTAAAGAAAATAATTTAACCAAGCGAAGTATGGTATAGTAATTTATATTCAAATATCTCTTTATTTCTTATGTAAGCAAATTATCTAGAACGTTTAAGAAACGAGTTGCTCTTTGTAAATAGTCATTTGTACACATACAATACTTGTTTCAAATATCATAAGATCGAAATAGCCTGAAATAGGTAAATAGAAAGTTATCAGAGAAATCCCTCAGTAGCAAATTATGGGCCATAAAATACGACGAAATAAATAACGGACGTGTTGCATTACACTCCACGCGGTGATTCAAGATAGTGGTAAATGGCTAAAGTAGTATTATTGTATTTTTATTGCTTCCGTAGAATAATGAAATATTAAAGTTATGTATAGAGTTACTAAGCTATTTCGTGTTATGTGTCATTCTTGTTAGAAATACTTAGCTACAGCAAATGGCAACAACACTGTAGTTTTTTTTTTGCGCTTCGGCTAATTGTCATGCCGATTATTTGACCTTTTTGCTTAAAATAACAATATAATTATGTATAGCGAATCTCAGGGTGTGTACAAATCTGGCGAATGTGCCGCGAAGGTTCGCGAGCTGCACACCTGCATTACGTCGTACGATCTCGCGTGCCGTTCGCGCGCCATAATGCAAGCCTTGCGTGAGATATGACTACAGAGCCGCACTCGCTGCACGCGTGCATCGCGCGTACAGCACACATGCAACGCATTCGCTAGATCTGTACGCACCCTAACAGATTTTTTTATGTGACATTGCCTCAAAAATCTGTTCCAGAACAGTACACAGAAAAACAGTGACTATATTATAGTTATTAATACAAAGATCGAACGAAGAAAAATTCTTTCGATCTATAGGACTAGAACCTGCTAGACGCTGTAATGAAAAGGAATTTTTCTTTGTAAATACAGGATTCTCCTAGTTCAGGAATACGTGTTAAATTTTACGTTGATACGCTTAGTCTCAAGTTATTCCTTTGTACGGACAACGGTACATTAGACTGCGCATTTTTGTTTCAAAATCGCCTCCAGTGCAACGGAACAAGATACGTCAATGTGTAGCTTGATGTGCTGTACAGTAAGTTATTCAACAAACAATTTATTATTATTATTTTGCGTTCGGTCTTTGTATTAATAACCATAACAAACTAGTGGTGTAACTACACAAAAAATAAATGACTGTTATGGTAAAAAAGATCATAATATTAATTATAATCAATATTACAACTGTGACTTTAATTAATTTAGTCGATCAAGATACTTGATGGAATCAATCACACCTTGATCAAATTTATTACTTGAAATGGTTTGTAGCGAACTGTATTAATGGGGTTTCGGGTCGGTACTATTAAAGAGTAGGCAAAATCAAAGAAAAATTTTGCTTATAGCCGTCTGCATCCAGCTGCTGCCGACCTTTCTCAGGTCGTCTATCCACCTTGCCGCTGGGTGTCCTACACTACGTTTGCTTTAATGTACTCAAGAACAAGTCTGCTCCATTGGATATATATATCCTCCGGTCCATCCAGCCGCTTAAGTTATTGGGAACTGGAGAGGCGCTGTTTTTCGGCATCGGGAAATGAGCGTGACTTACAGCACCGCCACCAAAGAAGACATTTAGTGGTAAACTTTACAGTTAACGGCTTAGCGGTGGCAACCGTTATTTGTGAAACGCGCAACGGGAAGTGAGCGTGCCTACAGCTCCGGTCCTATCTGGAAAATATCCTTTTGAGAACCGGCTGAAGTCCGTGCAAACGGGCTTAACTGGGGTCAGGACCTGACTGAGTAGGTCCCTGTGCGGGCTTACTTCCACCGGTTATAGTGCCCTTCCTGTATAACTATGAGGTTAATAGAGAGGGTCACAATAAATAAAACTTATGTAGAAAAGATACGGGGAATGTTCCATTGATCCTCAGCCTTCCTGCAGACACGTCTGGCCCACTACTACTTAACCTTATTGACTTTGCGAGCTATATCGGTCACTTTAGTTCTCTTACGTCGATCGCCTTTACATTTGATATACCATGGAACTTCGTAGTAAAGCAAAACTAAGGCGACAATTTGCATTTCGGTAATTTTCAAAATATGGGCACTTAATGTTTTTTTTGAGACTAAGTACACGTCGAGACCCTCCAAAGAAAAGGCGCAACTACATTTATATTTAATTAGAAACTCATTGGCATTTCGCAGGAGGGCTGTGAAAGCCGTAATTAGGCAGTCAAAATTAAAGCCATTTAATGGTTGTCGTTAAACCAAATGGTACTAAACAATAAGAGCACAATGTTGCATAACTTTGACTTTGTCATACGGTAGAAGAACAAGACATTTTCTGGGCAAGCTGAGAATGTGAACCTGTTCATTTTTTTGTGATACCAGGCGACAGGACGAATAAGTCGCGCACCTGGTGGTAAGCGACACGCTTATCAATAACGGTTTTTCTTCATAATACCAAGTGACGGGATGAACCACGGGACAGTGCCACTCACACTGCAGAGCTTTAAATCACAAAGATTTGAGGGGCACTGCTACTGCACGCGTCACCGTGAGACATAAGTTGACAAATCCCACTACCAGCACCCTTAACCTTCAAATCCGGAACGCAGTCATGCTCACTTTACTGCTTGGCGGTAAAAATAGGTAAGGTGACAGCACTTCCCTGGACGAACGCTTTCACAAGGTGCTTTATTGTTACCAAAACTGCTACTTACTACTTAGGCTTAGCGGTGGCAACCGCTAGTTTTGCAATGCGCAACGGGAAGTGAGCGTAAATACAGCTACGGTACATGGGCTTAACTGGGGTCAGATACTGACTGAGTAGGTCCCTGTGCGGGCTTATTTGCACAGGTTATAGTTCCTGTACTGGTTCACCCGAGGCCTCTCGAGAACTAGATGAAGTCCAGTGACAGAGGTCCGTGACAAATCCGTACACTGGCTGATCTGGGGTCGGAACCTGAACTTGTAAGGTTCCTGTGCGCGAATAGGTTATAGTGCCCTTCTCGTGCACCCTAAGGGTCGGTCACTATAATCAAAACTAATGTAGAAAGATATGAACCAGCCAATAATTATAATTATAGAAAATTATTATAGCCCAAATCGCATTGATACAGAATATGACCTAACCTTAACTCTTTCTTTAGAGGAGACCCGTGCCCTCTGCACGCTGCAGTGCGCCGTATAATGGATTTATGATATTTAATGTAACAACTTCATCAAGCGAAGTAAAGTAAAATAAAACCCACCTTTGTTAATTCAAATTCACACTGAGACATAATGGTGACAAAACCCATGTGCCTGTAATTTACCCAGAACAGTCAACCATGTACCTAAATGCTTGTATTTATTTACGTACAACTTGTAACTCCAGAGAAAACAACTCGAAAATATTATTAAATAGTCAATATTCTTATAAGTTTTCTTAGTTTTGATTTACGGCGAACCGAGAGAGCGTCACTTGAATATTAAACAGACAGTTCTATTCATCATTTTCGCGACCTAGTTATTCAACAAGGCTGACTTCATTTCACTTTAAACAGTTACTCTATTTGTTATTCATGAATAAGTCCAAACAAAGCCGGCCAGATGACATTCTTGATTTCATACAAAAGTTCTGCTCGAATTTGCCCAGCTATAATTTATTATAACGAAGAATTCCTAAGAAACAAGACCATTTCTGATTGAACATTGTACGCTCCACTTCGTAAGCTTACGATAATCAACACTACTATGTTTAATAAATCTGTAAGTAAAAGCAATAGGTTCGCTTTCCCAGTGAATTATTTATAATCCTCAATTCACACAGTCAATCTGTTTAAGTCGGGGCTGTACTGTACAGTTTCAATATATTTTCCAAGGTAGTAGATGTTAGTAAATGTTTCAGTCACTCCTTTTTCAATAAAAGTAAAAACTTAACACTGAGATACTTGTGTTGTTCTTTGAATATCCGGATGCAAATTGTTGTGTGCAACTGTTACTAAATTTGTTTATTACATAACACGTAAAATAAAAAAATACAAAATATACAAAACAGTGTAGCACAAAAAAATTTAAGCTAAACAACTCGTCGAAATTAATACTTTTATTATAATAATAATAACGCACACACTCAACATATACATAATAGAAGTAATAAAGGTGTGGCGGCTTTAGACGCCGCCTATTATCGCGGGCTCGCTGTGACAGTCTTCCATACACTTAGGCTCAACTCCAATGGCGCAGAGTGGAAGCGTCACGATGCGACATATTTTTCGCATATAGCATATGCGAAAAATATGACTCTATTTTCCCATTATTGAGGTACAAATTTGTGTTATGCAAATATGGAGGATATGGATATGTGGAATGTCACATGTCAGCGATTTCAAATTGTTCAATTGTTTTATGAAATTATGAAACATTATAATTTATAAAGTTCACGAGGCCGTTTCTTTATTCGTTAAGGGGAAACGATAAATTTCCTAAAAAGTAATAGAAGTGGATAATTAATTAGCCGGGCGTTAGCCACGGTTAACGTGCCCGCTATACTCGAGCTGAGCGGCTTGTTGCGTACTGATGAAACGCCCGAACGGAATGACTCTCATCCCTTGGAGTATGGGCGGGGCATTGGTGTGGGACGCCACGTTTGCCGACACACTTGTCCTATCCCATCTTAAGCACACCAGCAAGAGGACTGGCTCCGCAGCTGAGCTGGCGGAAAGAATAAAGAGTAATAAGTACCAGGATCTCGTTTTTGACTACCTATTTACGGCTTTTGAAGTAAAAACCCTTGGTCCGTGGGGTGATCTATATATTTTTTGTAATTTTATCCAAAACATTAATGGACTGTATGGGAAACCCAAGGGCCGGCAGCTATCTTGCCCAACGCATTAGCATAGCCATGCAAAGGGGGAACGCTGTAAGCATCTTGGGCACCTTGCCGCGGGGATTCAATCTAATTCATATAATTTAATCCTAGTTTGTTTAGTTTTTAGAACTTAGACTTTTGTAAAAAATTGTAATGTAAGTATTTTTGAGGAATTGAATAGTAGTGAAGACTTTTCTGGTACCAGCATCATATCAAGGCTACAACACATATTATAGTAACATCAGAATTTTTTTTTATGATACGAAGTGACGGGACGAACAAATCGTGCGCCTGGTGGTAAGCGCACCTGTGCAAAGCAGTTGCAGTACCACTCAGAGCTTTATGTCGCAAAGATTATTATACAACTTCTGCGTACTTGGATGACAAAAATCCGTCATAGTAACCCGTTTAGCTCGTGGAGGTAGTCTCGATCTCTGATGTTTGAAAGCAAAAAAATATATATTGTAAATGTTGAATGCGTACAAATGTTATTTACAAAGAGCAACCCCTAGGGTTTCTTGCTCATTCTTCTCAGGGGAATCTGCCTTACGAATGAGCGGTACAGTTCAACCAATGTGACGATTTCGTGTGTAATAATGCTTGCCTATGAAATGAATATTATTTTGATTTGGATTTTAGATCTGAGAGGTACGTTGTAGTAGTATAGTAGCAGTAGAGCTCCTTGTGAAAGAGTTCGTCCAGAGTACTGCCACCTTAACTATTTCTGCCGCCAAGCAGTAATGTCATCATTACTGTGTTCTGGTTTTGACAGGCAACGGTGCTGGTTAAATTACAGGCACGGTGATAGGCGCAGTGGTAGTGTGCCTCAGATCTTTGCAATGCAAAGCTCTAAGTGGCACGGCAAAAAGTCGCTAAAAATCAAAACAAAGGTCTGCAACAAACACATGAAAAAATTCGTGAGGTTTGTTGGTTCGTTCCGTGGCTTAGTTGGCATAGCGTCTGGCATGGTTTTGCTGGGAGACGTTGGTTCGAATCCAACCCGATCGAAGTGATTTTTTTCTAAGTGGTCAATCTTTGTTTAATAATTATAACAAACTAGCGGAGTAATTTCAGAAAAAATAAATGAATATCATGATGGTGAAACATTCTGACAGTCAATATACCTTGTAAACTGTTGTACCGATATCATAATGTAGTTACATAGAATTATTTCTTCATGATGTAAGCATTTTATTGTTAGTGATAGCTATATATTACTTATAAAATAGAACTTGTACTCTAAACAACGAATAACGCCTGACTAGAACATAGTAACAAAGTCATAACAAGTTTCAAAGTAAACATTACAATTACCCTACCTTTTTGTAATACCTTACTCGCAGGAAGCGTCTACAGTCGATACCATCTAACAAGCTGTCTAACAACCGGCGGTCTTATCTATGGTGCTAAATTAGTGTACACTCCGCACCTTAGCTCAGAGGAACAAAATAAAATTAGCGGGTGGTAACTTTTGTTCAGATTTTGTTTAAGGAATCTGATGATAAAATCGAGAAACTTTTGTGATGTGTTAAGCGTTATATTTGACGTCTGTTTTGGTTTTCAAGGTGTTTATTTAGCGTTAAATTGTTATTTTCTACCTTATTTCTCAATAAATAGGCACTAATCACAATTTGAGCCTATGTACGGGTCACAAGATAGAATACACGATCAAACAATACAGGTCACATTAAAAGTTTGAATTCTGCTAAGTAAGTAAGACCACTCAGCAGTAGACCTCCTTGTGAAAATGTCCACCCAGGGTAGTATAGCCACCATACATATTCCTGCTGCCAAGCAGTAACGTGCGTAGTCTGGTTTTGAATGATAAAGGTGCCGTACCTAATATCATTAAAAAATCCCACGTTGCGCCATAAAACCACTTATCATGGACACTCGCGGTTGTCATTGGAAAATGGACACGTCCTGCTGTGTTGCCCCGAGGTCGTTGTGATCGCTCTGATTAATTTATTATTTTAAAAACAAACATCGCACATGTGGATTGTTAGTATTAACAAATATTACTATTACAATAAGAATATTATTAATATTTAAATCCTGTTGCCAATAGTTTCGAACGAGAGCCTTGTGGATAAATTACACTAAAAAATATGTTTAACCGTATCCTGAAAATATTAAGTTAAGCCCCTAAGTTCTTTGCGATTTAAAACTTTGAGTGACACTGCAACTGTTATCGACAGGCGTGTCTGTTAACACCAGGTGCGCGCTTGTTAAAAAAACACACTTTAAAAGAAACTAATTTGGTCCAAAAATTTGAAAGCATATTACTTTTGCATTTTCCTACAACGTAACGTGGTGTGCCTGTTTAACATATGCAAATTTAGTTACCGGCACTACCTTTCACTACTTAGTACCAAAATACAAATAAGAAGTCCTTGAATTAAACTAGCGAGAGTGTGGAAAAATACTTTGGTATTTTATATACTTGTAAAAACCAAAACCGAATAAAAATGGTAAGTAAATGGTTATGTTAATTAAATGTTTTACAATTATAATTGGATGTATCAGCAATAACATGTCAACCAATATGAGCATAGGTTTTGCGATAGTTAATGGCAATTGTTGTTGGCATTATAGTCACAACAATTTATCATTCCTGAGGTGTTAACAGGAAAAAATTTCATTTTTATAAGTAAATTTTAGAACAAACTATGAAAAACAACGAAAGAAATCTTTAGGTGTCATCTTCGCATAACTATGATCACGTTGGTTGACAAGTTATTAATTATCAGCATTCAGTTATAACTATATGAATTCACATCTACCGAAAAACGCAAATAAATGACATAATTTCATCCAGACACATGTAGCAATTTTGTGCTGTGAAATGTGACGGAACCAAACTCCGCGATATGAAATGTTATATTGTCAAGGGACCGTTCGTACAATATGTCTGACGCATACAACACGCTCATTGTAGCAATATTTTTTTATTACATTGCTTTATGATGATTATATATAATTATGTATTTCGAATTTTTAATCAACATTTCACTGACTGACGTTGATATCCGGTATCTTTAAAACGTGAATGTTGTTGTAAAATGTTACTTTTGTATACAAATTGTTCGCGTACATTTTTGACACTTTCAGGTGTTTCTTAGTTTTCAAATAATAATACATGAAATATTTACACTTACAGAAAGGCAATCTTCTGTTTTAATAAACTAAACGAATTAATTATTCATTGCACTCACCCAGGCCCCGTGTTGGGCGCCACTTTTAAATTCGGCATTGTTTGGTTAACTAAATTACATGTAACATTTCGTTCATGCCTAGAGGCGAACAGTGTCCAGACCATGTATGCAACGACTGCCTGCGCTGCCATTATTTGTAATTTATTGTTCCCAAAGTGACAATGTCGAATGTGGACACAGTTCTTTCACGGTGTTTAAACTAATTTTGACAACAATTTGGTCGTAATTTTATGTAATAAGATATGGTATGACTGGTGTACGCAACTAGACATCGAGGTACGAATTTTATGTGTGGTAGGTACCTACTCGTGCCACTCGAGCTTCTCCAAGGATCTTAGCATTCTTCCGGGTCTGTTGAAGACTTCGGAGTGCGACCTCGGCACTCCAAGGTTTTACGTCCTATAGCTGATCACGCCGGAACATTACAGAAGTAACTCGACGTCTTTGCGCTTATTTTGCATGTGGTGGGTGCAGGATCCTACATGTGCCAACCAAGCTTCTCCAAGAATATTAGCATCATCCTGGGTCTGTTGAAGACTTCAGAGAGCGCCCTTGATACTCCAAAGTACTTCATCCTGTAGTTGGCCGAGTTGGAGCATTGTAGTAGAATGTGCGGACGAATCCTCGCTCTTCTTGCTCGCTCAGCTTAGAGAGTCGTTCGTGATATCTACATTGAAAAGATATTTATGAAATGAACCAAGAACCATTGAAGCGGCATATAATGAAGTATTAAATGCGCCATATTTAGTCCGCTATAAAATTTTCTAAAGTTTTCGTCTGTAAATACATATCAATGGCTTTCTAGTAGAGGGTTTTAAACAATTTGAGACTTGCTTGCCGCGCAAAATTGACAAATCATGCACCATCCCAATACGATACGTAATTATTTTAATCAATCAAGACCTCGGTGTCCCCTTCATAATCAAATAAGTCAAAAAAGAAACTATATTGTACCACTGAAAAGCAGCGATATATCCAGGGATCATCAACCTTACCTATTTCTGCCGACATGCAGTAATGTGAGCGTTACTGCGTTCCGGTTTTGAAGGGTAAGAGTTCTGGTGAAATTACACACGTAATAAATACTTAAGTCTCGTAACTACCAGATAATGATAAAAAATAATGATAAAGAATAAATATCAACGTAAAGATGATTAATGTAACATTTCGCTTATAATGTTTTACAAAGCTATCATTACGAATACATTAAAATTTTCCGAACTCAAAGTTCTATTAAGAAGTTTGACGAGTCGAAAGTCTCGCAATTATGTTACATGAATAAATCTGAAACAGCAGCATTAAGGCAAATTAGATTATCGAGGCCGGAATGAGATTCTTACTTTTAGGGCGATAATAAATATTTCACATCTTTATAGAATATTTTTAATCGACTTGGAGTTCATTGGAGTCTTCGATAATTTTTTTTATCTTATAAGAGATATGTTACGCGATAACTCCGACATCTGTGAATAAATTTTGATGATTCTTTTTGGTAATACTTGAGGTACCTCAAGTGATCCTATTAAAATTTGAAGAATGTATTCCATCTCTAAGGATGGTAAATTAGGTGATGAATCAGGTATATTTAATGTAACCCAATTTCCATTAACAGATTTTTAATAAACTTTCGACTCATAAGCGTAATTCCAATAGAAATAAAATATTAGTGGCCTACAGCTGTTCGGATAATGGAAATAGCCGACAGATGAAGAACTCCTCAACAGTGTTCAAGATTTCTACATAAAATCTTATGTTTGGGATATGGTTCGTATTGACCGAGGACTTCCATTTACGTTTCAATAGGTGTTCAGGAGACTGCGGCAACGAACACAGCTAAAGCGGGTAAGAAAGGTTTTGAAGTCGGTTTATTTTTTGTCAAATTATGTTTTGACCTCGATGGCTGTTGCAGTTTGCACTGAAGGTTCTGGATAAGGAAATACCGGATTCGATTCCCGGTAGAACCAATTTGGGAAAAAATAAATTTTCAAATACATATTATTCTTGCTCTCTACAATTGTTGTGTCCGGAAATGAGAGCCTGGAGATTTGTGACACAAGTTTATACTTACTATGGACTCCAGTCTCTTACGAAGGTCTTTCAGTTACAATTTCTCTTTGTAAGTGAGCTATAAGACTATTCTTTAGTGGAAAACCTTTGTAAAGAGGGAATAAAGATGATTATTATTTCAAAACTGGATCTTGTCTAGGGGTTCTGGGAAGTGTCCCGGAATGAATTGTTATTAACCACACCAATGACACCGGTCTAATTAGTATGATTGTCTGGCATATTATTATGATTTTCCTATGTTTGCATTCCCATTTATATTGACTTTAATTCTTCTTTGTCGTATCGATGGCATACCCTATATTATCGCGGCCCAGAACTTAGCCACGCTGATCACGCCATAAGCAGCAACTATCCTGAACTGCACACGGAATATATTTGCCATCGTTGATTTGCCAATTGGCATAATGTACTCGCCAATTGATGCCCAGGTTTCGCACGCCATACAAGGAATACGATTCGAACCTCATTGCGGGGAACCTCCTTTCGTGTACGCGTGTAACTAGGAAAAGAAAATAACTGTTCGTATGTTTTAACCGACTTCAAAAAAGGAGGACTCTCAACTCGACTATGTTTTTTTGTATGTGTGTTTCGCGATAATTCATTTTAGGTTAGGATAGGCATTTGTGAACTGATTTTGATGATTCTTTTTTATTTTAAAAAGGCTACCTCAGACGTAGTCCCATTTAAATTTAAAGAAAATATTCCACCTCTAAGGGTGGCAAACTAGGGGATGAATTACTTTTGATGTCGGTTTTAAGTACTCTGTACTGTTTTTGTATTTATTTCTTTCTCTCTCTCTCTCTCTCTCTCTCTCTCTACTTTCGTACTTGGGCCGAGATACTCTCCGGTAACAAGTTCAACGATCGAAATGGACATTATATAACTTTTTTATCCTACGTTACACTAGTGACTTGAAGAAAAGCGTCACTTACTTTATTTCACTTCTAGTCTCTATAGAAGAGCGTAAAAAGAAACACCACTTAACTGTTTTGTCGTAAAATCATAACATAAAATGGTTTAGAGGCAGCAGGTAGCCTAGTAAAGTCAATAACCGCAGTTGAGACGTCTGCATCGCGTGACCGTTAAACATAAACTAACCGTGTGGCTTAAAACTACCCTTAAATATCCACAATTATTATTCCACTCAATCTAAAATGAAACAGATCTGACAAGTTTGTTTATACATACGGTCACTTAATGGGGACTGTATAATCTGCAGAAATTATGGCGCTTAATATATGGTTACTGCAAACTTTGAATAGGGTTCATCGCTAATTTGAAGGTTGATTGCCCACTTAGCATACTCGTTACAAATTTGAATTTTTCCTGGTCCCACGTTGGGCGCCAAATATTTATTGTATAGAATATTGTACAGCAACTGCAGAAAACTTTATGTTTCACAATAAAGTCTTTTACAACAAATATTACCTTTTGTTTTCGCCAGCAATTTCTTACAACAGTTACTATTAAGACAGGCCTCTTCTGGGCGCCACGTTATAGCATCGTTTACAATACAATAGAACTAATTAACGACCCCTTCCAATTGGCAGAGAATTCCGATAATTACAAACGAACGTTCAATATACCGAGTGCTGGTTACATTGTGGAAATAAGGTACTTGCTTGTAATAAAAAGCCAGATCCAGGTCATCCATTGTTTGTTTGCTATTGTAAAGCGAAACCACGCTTAGTTAGCGAAGTGTTTTCTAACAAAAATGTATTCGTATTCCTTTACAACAATCAGGTGTTTTTGCTTGGGAAATTTGTCGCTGTTCGTGTAAAACAGAACTGGAAAACAGAAGAACTGGAAAATAAAGTTAGGCAGTGAGAAGTTCGCCTTTAAATAATAATGTGAAGGAATTTTGTCTGAGAAATCGGCAAAGTTTGTCTTTTATTGAGAGACAAACAATTACACATATGAGAAAAAATACATATTTAAGATTAACAATATCTAAAGCTATAGTTCTCTATATATACTTTAAACAAAACAAAAAGATAACCCGCCAAACTGATACAATTATACACGTATCGGTACAATATCGAAACTAAATCTAAAAACAACATTATGCAGCATCATTTGTATCCCAAACAATACAACAATGCACACAGCCACACTGGCAACTCGCTGCGTTCGGGAGTGGTCGTGTTTTCCGTGGGGTAATTTCTTTTAGTAGTATTAATTTCTAATAATAATAATGGACCACATAATGTACCAATTGCCTGTTCTCAAAATAGGGAATTCCCTGTACCATGAGTACCAGGAACGGAATTCACTCTGGGGCACTTCCCAGAACACCCAGACCAGAACCAATTTAGAAAAGTTCAATTTCGAAATCGGCCCTACCGGGAATCGAACCCGGCCTTCGTATCCAGCGCCCACAATGTAAGCCGTTAGATCACCGAGATCATCAAATAATAATAAGAATGTTTATTTCCTCCACATAAAGTATTATATATGTATATACAAAGTATATAATATATGTATATATTACAGGATACTAGAGAGTGTACTCTCGTTATCGAGTATATAACCAGAAAAAGAGACGAAATATCATTTAATTTGTTTGAATACTATTCGCCATATCATTACGGTGACAACGGTGCTCCGATTGGCTCGACTTCGAAACAATTGACGGGTGTCGTCAATTGTTTCGACAACAACTAGTTGGTGATCTTGTAATGGTGACCTGTAAAGGGCCTGAAACGTTAGTTTGAAAAAACAAATATACGTGCTTAGATCCGAAAAAATAGTTTCAATTCCATTATTAAGTTCACTGCGATTAGTTAATATCGATTACGATGTCCTGATACTGACATGTAACAAAAACATTATGTCTAATACGTGAAGGTAAAGTTTCAATTGCAATACAAATAATACACTAGCCGGAAATATAAGCGTCTAGTGAAGCAAAAAATACGATAATGGTAACTTCCGCAAAATTCTAATAATTTCGAAACTAGAGCTTTGGAAAACATATTATATTGCCGCGTATTTTTAGAAAATTTTCGCTTCCATTGCGTTCCACCGCAACGTGAATAGAGCCTTAACGTCATTTATATGAGATACAAAATCGCTACGACGTCCGGCTTTAATAGTGCCTACAATAACACAAACAAAAGTAAGAAAAAGATAAATTGCAGAGCATAGTTTGAAATGAGAACAACTTGTGTTAATGATATTGCTTTTTCTATAGATTTTAAGGCTTTCGTGTTTATTCACTAAATGATTATCACTAAAACTCGCACTCAAACCATTTTTATTTCATATGTAAGCAAATTACACTTGAAAACGTCATATAGATTAAACTCTACTGCTCATTGAGAAGAATGAGCAAGAAACGCTAGGGGTTGCTCTTTGTAAATAGGTATACTTTGAATACATTTGTCATTTACAATATTTATTTCAAACATCGAGACTATCTGTAAGAGCCAAACGGGTCATCTATTACACTGTTTCGTTCAGCTCAGTTTCACGTGTGGATATAGTGAGTGTGGTTTGTCGGAAAAAAGTGAGTGACAATGGTAACACCACAAATAACCGAGATGGGTATAGTCGTCGACAGTGAAAGAGGGTGGACAGATATATCTGTTCTTGAAGCTGTCATCTGGCCTGTCAACCCGTGATCATGAAGCGTTAAACTGTTCTGAAATATCGAGGAAATAAAAAAGACTCATGACAAAAAACTGTAATTACTGCTTTATGTATTTGCTTTTGTGCTTGCTTTATTTATTTGCTTTCTTGTTAAACGAGGAACTATTTAAGTATTGAAATTCACACTACATAAATGGCTTTGCCTTTTTTTTATAATAAGTGATAGAACGAACAAGTCGTGCTCCTGGTGGTGAGTGAAACGTCTGTCCATAGCAGTTGCAGCGTTAAATATAAAGATCCGAGGGGCACTGCTACTACGCCCGTCATCACCCTGAGACATAAATTGCCAAGCCCCATGCTCCTGTGATTTCACAAGAACCCGTCAAAACCGGAACGCAGCAAAGCCCACATTACTGCTTGGCGGCAGAAATAGGTAAGGTGGCAGTACTTTCCTGGGCGAACTCAATACTCAATACTCAATACTTTATTGTATTCCCAAAAGTTTACATTTGTAGCAGGTGGACACGCTTAAATTAGAGCTTTGGGACCCTGTTGGGCGCAGCAATGTACATAGAGAGGGCAACATTTCACTTACTTGAATTAAATTATTTCAATAAACATTTCAACTTCAAATAAAATCTTTCACACGGAGCTCTACTACCAGTTAAAAAAACTTGCTTGAAAACAAATGGTTTTTCAACCGAACCTAAGCCTACCTAAACGACGAACGAACCTAAAACTTTTATTACTAAGGTGATATTTTTTCCTACATTTACTATTCACATGTCTCAACATGTAAGCATATGAAACTTTACTTCTAAGTTCTCGTGTGTCTTTACTCTATGTGGAGCTGTGTGCGTTCGGTATAAACGGTTGTGTTTATAAGTTGTAAGTGTGGCGGTGTGAGCTGTATATGTGTGTGCAGCGTAGGCTTTAGCGCTGAAGTAGCATGCATATTTGATGCGCTGCAGTTGGATTCGAGGCGTTCGCACCTAGAGAAACTAGATACGATATTGAGCTAGACAACAGAAATATCAGATAGTAGGCGCGTAAGAGAAAATCGTGACTAGGTTTAGACAATTTTTTAATAAATATGTACTCTTTTGACTTACACTTAAGTCTAATATTACATATGCGACTGTGATTGTGATAATAATAATGTGACATTGCCAGGGAATATCAATTCTCCTATTTAGAAATCCAAAATTAATCTTTCTGGACATGGGCGTGGCGAGAGTCCAAAATATATACCCAATATAATAATAATAATATATCTTTATTCAAAAAACACAGAGAAGATATTTAATGATTAGAAATGTAGTAATAAATAATATTTGATATTCTTATCGTATCGATGGCATAATAATAAAAAGAAATATGCGCCAGACAACCACACTAATTGTCAGTTTTCAAACTAGAGAATTCCCCGTACTATGAATATCAGAGGAATTAATCGCGGTGAAAGGAGGTGGCGTAAGGTATTTACTTATTTGCCTAAGGTGCGCCAAAGTTACAGAATAGGCATGGTACGTGTTCCGACACGTACCATTCCGGCGCGGCGTGCGGTTCCTTTCGTGCACTCCACATATTAAAGTCATGTTGTATTGAAGTATCAGATTAAATTCGAACAGTGCGTCTCGACACCCTTATTAATTATTCTAATGGTGCGTTGCCCGGCGAGCACCGGCGCGGCGCGAGCTGGGAACCGGGCCGCGAGCAAAGGGAAGCCGCCTTAAAACATATCTTGATAAGAATCACACGCTGTAGAGTTCGCGCATTAATACGCTTTGTAAGCATTTGCAATTAAAATTAATCCAATGGGGCCTTTCTTTTTTGTTTTATTGCATGAATTAAACAAATACAATGCCTAAATGTGATTCGTATTTAATTTATCGATAAATGTTGACGAAATTTTTAAATCAGAATGCCTAATCGCTGTGATTTGGGTGATTCTATAGAAGTGGACTTTTGGGTGTTCGGACAAAATGTAAAATAGTAATATTTTTCATCGCGAAAAAGGATATAATCCCACCGAATTTAAATCTCCTATTCCTGGTCGTAGGAATTGGTGCATGATGTTATAGCGATCTTCTGCACTTATGCACTATTATTTATAGCTCCAAAATGTCCACCATCACTATCAGTCAGATGTTGACACCAAAAAAAACCAGAAATGCATGTAGAAAAGACTCCAGGCAAGCACGTAGTCGAAACAGTTGTGTCGAGTGGTTTCTCGAACGAATATTAGAAAAAATGCAGGTTAAATTATATCGATCTTGTAATCAAGACGATCCAGCCCACGTTTTGCCCGAAAGAATGAAAGATTGTTTAGATATTTACGACAGATAAAATTGAAATCAAACACAGGAAATTATTTAATTTTTAATTCGGGACACGTATAAAACATATCTTATTTCGCCTCTTCAGTCCCTTCGAGACCACGGACGTTGCAATATGTCTGAAACGTCGACGCAAATAAAATATGTGTTATACATGATTAAGTCCCGAATTAAAAATCAAATAATGTGTAAAAATCGTGAATGTTAAAATCGAAGTAAACACAGGAAAGCGCTTATCGATGTCATCTTTTCAACATCTTCGTAAATTGTTTATTCCATTCCTGTACAACAACGTTCCACCGTAAGTGACATATAAACGTGCTCAGCGTTCGAAGCTGATCGCAAACATATGGTATACTACTGCAAAATGGATCCTTAGTTTGACATATGATTTTGTAAACTTGATTATAAAAGCATTCCGTTAATTTTTCATTAATTTTTTTACATTCATTTTACATCTTATTTAAGCAAATTTAAGTCTAAATAAGTTAATATGACTAACTTGACTTTCGCTTCTCGCCACATTTTCAAAATGGCAACTTTTCAATGTATTTATATAAATTCAGGCTGCATTACAGCGCCTCTGGTATGAAAAAGTAATTTAGTAGCAGTAGAGACCCTTGTGAAAGAGTTCGTCCAGCCACCTTACCTATTTTTGCCACCAAACAGTAAAGTGAGCATTTTTGCATTCCGGTTTTGAAGGGTGCAAGGAGACTGGGGAAAGGCTGTTATATAAGGTATAAGGGTCGCAGCAAGACTGCAAAAATTACCGCAGAATCAGTCTTCTCAGCATTGTCGGCAAATTATATGCAAAGGTATTAATTGAGAGAGTGATAAAAGATACGGAAGAAAAAAGTTGGGACGCGCAAGCGGGATTTAGAAGAGGAATGGGATGCGTGGATCAGGTCTCCTCCTAGCGAAATATAATCGAAAAGTTCTTGCCTAAAAGACAAAAAGTTTATTGTGCTTTTATAGACTTGGAGAAGGCCTACGACAGAGTGTCAAAGAAATAATTGTGGTCGACATTGCCTATGTACGGGGTGGACGGCAGTCTGGTTCAAGCACTGAAATCTCTCGATGAGGATTCCAGTGCCTGTGTCAGAATAAATGGTGCTTACACTGACTGGTTCAATATCGGGAAAGGTGTTAGACAGGGACGTGTAGCGTCGCCATGGCTATTCAACCTAATTATAGACAATTGTTTGAAAGTTTTGAAAGAGAGTACGTGTGGGCTGAGAATGAATGGTTTACTCAAGTGCCTCCTATACGACGATGACCAGGTGATATAAGATATTATTATGAATGGTGCTCTTAAAAGAAAAGGAATGAAAATTAATGTGGGAAAGACAAAAGTAATGGTTTTTGAAAGAGAGGAAGATATGACGATTTGCACGATATTGATTGAAGGAGAGAAAGTGGATCAAGTGAAAGAGTTTGTGTATTTGGGTTCTATGTTTACGTGTGATGGAAAATGTGAAAGAGACATTGAAAGAAGAGTGAACGCAAAGAATCAGGTGAATGGTGCCTTACATACCTTCATGGGTAGCCAGAAAGTGTCTAAAAAGGCACGATTGTCTGTGCATGGGGGGGTGCTGGTTCCTACACTTATGTATGGTAGTGAATGTTTGGTTTGGCAGAAGAAGCATGAAAGTAGAATTAATTCAGTAGAAATGAGAACTTTGAGGAGTATGGCTGGAGTGACTCGGATGGATAAATTACGATACGTGTGATAAGAGAGCGTCGCGGCGTGGAAGACGATATAGTGGCAAAGATAGAGAAAGGGATGCTTAGGTGGTTCGGACATGTAGAGAGAACGAATGATTGAAGAGTGACGAAACAGATTTATAAGGCGAGTGTGAGCGGGCAAGTTGGTATGGACCGACCAAGGAGAACTTATCATGACCAAATTGAGGCCATTCTAAAGAAGGGCCAGATCAAGAGTACCCTTAACCGACGAGCGTGTATGAAAGCATTGATGCGTGTTGATGAGGCGAAAGATGTGTGTCAGGATCGTAGCAAGTGGAAGACTGTTATTTCTGCCAACCCCGATGGGAAAAAGGCGTGAAGTTTATGCATGGTTTTGAAGGGTTAGGGCGCTGGTGAATTACAGGCACATGGGTCTTGTCAACTTATGTCTCAGGGTGCGCAGTGACCAGTCAGATCTTTACGATTAAAAACTCTGAGAGACCCTGGAACAGCTATGGATATTGGGCAGGCGGCGTATTGCTGAAAATCAAACGCACGACTTGTTCGTCCCGTCGTCATTTAGTATCATAAAAATGTAACTAGCTCCGCCATCTTTATTCTTTGCTGTTTACGTACACCAAGAATTGTTGACTAAAGTAACTTACACTGTGTTATATAATGATTTTTAGTTTATTATTATATAGACCGATTTGTTTCGTATTATAAATACAAAATTCATGAAAATATGTGAGCAAAGTTTATTTATTGATTAGCAAAACATAATTATACACTTAGCGGTTATTTAAGTAACGTGAACATAGAATATTAATTAACTAAGTAGGACATGCATGACGTTAATGTCCACTTGCACTAAATTTATGTGTATGTCTTAAACCGATGCTTTGATAAGACACTATAAACACAATGTATTATGAGTATCTTTCCATTCAATCTTTTAAAATTAAAATAAAACAGTACTATCTAGAGCTCCAACTGAGAGGCTAGGTAACATTTCTTGTTTATTTTTATTTCTTTAAGAAAAATAACTTTAATAGAATTGCTTGCGTCAATAATGACAGCCTTTTCTAGTTTTTCAATAATAATGTCTCATAATAACAGTATTTCATACATTCAATTCATGTAATAATTAATAAGAAGTGCAGTATTTTATATACATTCAATTCATGTAGGTAATAATTCCTAACAAATGCAGTATTTCATATACATTCAATTCATGTTCAATACTTCCTATTGTTAGTTATTTTTCAACTTATTTAGTTAATATTTGAGTTATATTTTATAATTTTAGTGTTAGTACTTTCGTGCCATCTCATCTTATATAAACGGTTCCAACTGAAAACCAGAGTTACAGCAGACGAATTGTGACATATGCTGAGTTCGATCCGTTTCAACTTAACGTGTCTTTCTTTCTTTTGCATTGCAAGCATTGGTTTAAGAGTACTTAAATTTAGTATAGTATAAGTGGACGTAAGGTTTAACATTAAGATTTGACATTTAGGAATTATTAAAACTGTATACACTGTTTACATAATATTTTAGAGGGCGTATCATAGCGCAAAGAAAATGGCGATGGGCGAGTTACTTAAGCCATAAAAGCCATAAGAGCCGGTGTCCGTTGGGGCAGAAACGTGCGCTGTCAGAAGGCCAGATGGACGAACGATATAATGAAAGGAACCAAAAAATCCTGTATTCAAACTCACGATCGGAAGGAATGGCATACAAATGATGAGGCCTATATTAAACAACGTGTGACTAAAGGCTGAAGAAGATATACTGTTCATCATTATCATCATCCACGCTGGGTATAGACAACGTGACAGTTGAGCGGGACAGTACCGCTTTTAAGCTTCGTGTCCCGCTGTCCCCAAAATACTTAACAATGTCCCGCTATGACAAGACGGGACACATATAAATAGCGCGAAGGCGTAAAACAAGCCCGCAAGATTAGGTCTTTTTTATTTTAGTAGTTAAAAGTTTTTTCCCTAATTTTTTTAATAAATAAATATTTCGTTACTACTAAACTATTATAAACACGTGTTTCATTTTTAAAACAATAATAAATTTACAGGCGTCCCGCCTCTGAGGGAAAAAAGGTCAAGTTAAGTATAGGTCTCCCGCTGTTTGTACCATCCATCCACAATCCTGTGCTAGTCTCATCCATCTATGGCCCGCAACTTCGACGATGTCGTCCACCCAAATCGCCACAGGATACCCTATGTTACTATAACCTCTTCTTCGTCACTTTACTCCATCTGCCTTCATCCATTTAATTAAATTATTTATATGCCATAAAATTGGCAATACGCACGAAACAATAATGTTATTTAAGATAATATAAATAAGATTAATCTTCTACTACTTACTCGTTTTTTCAACGACATACGTAACATCTTTATATATAGATCTTCGACTTAATTTATTTTACTTCATGTTCCGTACTTCGTGCTCTACCAATATATATCATACTACGGTATTCAAGAATATTATATACAACGATAGACAACCTCCCCGTCTGAGAGAAGGGTGGGAGTGGAGAATAAATAATAAAGCAGCTGTGAAAGCGATTTGATTTGGGTTTCTTTGTTCCATACAGAGCTCGGAGAAAGGTAAATTAAATTACCAAAATGAGACAAAGAAATACCTATTTCATTTGTAAAAACGGAATGTTCACGCAAAGCCGGTTACGGGAGATAAATTTGTAGCACACGCAATTTGCAAAGCACGAACAAAATTTATTTTGTGTTAAGTAATTGATTTTCTACTTCTGATCTGTGCAATCAACATTGAAAGTATAACTCAAATTAAATATGAATGGAATTTCTTTGTGCTTCACTTTCAAATACAAGAAATCAATAATTAACTCTTTTATGTAAAAGAAAGAAAAATAATGGATGGGATTCATTAAAATTTTGAAAATGTACACAAAACATACAACACAAAAGATTACATTAAAATGTAATGCTAGTAACATAAATTGGAATAACACTTGTGGTGTGACTTCGGTAACGGTCTGTTTTTAGAGAAACGGTTTCTAGAAAACCAGTTTTCGAAAAATCATTTTTTGTAATGGCCGATTTTAATCAATATGCTTTTAGAAAAGTCGCTTTTAGAAGTACATTGTTAAATGTTAGTGTGACGTGATTATATAACCAATTGAAAACCAGCTTATTAGTAAGTTCAGAAAGCTGGTATTTATACGGGTTCGCACCTGGCTGCGTTATTTATGTTTCAGGAAATTGTGCTCTTTGTTTTAGATTTTTCACCGGGATTTATTAGAGATGTGACTGTAATCGCGATTTATTGAAATTTGAAACCTGCCATTTAACTGAATCAATCCTATTCTTATTTAGGATAGCTTATTTAGATCAGCAACACCATGCCATGTATAAACTACTAATATGGTACAAAGTTTTTACCGACTTCAAAAAAGGAAAAGATTCTCAATTTGTATTTTTTTAGCGTTAAGCGGTTACTCCGACATTTGTGAACCGATTTAGATGATTTTCTTTTTATTGGAAATGAAGTACCTCAGTAGTAGTCCCATTTAAATTTAAAGAAACTATTTCCATACTAAGGGTGGCAAAATTAGGAGATGAATCCGGATTTCTGGATTTCACCCACTTTCCGTTAACTGATATCAATGAAACTTGGTAAACGGATGTAGGTAATTAATTCATGGTAATTCCACAAACTTTTGAGTCGGTTTTTTTTAAAGAACAAAAATATTTATATTTGGAATACCAACTCTAACCAATTACAAACCAAAAGTCACACAGCTACGCCATGCCATACATAAATTACTTATTAGAGAAAAAAGTTTTTTTAACAATTAAGCCCTCGCGCATTTAAGCTTGAATGTTTTTATTTATTTTGTATGTAGCTTAATTGTTATTATATACCATTTATATGCACATGCAAGAGAGCATGTATTTGTACCTGTCTAGAAGTAATTAAGTTAGTTTTTTAAGATTTTTGCTCTATTATATTATCTTTACTTAAATAGACTGAACTCCTTCGTTGCGGATAAAGTCGGTAGGGTTTTTGTGAGCGAAGCTTGTAATTAGCAAATAAGTACTTTTCCTGTATTTTGGTCAATAAAAAAAAAGAATGTAAATTGATTGCATTTTACCATCATCATCGTTACATTTTACATTTTTTTTTATTTTATATTTTTTAAGACCAATGTGTAAATGAAAAACTTGGTCAATAATTTATAAAATAATACTACTTACCTTACATGCTAATTGCAAATAGGATGATATAGTGAGATTGTTGATGTCTAGATATATCTTTGTAGCATCGCGTTCTTGATTTATTTTGACGGCACCCCTCTAGCCGGCCTGTCTTAAGAGGTTAATTTCGCAAGAAATTATTCAGCTTCCCACGTTCTAGCGAAGATGTTTTAATATGACGAAAAAAATTAAACCTTCACGAAAAAGTAAATTGGTACCGAAAAAGATTTCGCGCGGAAAAGGAGCAAGCTCAAACGGTAATTCATAAACGTGTTTAAAAATACAAAAGTGGAAATGCATTTTATTTACACTTTGAGTATTTTTTAAGTTAAGTTTTTTATTTAAAACTATAATTGTTTATTGAAGGAATTTTTGTCCGTAATTTTTGACAAAAAATTAATTTTCTATGATCTACTTATCATTAGAGGTTACAGCATTGTCGTTTTTTAAAGGTGAATTAAAGTAACAGTAGAGCTCCTTGAGAAAGAGTTCATGTGACCATTACTGCATTCCGGTTTTGAAGGGTACTGGTGAAGTTACAGGCACATTGGACTTCTAAACATATGTCTCAGGGTGACGGGCGCGGTGGCGGTGCCCCTCAGATCTTTGCGATTAAAACTCTAAGAGACATTGCAACTGCCATAGACAGGCGTGTCGCTTATCACAGGAGCACGACTTTATTGTCCCGTCACTTGGTATCATAAAAAAAGAATACAATCAAAAGTCTTGAAAAACTGAATTTAATTTCGGGAACAAAAATTTTCCCCTTGTACTTAATTATCTGAAATGCGGAAAAAATGGTGGACGGGTAATTAAGGACGTTGATGAAAAGCTTTAATTTGCAACTCCAGTCAGGTGAGGATGGTAAGCAGTAGTACCTATGCTTTATTGTGTCGAAATAGAGGTGAAGATCTGTTGGTTTGCTGTATTGGTTACTTCTGTGCAAGTCTTACCATTAACGGCTACGTTTCTTAACTATATCACCATCAACCAATTTATACGCCCCACTGCCTGGCGCGGGTCTCCTCTCAGGCGACGGTTTAGGCCATAGTCCGCCACGCTAAAAAATATACATAATTCACTCTAAAAAATATGAAAAATAGACATAATTTCATTAAGAAAGAAAATATCCATAATATTAACTTAGAACTAAGTCCAAACTCATGGTACCACGGTTTCGTTTAACTAAGGTAAACGATTCTTTTATGGGGAACTGTATTCGTTTTTACAATAATATTCCGCAGCATATATTAATATTTTCATTTCCTAAATTCAAAACTTACATTAAAAGTATTGTAATTGAAAAGTCATATTACAAAATTGAAGAGTATATGTTAGATAAAGTAGTATGAGTCTAGATTCCACACAATTATTCCACACAAAGTGTATTCCTGCTTTTTAACTGCCTCCGTGGCCGAACGGTTACCATGCTGGACTACCACGCAGAGGTCTCAGGCTCGATTCCCGGGCCGGGAAAAATATTTGTATGGCCTACATTTATTTCTCTCGTGAGTTTGGGTGTAATTTGTGGTTGTCTATGTGTGTGTCCATGGCACCCGCGACACAGGGTTTCCCTAGTGCGGGGTTATGTTGAGTGTGACCGTTATTATTATTATTATTATTATTATTATTATTGTAATTATTATTATTCCAAAGCATTTAAAAAGAGCAGTTTATTTGAAAAGAGCAATCCCTAGAGTTTCTTGCTCGTTCTTCTCAGTCAGCGTAGTGAACGAGCAATAGCTTAAAAAAATACGTTTTCAAGTGTAAAAATGTTACCTATGGAATAAATGTTTATTTGACAAAGACTTTGACTTTGGCTGACCCAATACGGGTTGAGGACTTGACATGTTTTCATCACATTGTTTTTCTTCTTCTCGGTGAATTTCAAATTAAATTTCGCACAAAATTCCGAGGAACTCAAGAGGTGGAAGGAATCTCCGTGTCGATTCATTAAAATACTGCGGTTTTTACACGCGTTGCCTATTGTTCAGACAACTCAACAGTTATTATTATAGTTTTTTTTTGTTTTACCTATTTGGCGGGCTTGAGTCAGTATTGGTGGGTATAGGTACATTAAAGAATGTTTGAGATGGATTCAACAGTAGCTCGCAACTTGGCATTATTCACCTTAAGCTCGTTAACATTGCCACTGTAGAAACGAGCAAACCAAAAAGGTTCGTTAATGTTTCGAGTCATTTGCGCTGCATTATTACCACGTTGGTACCTACATTGTACGAATTTTAGCAGACTGCACATTGACCTATTGAGTCAATGAGAATGCATGTTTGATTTCAAAACAAAAGCAAAAAAAAAACAAAGAATGAAACAAATTAGTAACGCCAAAATTTTTAATTTAGAAGACTTTTAAGATTTTGTTTGAAAAGAGACTTAATGTTTCCTTTACTAAAAATATTTCATTCCATTTGAAAATTAAACTTTCAAATTTGGTCAACTCTTTGGAACTTTAATTTCATGCTTTAGTCCGCATTACTGACTTTATCTGACTTTGTACATAATACATATCGATATCGATATACATATCGAGTTCTTCGGTTTACGCCAGGCTATACTTATATTGAAAATGACACTATTTGCAATTCTATTCTATTTGAAATTCATTTCTTTTTTGTGAAAATTCTCCACTAGGTTGTTATTATTATTAACACAATAGAAAATATTTAATAAGGATCCCGATAATTAAATGAAATCCTGGCTCAAAGGACTTGAATCCAAGCCAAAAATCTTATATAAAAAAGAGATCGAACAACACAAAGAAAAAATTCCTTTGATCTGAATGTACTCGAACCAGCGTCTGTTGCGATACCGGGGCCAACGCTCTTAGCAACTGAGCTACAAGTCCGAATCAGCAGATCTTAGGAATTTCACTATGTGCCTGTTGTAAATATGTATTTGTATTTGGTATAAATTTTTATGTTAAATACGTAGCAAATCCGCCAGCGGCCTCAAATACGGCTCGCCTGATGGAAAGAGGTCACAGTCGCCTATAAACGCCTGCAACACCAGGGGCGTTACGAGCGCGTTGCCAACCCTTTAGGACCCTTTTCATACCCATTTTAAAGAACTCCACAACGGAGGACGGCTTTTTTGTCATCAGCGTCACCTGTGATTAATGTATGAACTATGAAACTATTTTTTCGTATCTAAATCATATTCATCCTCCCGCTTTGAAGTTCGCTAAAAAAATAGTTTCATTTCCAAGGTACAAGGGCGTCGAAATCGATACCTAACCCATCAAATATCACGACCGCCACCCATTGGGACACTATAAACTTCTTGCTACGCTCCTGGCGTATTCAATATTCTTTATTTGCTTTCCACAAAGGTACAAAAGATGTTATACATATAAGCTAAGTATAATATAGAAGGTTATTTGTAAAATACTAATAAACTCGTGGCATTGTTTTACTAACATCACAACCAACTTTTGTTCCGTGACTTTTAATTATTCATCAGATATTACTTTCGTACAAAAATAAAAATATTTCTACTTTGGAAAGGTAAAAACAGCTCACGTGCATTTGGAAAATATTACAAAATTACAAAATGTTGAATGAAGTAATATAAAGAAAAAATCATAACTCCAGTTTTATTTAATTTTTTTATTGAATTGATATTCAATTATTTTATGTGAAATTACTCCACTAGTTTGTTACAATTATTAATACAAAGATCGAACACTCAGAAAAAAAATCCTTAAACGAAATATCATAGATTTCTCATAAATGGCGCTACGGCTGAAAAGTCGTTGAAAAACCAAATACAAAGATACGACGCAAGCACATAGAAAAATTCATGAGGTCCGCTAGCTCGTTCCGTGGCTTAGTTGGTATAGCGTCTGCACGGTATGCTAGAAGACGTCAGTTCGAATCTAATTTTATTTGTTATGTGGAAAAGCAGAATGTTTCCACTTTTCCATATTACGAATAAAATTAGATTTTAAAAAATTACTTTCAATCGCTCTCTTGTAATATTTTCCAAATGCACGTTAGACGAAGCTGGAAAGGAAAAAACCTTTCCAGGGTTGATTGCTCTAAACCGTAGTTTCCCAAAGTGAGTCCTACCAGTGGGCGCTGAAGAGTCCTAGGGCGAAGGGGGCCTCGAAAGCAATTGGGGACATTGATCCAGGGGATGCCAGCACATTAGAAAAAAATCTGAATTATCCATATAAACTACACTACATATACATATGTATATTTTCAAAAATCAAATCCTTGTCAAAAATCACAAGTTACGTCACAAGTGTTACGTCACTGAAAAAAAAAGTGTTTTTAATTATAATTTTTTTGTGGTGGTAGGCGTTGAATTTTTTTATCTTGTCTAAGCAGGCGGTGAACCAAAAAGTTTGGAAACCTATTCTCCAAACAGTCACAACTCTGAGTGGTACGAAGCAAAACACAGGAGCGAGGGGTGGGGCTAGCCGGGGAGGACGCTTGCACATTTATTGAAATTTCAACTTGCTACCAAATACTTTCAAAAGAAAGTGTAAGCAATGGCTACTTAACGTACAGAAATCAAAATGTTGCTATCGTAATTGTATTTAATCGTTTCTTTGTATTGTTTTGAGTTTCTACTTAGTTTATTTGTCGCCTACGTAAATTTAAAAAATTGAAGGGAGGATAGAAGGGAAAAGAAAGAGAGGAAGACCAAGAATGGCGTTTAGTGAACAAATAAAAAAATAAGATCAAAGTGAACAGCTATAGAGAGGTCAAAGAACTGGCTATGAACCGTGAATAGTGGAGGAGGTTACACCGACAAGAGTCAGGCTCTGAAATAAGATGATGATGATAAGTCAATTTAAATGTATGGAAGAAGTTGAAAGCTGTTCAATTCAATCAAACTGCCTCCGTGGTTGAATGGTTGCCTTACTGAATTGCCAGGCAGAAGTCCCAGGTTCGATTCAATGGCCTCTATTTATTGCTCTCGTGAGTGTGGGTGTAATTTGTGGCTGTCTATGTGTGTGTCCATGGCATATGCGATACGGGGTTTCCCTAGGGCTGGGAATAAAAAAAAAATGTCGTTTGTACCTGTTATTTATTGCTCTTTTACTTGCGAAATATGTTCCTATGCTCATCAAAATAATAAATTTATTTAAAGCATGTCCCACAAATTTAAAATGTGTAATATTTTTTTTTTGTTTTGTTTTTTAATTGTCATAAAGATGTCAGTAGCGAATGTCCATGTATCAAGGTGGAACCTGAAAAGCAGCATGTAGTCCTGTAGCTCCATTCTTTTCATTAGCACTAGATTTCACTACATTTCCGAAACTGTGCCTTTATTAACCGTTTTTTATTGTCAATGTGCTTATGAATAAATTTCTTACTATTATTATTAAAATACAGACCTAAAAAGTGTCAGATAGTACAACAAAAACTTAAAAGTTTATTTTTCGTAAACTTATTGCTTATGTTACAAAAGTTATTGTTTATGACGTTAGTAACACAGTCCCGTGAGGTTATTAGTATATTACAAACAACCCGGCGAAAATGGGTTTTTAGGTTTGCGGTCGGTAACTATCGATTTGCTTAAAACTTTCCACTTTTGCGTATCAAATTGGCTTCCTCTAATTGCATCCGTCTTTTCATATAGGTTTTTATTCATAACTACTTACAATGTCATTGAAAAGAAGGGTTTACAAATATAACAATTTTATTTTTTATTTAATAAATTTTTTTCTTGGTATAGAAGAGCAAATAATTTTTTTTTGCTAGTTAGCTCATCTTTTTTTTAATATTATAATATTCAAAAAAAGAATTACCAAATGTTGCTAAATTTAGCCACTATACAGATATACCTCTAACAAAAGTCAAATCTCACGTCTCACAATTAAAAACATTAATTATTCATGCCACAAACTCCTTTAATCTCAAAAGAGATAAAGAGCACAATTCCATTCATATAATTGTTTGTATATCTAGCAAGAGGTTACTGATTTCGGTTAACTTTTCATGGTAAATTTAATCTAAAGGGTGGAAGAGGTATTTGTTGCGGTTTAGATTTTCCGTTACGAGTCTATACTACGTTATATGGCTTTAGTTGCTTCCGCACAAAGTTGAAAGTAGTCAAATCAATAACTTTGGAAAAATATACATATATATACGAAAACGGACGAAAAAACGAAGTCGGTTCGAATCCGGCCGGATCGAAGGAATTTTTTCTGAGTGTTCGATCTTTGTATTAATAATTATAATAAACTAGTGGAGTAATTTCACAAAAAATAATTGAATATCAATTCAATAAAAATTTAAAACTTTTACTTTTTTTATGATACTTAGTGACGGGACCAACAAGTCGTGCGCCTCGTGGTAAGCGTCACGCCGTTCTATAACAGTTGCAATGCCGCTCAATGGGCACTGCCACAGCGCCCGTCAACCTGAAACATAAGTTGAAAAGTCTCATGTGCCTGTAGTTTAACCAACACCCTTCAAATCGGAATGCAATAATGCTCACATTACTACTTGGCTACAGATATAGGTAAGGTGGCAGTACTTCTCTCTCTCTTTCGCAAGGAGCTCTACTGCTACAAAAACTGACTAATTCAATTAATAAGGGGTTTCCTTCAAGTTTAAATTACACTTCATAATTTAATTTGAAATCGCTGAAGCTGGAATTCTAGGAGCGAGTCTTGACAGGTGTTGCATTAAACTGTTTCTGAGAAAGTTTCACAATAACATTGCAATTTTCCTCTTGCTTTTGTTGGTGCATTTTCGTGAAACGACGCATTCAGGTCGTGATGCGAGAAATTCGAGAGAGACACGCTACTAACTAGTTTTAGATATTGTAATAGTAGTGTTAGTAATATACTTTTAACCGACTTCATAACTTTTTTATATACACATAGAGTATCTTGACACGGCTAACTCGTTTAAAGTCAATGTTTTTAGAAATTCCCTAATTTGAGACCAAACCAGTGCGCATTTGACTTGATGGAAAGTGATAATGAGGCCGACGATGTAGCATGCACACCTAAATAATGTCCATTCACTCTCGCCTTGAAAAGGTCAGGAATTCTAACTCTCTAGTCGCTCGCCATATAAATGTGGAAGCGAGACGCTTCGAGCGAATCCTGGGAATATCTACAACATAGCGGTGGAATCCCAGCCCACGTCTAGTCCCCCGATGATGGAAAGGGGAAGGCGGAATCAAATTATGCAATTCCATTGCACACTCTCCATTATATATCCTGTAGAATACCTATAAGCAGGCAACTTTACGGCGGTTCCCAACATACAGTTTTTTTTTCTCGTATTTAATATAATATAATAATAACGCAACGCTCATAGCCCCGCACTAGTGAAACCCTGTATCGCGGGTGCCATGGACACACACATTGACAACCACAAATTACACAGAAACTCACGAGAGAAATAAATGTAGGCCATACATATATTTGTCCCGGTTTCGGTATCGCTGCGTGGCAGACAATATAAATGTATAATAATAGGCAATTATTATCATAGTATCTATCCATGTCCTAAAAAATACATTATTTTGGTACAATACAATGCAAAACTATATTCAAGCACCACTTAACAACCCGTAACCGTATCATAATATTTTTCTCTCCACGAAAAGAATATTGAATCGATAGTGGGTGGGTACTACGTGTTACATAAACTAAGGTTTCTACAAATCATAAAAATACTGAAATTGGTAGGTTACATAGTTTTTGTCGTGCGTGCGAAGACAAAGATTGTGATGATGATGTTTGTAATTTCACGCATTTAATATTGAAAGTGTAACTTTTTTTTACACTAATTCGCGTGTATTTGTTAAAACACAGAGATCCAATTGATGTAAAATACTTATATTAGAGATGCGAATTGAGTCTTCCAAACACAAATTCAAAGCATTTTACCGGCAACACTTCCTCTCATTACAAAAATCTGTCTTGTTTGTTGAAATGTCACTGTTACCTTGTCAGAGATTACTGAATAGTTATGCCTTGGATTGAACTCAAGAGAACTGCTAATCTCCATACTACATCGCAACCCTGAAAAAGGTCAAAATCCATATTATGTAAATGACCGTGGATATCAATTACTTTCTCTTTATTATGGAATATAAATGGTCAGTTTTTATCTTCATTATTATTCAAATATTGATCATGACCTAAAATTATTTTCTGAACTTTGACAAATATGCATATTAATGGATGGCATTGTGTGTTACAAACTAATTTAAAATGTAACGTTTGCCAATATGGGTAGATGGCGATAATCCTAAATAAAATACGAATAATCGGCAGCATAAAAATCTGTGAAATAAGCGCCATTTAGTTGATTTGTCTGTTATCACTAGAAATTAGAGTAGCGTCGATAAATTACAGCTCGTCAATATAAACCAAATTAGTTACAAAAATAGCTATTCGGTGGTCGTCGTAAAATCGGTACACCACCTATAACTTTCTAAAATACATTTTAACTTTGATTTATTACACTAAACCATATTCACAATCTTATCAAAACTGATATTCATATCTATACACACACGTACATATCAAATAGGTTACTTTACATGCACTATTCACAATTTATTATATTTATTATTTCAATGAACATTTTCACTTTACAAATAACTTCTACATTTAGTCCCTCTTGTTGAGCCTGACTGAAAACCAGCGTCTTAGGGAACTTAGGCATATGCTGAGTCAGCGCCCTTTCACTGCTATGACAAAAATGTTTTATTTATTCTCTTATATTTAATCTATGCTTGGGTAAATTTCGGGGTAGTTTTGTCTACCTAATTTCGGTGGCAATTTATTGTGAAATATGAAACAATATTTCAGGATATTACACTCGAGTATTAAATTTAATACAAATTACCACCGAATTAGGAAGAGAAAACTAATCTGAACATAATTATGTGTCATGTTAGTGAATAAAGTTATTATCTTTCTATATATATAAAGATCTGAGAGACATTGCCACTGCGCCTGTCAGCCTGAGTCACAAGATGACAAGTCCCGTGAGCCTGCAATTTTCTCAGCACATTTGCCTTTCAACTTTCAAAAAAAACCGAACAGCAATGCCCACATTACTGCTTGGAGGCAGAAATACACAGTAAGGTGACAGTATTTCCCTGGACGAACTCGTTCACGGGGAGTTCTACTGCTACTAAAAATATAAGTTTTTGCTTAGGTAACTGACTAAGATAGTAAAGTAATTTTGTCTAATATTAAAATAGTTTCAATTACAGAGATAACCTGAAAACTCGACCCTCAACAATCCTCAGATTTCTAAAATCACTTCATTATGTCTCGCATCCAAGAAAGGAGTTACTTTTATATATAAGCATTTTGTCGCCCTTTAAAATTATCAATTTCCATCTTCAAATTATGAATACACTTAATTTTCGAGTTGAGGACTTTCCCGAAATTAATTTTGTTTTTAAGAATATCAATGGAATAGATGAATAAGCGGATTTATTATCTAACAAGCGAAATCGAGATTTGAGCAAGAAATTTGAACTGAAAATAATTTTACGATGTTATGAAGCGTAAACAACATTCACGAAAACAATTCTAAATATTTATGGAATTACAAAACAATAATATTTCATATTTGCCCTGACATTTTATTTTTTTTTATGATACCAAGTAATCGGACGAACAAATCGTGCGCCTGCTGGTAAAGGACACGCTTGTCCATAGCAGTTCTGCCCTCCTTGTCATAACTAAGAGTTCGTCCAGATAAATACCCCCACCTTGAAGGGTAAGGGTGCTGGTGAAGTGGCAGGCACATGGGACTTGTCAACTTGTCTCAGGGTGACGGGTGCGGCGAAAGGTATCGCGCGCCCGCCGCCCGGCTACCGCCCAGTTACCACGCCTTCGTGTACATTAATGGCGAATCTGAATTCTATTTACTAGGCAACAACATTTAAATTCCTCTGAATAATACAACCGCGCGGATGCCGCGCGGGCCGCCGCCTAGACCAAATTCAAGGCAGTCTCGCCCGTGTGTCCGAGACGCTCATTTAAGTTAAAATGTAAAAGCTATATGAATAGAGCGTATTTTGCGATGACAGTTAGACGCACGCGGTCGCTACGCGGATCCAACGCTGAGTCCGCGCGGGGTGAGCGCGATGAAATTCGGGTCAAATAAATGCGCCCTTACCCTTCGAAGCGCAATAATGCGCAATAATTACCGCTTGGTGGAAAGAGATAAGGTGGCAGTACTTCCCTGGACGAACTCTCACAAGGAGATCTACTACTACTAAACTGCTACTATTTTATCTACGTCTCAATTCAACATCACTGACTGCTAAGCCAATTTTTTTTGCATACCATTCATCTCAATCCACTCCGAGCCTTTAGCTTTCTGTTCCGTAAAATTGACTAACGGGCTCTCCTTATTCTCTGACATTATTTTATCGTCGCTACATGTTCATTTACCGTGTTCTCGTCTCGCAAAGTGACTCATCCGTGGTACCTTGCTCTACTAGTAATACAAAGAAATTTGCCTCTGCCCTTCTCGCTTTGTGCACATTTGCAGTAATAAGCTATTTTCGACGTTCGTCATTCAAAAAAATTTTTAAACTAAAATAAATTCTAAAACAACCTTGTACTCATACTATTTGTAATTAGTGACCAAATTTTTCGAACGAATTTTTTTAAATACTGAAGAATGTTTGAAGAAAATCTGTCTTTGAAAAAAAAACTTGACACTGACACGAAGACTTATTTATGAATCTTGATATGAATTTATTGCCACCGTTGAAGAGATATGAATGCAAATGATCCACGGAAATATCGGCTAAATAAATATATTCAATGAAGAAATTATTATAAATACAGTATTTAAAAAAGCTAAGAAATTGTTGAATATTAGGTTGATGGATTTATTCCAATGTCGCGAAACCAAAATTAAAAAAAAGTTGAAACTGTCAATAACAAGATTTATAGAAAAAGATTCGCTCTCAGCATCTGTGAAACGGAATGATTTCATATTCCTTTTAATGCAATAACAAAACTCCTGACCATTTTCATCACACACAAGCAACCCGTGGATACATCCAACTAACAAAATTTGTTTACATCACTGGAGTTCGAATAAAATTTATGACAACGGTAAAGTTTATTACGCAATTCTATGCGATGTACCCTTCTGCTTATTGTACAAGGTGTAAGGTATATATTTTATTACTAGATCTTTGAGTTACGGCCTGTTTCGTAATGAATTTTGATTAAAATTATAAGATCCACCCATTGACTTACAAATAAATGGACGACGGGTCTAATACAAAAACCACGAAAAAAATGTCCCAAGTCAACCTATTCGAAATTTAAATTGTTATGTCATCGCAGTATCGCGCTGTCCGTAGAACAAATGAAGACTAAAGCGGAGTGTCGCGCTCTGTATACGATTTTAGCGCCTTACAAGTGCGGACACTTTTTAGCGCGGACCCGACGTCCATATAATTGTAAGTCAATGGATCCACCTAATGCTTTTAAATATATATTATGTTATAGATTGTTTACAGTACAATTGTTTTCGTAATATCTCTCAGTTATCTTCGGATCATTATCATCTATAAGATTTTAAATTCAGAACTACGTCATTTATTGTTGTACTGTGGTTGTTTTGTTTTGATTTCCATGTATAGAAGTATAGAGCTGTAAAATTATAATTAGTTTTTTTACGATACTAAGTAACGAGAGTTTTTTTACGATACTAAGTAACGAGACAAAGAAGTCGTGCGCCTGGTGCACAAGTGACACGCCTGTCCATAGCAGCTGCAGGGCCACTCATAGCTTTAAATCACAAAGGTCTCACGGGCACTGCTTCTACTAATGTGCCTGTAATTTCACCAGCACCCTTACCCTTCAACAGCGGAACGCTATAATGCTCACATTCCTGCTTGGCGGCATAAATAGGAAAGGTAGCAGTACTTCCCCGGACGAGCTCTTTCACAACGAGCTCTACTGCTACTAAAGATTTCCTCCTTTCGCCAAGAAAATTAACAAAAATACAAACTAAATAAAGAGTAATAGCTTCTCTATATAATTGAAAGTTAATTGAATGCGTCCGACCTGCACCCCTTGCACCTTGCACCCTTGCAAAGGGCAACAATAGAAATACGACGACAGCCATATCACGAAGATTGCCGCAAAATATTAGGAAAATGGCTACTGTACTTTATTCAAATTCTACTTCACCTTTAATACAATTGCAGGTTCCATTTTCAACTATTATGTAAATTGTATGTGTAAATACGAGATTCTCCCTCGAAATTGTAAAAAAAACTATTACCTATATAAATATAATTACACAGATATACTACAACCGTAATTACCGTTGCTCCATTTACTTTTCTGACAATGTAGATGTGTATCATATCAATGTATGAAGTGATCTTATTCTTTCTGTCCCAAAAAAGCCATATGAACGGTCCAAAATATATGTGGAAACACAAAAAGTTTATTCGAATGGAAGAGGCGAAAAACTAGTTTAGCAAGAGAAGAGTTGGCGTCTCTATCATAGTAGAACGACTACGTAAATTGTTCTTACGGGTTTAGTGATGACATGATATGAAATGATATCCAGTAGGGTTAGAACAACAGAACCCGACTTGCGCGAGGGCGCGGGATACTGCTATTCTTCCTTAGAAATCTCGCGCATTATGTCGCTCTCGCACAGCGCGAGTTAAGGATGCTGCTTCAGCATCCTCAGATGTTTGTTTAACCTAGATTAGTTAGAGTTTGCAATTTGCGCAACATTATTTTTTAAACTGTAGAATTGCAATTTTTAGCACGTTCATTGTTACTTTAATTAGTATGTAAACTTCATTGTAGTAATACTCGAGGTTCTTCTCTACTAGCTCCCGTAACACTGGCTTTTACTTTTCCTTAAGTCGGCGACGACGGAACGTTTGCGCTTCGAAATTGGACAATGGGCGAGGAGACGAAGCGGGGAGGGCCTGTTGCGGTTACGTTGTGACATCGCATTGCCCGTGTAACACTCGGTGTGTTGAATAACTATGCAACGCACCGGCAGTGCCCGTGTAGCATCGCTCTAAGGCATCACAAACGTGATCTATATAATAGGCTCAAGATATTTTACATAGCATATTGTACTTTATGCTAATTGGGTAACGTAGACACTAGCTAGTATACGGTAGCGGAATTCCCGAGACTGTACAAGAATTCTCTTGATTACGCGCGACCTGTTTTTCGGCTCGTATCTAGTTTCTATACTGTAAACAATTGACGTAAATAATGAATTAACGAAAATTCTTAAAGTTCATTATTCTATAAATTGGTTCCGCGGCAATGTTAATTAAGCGTTAATGTATTTTAAAACTGACAATAACAAAAAACTCATAAACAGTTTCGCTAAAAGAAATTGCTTTTGTAAATATTAGTTTTTATCACCCTTTGCCGTACATTTGTGAATCCAAACATCGAAACAAAACAATGTGGCTTCAAGGTTCGCTGCGTTTTCAATTTGATCCCTCCTATATGCGCGTCCCGACACTGCGACACCGTGACGTCACCGGTGAACTGGCATGCCCCGACGTACTCAAGTATAAAGTCAATGTGTTCCACTAGATGTGCTACATGAACCGGACAACTTGGTACAGAAGATCGATTGGAGTTTCTGGATCAATGAATTGTATATAACATTTGATTGACAAACCACCTGTCTAAACGCATCCGATCATTCATGGTGAGCCAACATCAACCCGCAGCTGGGTATAGGCCTCTTCTTTATTGCGCCAACTTTTATGGTCCTGCGTCATCCACATCCAGTGCGATCCCGCAAATCTGACGACACTGTCGGACCATCGGCCCGGTAGTCTGCCCACTGGCCTTTCTCATCTTGGCCACCATTCCGTGACTGCTTTGGTCCATCGTCCCTCTTTTCGTCTATCCTTCGTTCACCTTAACCTCGTGATGCGATTACCGAGGTCATCGACCTTCGTTTTTCGTCGAATTTCGACGCATGATACCCGATCCAAGAGAGAAATGCCCAGCATCCGAGCATTGTGGACTAGAAACTCAAACTTGGTTTAATAAAGATACCTCAACAAAAGCTAAGCCAATTCTTTTGATAAATAAATTTATGGATACTTAAACTGGGACTGTTAAATTAAAGGTGACCGCCTCTATTAAATTGGCAGCGGTCCAGTGAATATTAATCCCGTTTACCGAGTGCGGTTAACCGAACGGGTTGTCGTAAATATGTTAATCGATTTAGGTGTTTTTAATTGTTTGACCAGATATATTTTAATAAATTTGATTCTTATTTTCATATCATAGGAATCTAAACTGTATAGTTTAAAACATTACTTGTAGACGAAAATTTGGAATAATTTTGTTACATTGTACAAATTAATCAAATAGACGTGTGCTAAGTTTGTATATCTTTACAATAGAATCGTTCAGTGGTAAAAAAGGAATTATAAACTTTACTTATACACAAAATCTTCGTTTTATTTATTTAATTAGTCAAACAAAATCAAATTTAACTCCAAATTTTCTGATGCAGTAACTAAACCAAATACCAAAAGCTTATACTGCCTGATTCTGGCTGCTACAGTAACTTTACTTATGAAAATAAATATTCAAGGTTAGTAAGGGTATAAACTGTGTAATATATAAGTTGTGATCATTTTTGTGACACTAATATATATTTGTAAATTACTAGCATTCCTAATACTATTACTTTTTTACATTAACATGAACATTGTTCAATAGTGTCCTTGATTTGTGTTTTGGGCTCTCCTGTAAAATTTTGTCTAAATCACTAACTGGGTTTTGTTATGAGGCAGTCGAAATGACATTAATAATTGTCGATTTTGGGGTCACGTAAAGGAAGGCTATTATAAAGGAAGCTATACTTCCTAAATCATTGGGTTGGTTGCGTTTGGGTGTGCGGTATAAGTACTTAAATTTCTGAAAACGGTAATATGCTCATTTAGAAACGCCCTTCTCTTTTAATGATTCACATTAGCTTCGGTAATTATGTTAAACGCGCATTAAGTCGGTGCGTGGGCGACGGGAACTGGAAGAGGTAGAAAAGTGTACTGGTATCTTATTATCGTAGAAAATTTATACATAATATTGTGAAATAGTTCATCCAGGGAAGTACAGCATCTTATCTATTTCTGCCGCCAAGCAGTAACGTGGTCATTATTGCGTTTCGGTTTTGAAGGTACGGTTTTGGTGAATTACAGGCACATGGGACATTTCAACTTATGTCTGAAGGTGACGGCCGCACTGGCAGTGCCACACAGATCTTTGCGATTTAAAGCTCCGAGTGGCATTGCAACTGTTATAGACAGGCGTGTTACTTAACATCAAGCGCACGACTTGCGCGTCCCGTCAGCTTGTATCATAAAAAAAAAACAATGTATCTACATTGATACTCTATGTATCTACTCAAGAATCATTGGAAACGCAATTAGAAGCAGATCTTTTCCGTGATAATCAGAAAGGAAAACCAAAGACAAAAATAATAATGAACTTTCCCGGGAAATTGCTTCGTTGGTTACCATGTTCACATCGCGTCATTCGCTATGAGATAGTTTAGGGAACAATAGAACAAATTGATCTAACACAAAAAAAAATGTATGCAAGAGATCTATGGTGTTAGTCAGTTCATTAGCGGCGAGACTCTATTTCTTTCGTAATAAGGTTATTCGTAATTTTAGTTTTAAATGAATTTGTTAAAGAAAGACCTATTCGGGAATGACTGATAGACTATGACTTTTTTATATGATACCAAGTGACGGAACGAACAAGTCGTGCGCCTGGCGGTAAGTGACACGCCTACCCATAACAGTTACAGTACCGCTTAAAGCTGATTTAAAGCTTTAAGCGGTACCGCAACTGTTATGCAAAAATCTGAAGAGCATTGCCACTGCGTCCGTCACTCTGACGTAAAAAGTAGACAAGTCTCATGTGCCAGCACCCTACAATACCGGAACACATAAATGCTTACTTTAGTGCATGGCGGCAGAAAAAAGTGGCATTACTTCCCTGGATGAACAGTTTCACATGGAGGTATATAGCTACTAAACGGTCACCAGATTGCAGTATATTCTATCTTTTAGTGTGACCAGAAAGTCTACCACAAAATACGATACTACGTGATTGCGTCCGCAGCGAAGCTCATACGTACTATAATATTGCTAGTTTTACGATGAAAGTAATGTCAAAATTTGAAACGAAAGCTGTCATTTGACGTTTCGGAGTATGGACTTATGTCAAATCACGTTCTTCGTACGCATTTCGTGGTAACCTCCGGTCCGATACGAATCTAAAATGATGATCATCGCTTCGTATTTCTTGGTCGAACTTCTGTCTTGTTTGATTATATATCTGCCTACCTTGTGACCTATTATAGGAGTAATAAAAAAGAATGTTAATTGTGTCAGGCAACCTCGTCTAATACTTAGTCTCAAGTTACGATTATTCGCTATACATTGAGTTGAGACCTTTCAAAGGTGAAAACATACACATAAAAGAATTTCGTCAACTTGCTGACTCGACCTGGGGGCCTACTACAGCCTCTTAAAACAGTATTACTTTAACCTTACATTGACTTTTCGTATCATGACGCGCTTAAAGTATGCTTGTTATAATGTTAAAACTATGATGTTTTATTGGCAGCTTTGTGACTATTCATTCACTCAGTTCGTACTGTGACGCGACTTTAACATTAAAGTAATATTGTTCTTATGTCAAATTTAGCAATCTTAAAATAGTTACTCAGACGTTGTGAAAAAGTATTATGTTCAAATTTATTGTCTAAGTATTGATTTGTAACGATTAAAAGTTAAGTTGAACTTATTTATTTACATAAATATTTTGTTTATTTTTTATTTAATAGTACATAGGAAATAATATCTCGTTAAATAAAAATGCTCGATGTATATTTCGTAAAATTATAACATATAGATATCTATATGTTTCTGGCAACACTAACAGTTGATACTAGATTATAATTCCGAATTCACAACGTAACTATCAATACCCAGCTTGTTTTATCTATTTTTCTTCATGAAAACACAGAAAAATAATTGAAAACAACATAATTTTAATAGATTTTATTATTACATACTTTTCTTTTTTAACAGTTATTATTCTCTGAATGTAAATAACATAAAGTACTTAAAAATACGATAATACGATTCGGAAAATCAAAAAAAGAAAGAGATGGCATTATATAGTTCATATAGCGTTATTTCTTTCCTTTTTAAGTAAGGTATAGACAATATTGGGAAATCATTCGTTCTTTCAATCACTTTAGCACTTGGTTGACAGGTTTGTCATGGTACGAATATGAGTAATAATATAATAAGCTTACTTTAAACTTACAATGAAATAAGATTGTTTTTGGAAAGGTTATGGTAGACCCCCTGTAGCTCAGTTCACAGAGCGACGCTACTGTACAGCCTGGTCGTAGACTCAAGTCCAGTCGGGTCGAAGTAATTTTTCTTTGTCTTTTTCACAAAAAATTTAAGATTATCATGGTGGTAAAATTTCAATTCTTCTTGAAATTCAATAAAAGTCAATAATATCTCCTAGGCTAAAGCAAATTTAATGTTAAATAAACACTTTAAAAATTAAAACAGTTTTCAAAGATAATGCTTATCACACCCAATTACAAACAGAAACGTATTATATAAGCCTGTAAAGATATCGAACAATAAAATGTCCGTCAATCAAAGACCTATCACCACTCAAATCGTAACATTTCAATGTGATATTCATCGTAAAAAAGTCCGCCGCAAAGGACCATTTTGCAGTTCAAAAGACCGTATCGGAAGATTGATGGCATAACAGATTACCCCTTCAGCCTCTATTATACGCCTCAAGGTTGTTTTAGACGATATTCGGGCTGTTAACAAACTTCTAGGAATTGTTGAGAAAATGTTTCTATCTGTGTTGTTGCGTGACGACATATGTATAATATTCGATAACCGCGGCCTATACTTTCAAAAGCGAGTATCGCATTTATAGAGTATCAGTGTAGCTATAGTTGAAGAAATCTTTATTTCTATTACAAAAGGATGGAAAAGGAAGGAAGAAATACTTATTTTACTTAGAGCGTATGATTTAGGTCCACGTACGAGTCATGGGTGCATTAAATGCTCTATCTGAATTCTAGATTGAATGATTACTTTACTCATCTGCAGGGCTAAAAAGGCCGCGTTGACAGAATAATAATAATATGTTTAATTGACGATTCGTATTATGAATTTTACAACAAAACATAAACCGCAATTCGAATAATTCGAAATAGAACACTGTCAAGATGAATTGCGTTATATGAATTGTAAGAAAATCATAATATGAATTGTCAGTTAATCATAATAATATTATGATTCTGCCGATACGGCCTTTTTAGCCCAGTACGACGTTTATTTTTTTTAACTGTAGGTACTCCGTAAAATGGCGTACTGTGAAGTCCCACGTAAAGATTATCATGTTAAGAGTTCAGTACCAGTACCCAGTTTTTTTTAAAGTAAATTAAAATAATAAACCACAAACAATATTTAATGTATATTTTGTTAACACTCCACTACAACCCACTCAAAAGTCAAACAAACGCTACAAAATAAAAAACCAAAGAGATTGGCCAGGTATCGTTTATTTTTTAACCAATCAGGAGTCAGTTGAGCGTTGATATTTTAATTAGCAAAAATACGACTTTATTTTTTTGACTAGAGACTTTTAATTCAGAACTTAAAAGAGCGCCTTCGTGATATGACTATTGAAATTATAATCGATAGATTAAAGTACCGGAATAGAAAAAAGTGATTGAACTAGTTTTTTCCACTATACAGGCTGTAACCGAAAGTTGCAGTGGAAATTCAAGGTCGCAGATAGTTACTATTAAATAGTAAATTGGCATTGATTTTTGTAGAAAATTTTGACTAACTAAATAAATATCATTTTAAAAAAATTACGAAAATTCATCGATATCGGTATTAAAATCGTGCTCTAACATCACTAATCTCACCCAACCACTTACTTTGAAGTTAGTCGAAAATGGCGGGAAAATGTAATGTTCAATTTGTTGTTATTTATTAAAAATGGTAGAGTTTTTAGAATTAGAAACATTTGTAAGATTAAACAAAAAGATTCAATACCTACAGTTTTGTTTTTGATTAATAAAAATAAAATGGATATTGACGCTGTCGGTCATTCTGTCATTCATATCCCGTGTTGTTCTTTAAGATTTTGTATTCAATAATTTCGGAATAACCATAGTAATGGTATTTCTAAGTAATTCAGAATATTATGAAATGATGCTGTGCGTCGGAGCAGCAGACGGAAGTTTAGACCAAGCCCGTGAAAGATTTATCGTTGGTAGACCAGAAGCTGAACGCTGTCAACTTCCTTGGAGAGCCTGCTTTCGGAATATGGTTTTGAGGCTTCAAACTACTGGCACATTCCAGGGTGATAGGCCAGAAGGTCGCCCAAATATTCGTGATCCTGATATAGAAGAGGAGATAATTTCGAAAATAATCCGCCGACCAACACTCGCAGAACAGCTGCAACTCTTGGAATTGCAAACCATATGCCTACAAAACAAATAAAAAAAGCTATGTTAGATGCACGCCTTTCATAAAGTATACTTTTGTGTTTACTTACAATTTTTATTTTTGTCTTTCTGAATCTTTATTTTATTTATGGAAATGTTAACTGTTGACATACTAAAAAGGTATTTTAGTGAGGAGCGACATTATAAAGGGTCATGTATACTCTGATCGTGGGATCGGTTGGTAGCGAAAACCTACCTTATAACCTAAATAACCTTCAATTTGTACACTTTGATCACGATATCAGTTGCACCTGCCCAATCACTGTACGACTTATCGCAACCGATCGCGCGATTCGATTGAACTGAAACAATATTTCAAATAGTTTCCCAACAGATCACAATATTTTTGAGTTTTATTTTTTTGTAAATTATTCGAATGAAAACTTATGGAAAAATTATGTGATTTGTTGGGTCTCCACTTAAAATATTTTTCATTTTTTCAATTTTTTCGAATCGCGCGATTGGTTGCGACAAGTCGTACGGCAATTAAGCAGGTGAAACTGATATCGTGATCAAAGTATACACATATAAGACAAATCGGTGCAAATAATATTTCATCAAATACACACTGATACATTAATTATGTTTCAATGATAACAGTACATTTTTCTACATAATGCTGCCACAAATACACTTCTTCCCCGCTCCCGTCGCCCATATACTTACCTGGCGCTCGTTTAACGAGTCTCGTCTTTTTTATTCAGAATAATGACCGAAGCTAATGTGAATCATTAAAAGACAAGAGCGTTTCTAAATGAGCATATTACCGTTTCCAGGTAATTAAATACTCATACAACGCACCCAAACGCAACCAACCCCATGATTTACGAAGGAGTCGGACATCTTTTCAAAATTAACAATAATTAATGGATACATACTGCCAACAAAAATATTATTTAAATAAAGCTTTAAAAGTCCCTAAAACTAAATGTAAATGCAATTAAAAAAAAGGACCGCTTAAACGGCACTATAGTACATTTCAAATTTTTCCGTTACATGCATACTATTTTTAATTACTCTCACAATCAGGGTGCCTACCACAACCTCTTAAAACAATATTACTTTAACCTTACATTGACTTTTCGTACCATTATAATGTTGAAACTATAATGTTTTATTGGCAGCTTTGTGACTATTAATTCACTCAGTTCGTACTATAACGTGACTTTAACATTAAACTAATATTGTTCTTATGTCAAATTTAGCAATGTTAAAATAGTTACACGGATGCAATAGAAACAATATTATTTTCAGTTTTATTGTCTTAATATCCATTTGTAATGGTCAAAAGTTAAGTTGAACTTATTTATTTACATATATCTTTCAATATTTTGTTTTTTTTTTATTTAATAGTACTTAGGAAATAATTTCTCGTTAAAAAAAATACACGATGTTATTTCGCAAAATGATGACAGCGACATTTATATGCTCCTTGGCAACAATTGACACTAAACTATAATTCAGAATTCACAACGTGACTATCAAGATTCAGCTTGTTTTATTTATTTTTCTTCGTGAAAATGCGGAAAAATAATTGAAAACAACGTAATTTTTGTAGATTTCATTATTACATACTTTTCTATTTTTGGCAGTTAAAATTCTCTGAATGTCAATAATATTAAGTACTTATTAATATTAGTACGATAGGACGATTCGGAACATCAAAAAAGAAAGAGTTTATGTAGCGTTATTTCTTTCCTATTTTTAGTAAGGAATAGACAATAGTGGGAAATCATTCGTTCTTTCAGTCAGTTTAGCATTAATACACTACTTGGTTGATAGGTTTATCATGGTACAAATATGAGTAATATTATAATAAGGTTACTATAAGCTTACATTGAAATAAAATTGTTTTTTAAAAGTTACAAAAAGTAATAGTAAATTTGTTACAATAAACCAAAAACAACAATATTTGTTTCAATCGTAATATTAGGTAAAAATTATAGTATATAAAGTAGATATAGATACACTGAAATCATAAAGATAAAAATAAAATACCCTAACTTCTTGATACAATTATGAAAATAAAATTTGTTCTTAAACAATAGTCTCTAAATCTCTCTTCGTTACAAGCTATCTCGATAAGATATGGAAATCGGTTTTTTTCATTCGATTTTACTTTACTACATCTCTAGAAACTTCAAATCTCAACTCAAATTTCCACCGTACGCAGCCGCGCGGCATGAGCGCGATGAAATTCAAGTCGAATAAACGCAACAGACAACTCTGACATGCTAATGACTAAGATGGAGCTATATAATTAATAGTATGAAAAAAGAGATACCTATACTACCCAGCGAGCGTTCAAGAAGTATAAACCGATTGCGTTCTAAAAAGAACACATTATTAAAAAACTAAAACTGATCATCTTGCCATGCAGTTCCCGTTTAAATATGTGTAGGTGATGAGTCATGATACGAATTTAAACAATTCAGTTTTACCACGTAAACTGAACTGCATGAACCTAGCTGGTTCCTTCTAAAGAAGGCCCGTAGAAGAACGAAATTAACTTCAGGGTACTACTCAGAAAAACCAGACTACAACCACTTTTGAGAAGTTCGTTTTCAAACTGATCCTACTGTACGACTAAGCTGTGACCATGAAACCCGACACAAACCCGAAATGTTGCTTTTTGAAAAAAAAAGAAATGCGATTTAGATATGAAAAAAAGAGTAACAATTGCGAAAACCTAACAACTCGACAGAATTACAATTTATTTTTGTCTTTTTCTCAAACCTAGTTTTCGCCCTTATGTATCTGACCAGCGAAAGAAACCCAAACCTGTTAAAGTGGGTATATTCTCGCGGTAAAATGAAAAATGTCCCTTATTATATGAGATTGCGGGCGGTCTCGGGTAGTTGCTCGAAATAATTTAATCCATGCCTCAGCTCTGACCGAAAGGGAATGGGAAAAAATTTTACATGCCTATGTTTCGCGTTGAGATATGTTGTAGTTTAAACTACTACAAGGGACAAATATACGACGAAACAAAATTTATGTACTCATTGCTAACGATATCAGATGAAAATAAATTCAAACAAAGTCTCGGAGCTCCATTTTTGGACACTTCCCGTTTTTCCCCGCTTCAAGCGTAATATCGGGCAATTAGAGATTAAAATATAATTTCTAGACCAAAGGTATTATGATTATACCTTTAGTGGCAGTGGAACTCCTTGTAAAAGGTTCGTCTAAGGAAAAACTGCCACTTTACCTATTTCTGAAGCCAAGCAGTTATGTGGGAATTACTGTGTTCCGATTTGGAAGCGTAAGGTAAGGGTGCTGGTGAAATTACAAGCACATGGGACTTGTGAACTTATGTCTCAGGGTGATGGGCGCAGTGGCACCGTTCCTCAAATCTTTGCGATTAAAAGCTGTGAGTGCAACAATGCTTCTGCTACGGACAGGCGTGACGCTTACCAGCAAGTGCATGACTTGTTCGCTCGGTTATTTTTAGGTTTATTGGTATCATAAAAAAATTTAGTTAGGTATAATCATAAATGGTCACATAAAGCTATTTCCAGTAAGTCTATTTTTGTTGCCTACTCAAAAATTCACATTAATGGATATACGAGGTTTACGAATTTAGTCGACAATACGATTATCAATATTATTTTTTATATCAAGTCACGGGGAGAACAAATCATGCGGTAAAACTACACACCCATCTATATCCATTACAGTTCCACTCAAAGATTTACATAGCAAATAAGAGCACTGCCATTCTGAGACGTAAACGTGTACGTAAATTGAACAAGTCCCATGTGCTTGTAGTTTCACCAGTTTTACAGTACTGCATGGCGGCAGAAAGGTGGCAAGCGTTTCCCTGGACGAACTGTTTGACAAAGAGCGCCATAATAACTTTTCCTTTGCGTAGCACTTTTAAATGCTTGTCTGATTAAGAATTTGTATTTTTAAATCTGATTAGTGTCCACTAAATGTAAAATAGTAGTTCACCGCCTTGATTAAATTGAAACCAAAATAGGATAAAGGCGCTTTCGTATTTTTGCACTATAAAGTTTGTTTCTTGGGCGTTCATCGGTCCTAGTAGGTGCAACATATTCCGGACTACTTCAAACGTTGCTAAAAATAAGATTAATAATAATAGTAGTAAGTGTAGCAAAAGTAAGCAAATAGAAATAAACCAACTAAGCAGTAATGATCTTAAGTACAAAAAATATCTTAAAGAATCAGATAGAAACTTGAATTAAAATAAACAAATAAAAAAGTCAATCAATTTCAAAAACCGAAAGAGCGAAAATTAACGAAATACAGATTTAATCCAAATGAGAACAGTGCACGTTCTACTTTTTATTTTTGTCGTTTTGTACACAGTATTATAATTAAGTATTTATTCATCAATCTACAATAATTGTTTAATTATACAATTACAACGTGACAATTCTTGTCCAAACCTGTTACCTATAATTTTAAATAAATGTTATTATTGGTATGTGAATCTTACTGATCCGTTTGAAGTTTTACTTTACCACTAAAAAACTTATTGGTGCTTAATTATTTACAATATCTAATCAGTTGTTTTTGGAGTCTGTGCCAGCCAAAGAAAGAAAAGCAAAGAAATACCTAAATGGATTCTAATGCTATTCAGTAAGTTTGTAAACTTGCGTGTATATAAAACATACATACAGCCGAACACATAACCTCCTCTTTTTTGTGAAGTAAGTTAAAAAATATATCGTGTAGTTAAATATTGCGAAATTGTCATAGAAATTTTATAGTAAAAGGGATCAAACTAAAACATTAGAATACATTTTTGTACTATATAATTTATTCCTTCCAAACTACAACCACAGAAAAACTTAATCTACAGTTACAGAACAATAAATACAGTAGAAACATAGAAGCTCATTTCGCCATTTTCGCTTTGTACGTTTGTCGTGTCAATAATTATCTCACGCAAAATCGTGGACAAATGCCTTATTCTGCTACTCTGGGTGTAAAAATGATATTCACACCTGTAACATTATTCATGATGGTGTTTCATATCATCGCTAAGTCTTATTTTATTTAATTTTAATAAATTTCTCTTTCTCTGTTTATCGTAATACATTTTTTGTTATATGAAACGAAAGTTACCCTTATACCGCTGCGATATGGTCGACTTTTTTTGGAGAACGTTAATAGGCGTTAATCGTTCATTGTCTTTTCACCTATTGCCGCTAGATGGCAGAGCATTGAATGAAACTTCAATCAAAAAACTTCGTAACTTGCGATATTAGGTATTTAACTTTCAACGATATACGAAATGGAACTATTTTTCCGGATTTAAATCGCATTTATTTGTTTTTTCAAACAAACCGACGTTTCGGGCCCTTTACAGGTCCCATGGCCACGGTTGACTCCGGAAAATATATTTTTCCGGATTATATATTTTTATTTCCTATGTATAACAACCTAAGAAGTCGATATTTCAACGATATGCCAACTTGGTAAAGTTTAAATTATATTACCAATCCAGAATTTCCTATTTCTTTTTAAATTTGAAACTACGACCAATCTTATCGAAATTTCATGTTTTACATTATGATAGTGTGAGTTTTGGCGATTGCAATTCTTATAGTAATATGAGCCTATGCTATCTCAGCTCGAATTCTTAATTTTCCCGTAGTAATACGGTTCATTTTGCTTGAGTCGAGCGGTAGGGACACTGGCTTTATTTCAGAATTAATTTTTTTATAAACGAAGTTAAAGCCATTTGAAAAATGTATATCGTATAGTATACGCGTGGTATACGTGTTCTATTTAGTTCTGTTGATATAAAAAAAAATCATTGGTATAATATATGTAAAGTATATTGAACACAGCGGTTTTCTTCTAAAATTTCGAGGTATGTTTGTGTTTTTTTTGTCAATAGTGAATTTTTTTAGGTATCGTGTTTTCACACCGTATACCAATCAATACATATCCTCATTGTTACTATATATTTTTTCCATAGTGATTGATTCAACACCATCCCTGTTATGAGGAATCAACTAAAGCCATTTGACGTAGTATAAACTCTTAAGGCCTTCCATTATTTTTTCTTTCTTGTCTACAAGCGTTAATTCTAAACATTCAAAGTTATCCTTATTTATTTAGATTTCACTTAACCGCCTGACAAAAACACGAAAAATAAAAACAACTTCATCATAATAACCCCTCGGGAAAATAAAGACGGAAAGTCATTTCCTTTCCCATCCAAGGCATGCGCCGTCGAAAGGTAACTCTGTGGAATATGTAATGAACCAGGAAGCATGTTAATTATATCGCGTTTTCACGTGGATTTTGCTTAGACACTCATATGATATTAAGAAGCTAAATTTCGTTGATTAAATTACATAGACGCTTTCACTGAGATAAGTATTTCGCAGCATGAATAATATTTTGTAGCTCCTAAGACTATTGAGAAGGATTTTCGAAATTTCTTGATTCTAAGAACAATGATTATTTGCTTTTTTGAGTTTAGGAAAGTAAGTGCAACACAGGAAATACAAACTAATATTGTAAATGCGAAAGTAGCTCTGTTTGTTACGTTAATTACGTCTAAACCGCTGAACCAATTTTGATGAATTTTGGTATAGTGATAGATGGGAACTAATAGGAGGACCTAAGGGGAATAAATATTAAAGGGGATGAAAGTTTGTTTGGAAACCAATAAAACTATGAAAATTAGTACTTGTAGTAACTAAATAGGCTACTTGTGCTTTTTTATAAAAGATTTTTATTTATTTTTCCGCTTTCAAAAATTTGTAACGTCGTGTGTAACGAGCATATCATTAAAATTATAAAAGTTTAAAATTTCTTAACCTCAGGTTAAAGTTTTTTTTTAATTTTTTTATACAAATGTAAATGTGCATTTGGCCTCCATCTCACCTGATTGAAACTAACGATGAGGTCGACAATGGTGCATGCACACCTAAATAATACCTACTCACTCTCGCGTTGAAAAGGTCCAAGTTATAACGTTAAAGGAACAAGTTTTGCGGGCAGGGAATTCCACTCTTTAACCGTTCGCCATATAAATCGTGCTTATTCTACGCAGACAAAGTCGCGGGCACCAGCGAGTATAGTATATTTATTTTTCAAACCTACCAACGTTTCGGGCCCTTTACAGGTCCCTTAGTTACAGCTGACTGAGTAAATATAAAAATGGTTTCATTTCCTACGTGTAACAATGGCCAAAACCTAAAAATACGATGTGCAAAATAAGTTATTGGCACTAGCTAAGCTCTCGTGTTTGTTTTAAAAGAATTATGAACAATATCACGTACATTATTCTGCTCCCAAAGTAAATAACTAAAGCACTTGTGTTAGGAAATCGGAAACGACGGTGCCACTAACACCAAACCGAAATAATATGGAAAGGTTACTATTTCTATATTTACCCGGCTGAAGATCGAACTTGGCATCTCAGAGATTGCTACACCATGATAAAATGATATAATAATAACGCACACACTCTACATAGCCCCGCACTAGGGAAAACCCTGTGTCGCGGGTGCCATGGACACACATATAGACAACCACAAATTACACCCAAACTCACGAAAGAAATAAATGTAGGCCACACAAATATTTCTCCCGGCCCGGGAATCGAACCTGGGATCTCTGCTTGGCAGTCCGGCATGGTAACCGTTCGGCCACAGAGGCAGGGAGAGGAGGAGTTAATGATAAAACCGGTGTGCAAGAAAATGCGTAAGTATTCTAAAATATATTTCTAACAGCTAATATTTTGTATTTGGAAAGAAGAATGCTTCAGGAATTATCTTTCAAAATTCACTTCAAAAAGTTTTCAATAAAATATGAAAACCCGAATAAAATATTTCTTGTCCCTAAAATCATTTGTAGGCACTTAGTTATTTATAAACAAGAAATGAGAGAATAATATCCCTTCAAAAAGGGTCGCTTGGTAAATACCACCTTAAAAGGTGTGCTTATAAAAATATTAACACTGACAAACTTGAATGTTTGCGGAAAACTCGGCGAACCGGTCACCTTTACCCATAACGATCTTTGCTTAACATCTTTGAACGTCATTTACGACTCTTTGAAGAGTCATTGAAACCTTATATTTGACTTGAATTTTTTGTAACTGAGATTAATTGGTTAAGAGAGCACCGAGCTTCTGACGCTAATTGATTTTAGGATTTTATACGTTCCGTGTATATGTGCGTGTGGCATGCGTTTCTGTAGCCATGTGTGACGCAACCTTCACGTCCAACGGTTGAAACACTACTAAAGTGGACAAGGGGGAAGCGTGGCGACTCTGGCTGGTATGGGCGGATCACGTGAGAATTTAGGTACATTCTTCGTATTATTATAACAAATACACATTTTGAAAATATACGTAGTATACTTTATAGAAAATATGTAATTTCAAAAACTACTAAGGCCGTACCGTAGGGTTTATTTGTTTTTTAAAGAGAATTTCAGATTTTTTTTCTATCAAGGAATCTATAACTAATCGTGTTTCTAAAGAGTCTGATTTACAGAGTGAATTCTTAAATATCTTATACAGTAATTTCATAACTAAAGTTTTGATAATAACTGCCTCGGCGCAGTCTTAATCATAGCGTTTAGAGTTCTTTGGATTGAATTTCGAGAAAGCTATAATACCTTAGTAATAATAGTTTAGATTTCGGTCCGTCAATGTAGTTAAAACCGGCCAATAGGTTAGAAGAGAAAAAACATAATAATAATATAAAATTTATTTATTGAATATCATGATTTAAAAGTCACGGTAGCCTAATGATTGACCTGGTATCAAGCAGAGGCCTTGGGTTTGAATCCGGGCTTGCACCTCTGTGTTTTCGAAATTTACGGGCGAAATTTAATTTGAAATTTACCATGAGTGTTTAGGTGAAGGAAAATATCGTTATGAAACCTGCACGTGGAAGAAGCTTCACAACCCATTGAGCCAGGGTGGCAGTCTATCGTCGTGGTGAATGTGCACCGACCCCACGGCGCCGACTCAACCGGCGGAAGGTAAACTCGGGGGGTTTTAGTGGGGTAGGCCCTCCAGTCTGGAGGGAGAGTCCCCACATAACCCCTGAGTCTCCCTGGGCTCTGGGGTATCTATAAAGATTTTCCCCTGTAAAAAAAAATTTTAAAAAGGCAGACTATGGCTTAAACCCGTGCCCAGCAGTGGGACGTACAAACGGGTTGAGGATGAATATCATAATGTTTTACTACCATGATTTTCATATATTTTTGTGAAAATACACCACTAATTTGTTAGCTTGGTTAAGAGCGGTGACCCCGGTATGGTAACAGAAACTGGTTCGAGTCCAGTCAGATCGAAAGAATTTTACTTTGTGTTTGATTATTGTATAGGTACAATATTATATATTATATAACACGATGAGAGACTTATAGACTTATAGAGAGACGATAGCTGTAATAGCCAAGCTAGCAAAATTTGTTCTTTTGACCAAACGACGAGAACCATTCCCGCCCTAATTTTTTTCTTTTTAAGTCTCTCATTCGTTCAGAAATTTTACTCTGAATCGATAACAATTCCAAAGTTAAAATTAATTAACACATTTAGATAATAAACGTAACATTTCCTCGCCTTACTTTTCAAACACGTATCTTAAAGCACAAAGTTACTGAAATGCAAAAAATATACAAGTTGTACAAGCTGATTTCACAACACATTTCCTTCATATTGACACACTGGCTTTTACCTATTCTTAAAGTAATGCATCCAAATTAACATCCTTGATAAGAAATTTTAAATAAATAGAAAATTTGATCCTGAATAATCACTCTTTATAAGACACGAGTTTGAGAATGTAAGGCACCCATCGATTTATATTAATAATAAAATGAATGATTTAATTAATATACAGGTAAGGTATAAAAAACTATGAAAGCTAAAAATTAAAAAGCTAAAAGATAAAAATTGGGCCCCCGCGGGAAGGGGCCCAAGATGCTGGCAGCGTTCCTTCTTTGTATAGCTATGCCAACGCATCCCCAACGCATGCCCAACGGCAAAGTAACTGCCGGCCCTTGGATTTCCCAGACAGTCTATTAATTTTTTCCATAAAATTTTGTACAGATGAAGGGCACTGGGACCACACGGGCCAAGGGTTTCGACTCCAAAGGCTGTAAATAGGTAGTCGGACCCAAGATTCTGGTTCTTATTACTTTTTGTTCTTTATTCAGACAATTTTTTTTAAAGGTGTTATGGTATATTTAATAGTACTAAAAATACCGACCTCTAAAACTTTCCTGAGTTTTATTGAAATCGGTTACCGGAAAGTGCGCGATAGAAATATTTTCGAGTTCTTAGGTTTTCGCGATTGTTACACATAGGAAATGAAACTATTTTTCCGGATTTAAATCGCGTATATTTGTTTTTTCAAACATACCGACGTTTCGGGCTTTACAGGTCCCATGGTCACGGTTGACTGAGGTGGTACAGTCTTCAACCAATTATGTCTAATATTGATGCAAACCACCCCATTGTTTCACTATAGTTACAATAGTTATTAATTAAATACCTTATTTTTAATTTTACAAAGAAAACATTCCAATTTACGCTATATTAAGTTTTACAAATTATTTTATCGAATTATTATATATTAATTGCAAGGAAGTTTTGAAGTTTGACAAACCCCAGGTCCTTGCAAAAGAAGTCCGTTATCTACCCAGGATGCTGCGAGAGGCCATTGAAATTAAAAAGCATCCTAATTTCAACAGGGAAGATAGTTTCTCCGTACCACCAGTTTGGGATCCAGTATTTCCTCTAATGAAAAATCCCAAACAGACATAAGACTGCAGTACTAATTAATATGTTTTAGTTTATTCTAATTTGTATTAATAATTAATAATAAATTGAACTTAATAAAAATTAATTCGATAAAATAATTTGTAAAACTTAATATAGTGTAATTGGAATGTTTTCTTTGTAAAATTAGGTATTTAATTAATAACTATTGTAACTATAGTGAAAAAATAGGGTGGTTTGCATCAATATTAGACATAACTGGTTAAAAACTGTACCACTTCAGTCAACCGTGACCATGGGACCTGTAAAGCCCGAAACGTCGGTATGTTTGAAAAAACAAATATACGCGATTTAAATCCGGAAAAATAGTTTCATTTCCTAAGAAATATTTTCTTCAAATTTAAATAGGACCACTACTGAGGTGCCCTGCCATGCCTCATTCCAATAAAAAAAAAAGAATTCAAATCGGTTCATGAATAAAAAAAAACACAGACGAATTGAGAACCTCCTCCGTTACTAATCTAATTTCATATCTAGGTTAGCGATAATTATAATAACAGTTTAAAATAATAGAAATTATTTGCATAAACATACAGTGGCAATTAGGCAGATAGGTACTATCTTGTCTGCCTCCGTAGCAGATGGGACATGGGTTTAATTCCCGGGCCGGGAGAAATATTTGTATGGCCTACATTTATTTCCCTCGTGAGTTTGGATGTAATTTGTCTATGTGTGTGTCGATGGCACCCGCGCTACAGGGTTTCCTTAGTGCAGGGCTATGGGTGTGTCTTCTTCTTCTTCTTTGTCCTGCCCTCATGTCCCATTTCTTTTGGAGTCGGCCCTCGTAGTCCGCGCGTGCCACTCAGGTCGCCTTTGCCTAAGCTCAGGGTCTACACCCGTCGTCTTCAAACGGGGAATTATTATTTTAGTGAAAGCACTGCAAAAACAAGGCAGTCCTATCAATGTTCTAAACTCGTTGTGATATTGGACCCATCGGGAATCAAGCGATTTTTTTAGTATGAATGAACTACAGGCAATAGGTTTTAAAAAATTACAGCGTGTCAACCCCATCTAGCGCGCCCGAAACGTTTGCTCTCGCAAGCGTTCGACGCCATATCGGTGACATAATTAATTAGTTTTTGAATGGAGATGACGCTTCTGGCCATCGACCCTGTTTTGTCAAAAAAATTACCGTTTCCGGGACCTTATAATGGTATTAAATAAACGATTTTCGGTAACTTACCGCAATTACCACCACAGCGTGTCCCTACCAGTATTCGAGAGGCCATCATAAACTTTTGTTCGAGATGATCCGTTTTCATGTCCGCGCGTCTTTTCTCACGTTTCAGTTCCTGTTTAAAGTATTCACTTTTATGTCGTAGTTTCTGTGAATGTCTGTGTGCCCCACTTTTAACAATAAATACCGAAATTTCTCCACAGCCGTTATTTTATTTAGCATGGATAAAGAGTGTAATTTTTACGAGACGCACATAGAACCATAAATTACATCCAAACTCACGAGAGAAATAAATGTAGGTCATACAAATATTTCTCTCGACTTACCTATCGGCAATGCCTTACGTTCCCTCTCTATATTTTCTCTATAACTTCATGTTTATTAACCACCGATTAAATTTGATCGTAACCATCACCCGTTTTTGTTAACTGTTTAACACAAATTTAAGTAACAATAGAGCTTCTTGTGAAAGAGCTCGTCCAGGGAAATACTGCCCACGCACCTAATGTTATATGTTAATTAAGATCTTAATTATCACAACCTTTTCGCACTTACGTACTTAGTACCAACATAATTAATGCATGTACAATATGCAAAATATGCGCTTTGTAACCTCAAGACGGAACCTGATTTTGGTGAACATTTAATCAAACGTGTCAAAAGCAAATTAACATTCTTACCTTATAATGTTTGAATAATTATTATTGTTAGACAAAGGAAGACTTAAGTCGAAATTTGATGATTTGAAACATACCTTTTTAAATTGCCCTAGATTTGATTGTTCCTCTCTTATCCAATCCCACGTGCCTCTTACCGTCCATCATCTCACCGTCCACGGTCCGTCCAATAAGATTAATGGGTTGTAATAATAATATATTTCTCCTATATTTAAACTAATCGTTTATTTACACCTCATAGTTCGCCTGACCTTTTTTCACTATTACTCCATCTTCCCAATCTCATTTCCAAATTTAATTATAATCAATGATCTTATGTTGGGTATTAGGAGATAGTAAACTCGAACTTACATTATTTAACTTTTCTCTCGTCTTACTTACTTTTATTTTATACCTGTCTGCAAAAATTGTAATTTCTGCTATAAGTGAAATGATATCTTTTTTTATAATATTAAGTGACGGGACGAACAAATCATACGCGTGATGATAACGCCTTTCCATAACAGTTGTAGTGCCACTCAGAGCTTTAAATCGAGATATAAGTTGACAAGTCCCACCAGCGTCCTTACCCTTCAAAATCGGAACACAGTAATGCAGACATTACTGCTTGGCAGCAAAAATAGGTAAGGTGGCAGTACTACCCAGGACGAATTCTTTCACAAGAAGCTCTACTGCTACTGTTAAATTACAGCGTGCAGAGTGCAGAGATCTTAGTGGTTGAAACGCTGACCGTGACAAGCCAAGAAAAAAATGAATAGTTTTTTTTTAATATTAATGTACTAGTTAAACCATGGAGATTGAAACAAAACCTTAGATGGTGGAAAAAATAAAACGAAATTGATATTAACTATCAAGTTGATAGTTGTTGATAGTATCAACCTAGTGGCCTTCATTAGAGAAAAATCGCTATGTGCATGTGCTGTGTAAATTTGTTAAAAAAAAATTGTTTCTATAATACTCTGTGTAGGTTTTTTTGTAGATTCTCCTCGCAGTGAATTCGTTTTCCGTCCTCTAAGGTGAATTCTGCCGAAGTTCACCGGTCTATTTTTGAGTAAAAACCTTAGAGGATGGAAAAAAATAAAGAGCTCCTTTTCTTTGCCCTATATACGGAATAAACGTCCCTACCTAAATAAAAAATGTCCACCACGAATAGCGGATTTCTTTAGTGTTGTACCATAATCATCGATAAGTCAAATCGACATGCAAATGAATAGCTTGAATGTTGAAACTGTTTTTTTTTGTTATGTTTGTAATTTGTGTAGTCTACTGTAATCAAAGTATGATTAAAATGTTTAATTAAAGTAGATTAATATTCATTGTCATATGGGAATATCCGGGATGATAGATATGACATTTTGAATTTATTATTTTGCATTTAAAAATGCTCACATATTACGAAAAATAATATAAATAAGGAGATCTCTATTCATGCATGCATTTTCAATTTCAAGACTGATTTTAGATTTTTTTAAAAGGTTTCCAAATAGTTTAAGCTGTTTTGTATTTACGTTGGTAATTTTTATTTTTATTAAGTTGGTATTGGTATAGAATTAATTCTCTGCCATTCAGTTTTTGAAATAAATAAAATTTCTTATATAATAATCAGATATAATATTAATAATAGGTAAGTTTATTTGCCTAAAACATGGTATAACAGAAGATGTAGCAAGACACAGTGTCATCACAAACATGTTATATTACATAACCATATATTAAACTGCCACAATAATAAAAATGTCACAATTTACAAATTAAATTCATTCACCTGGGTAACATCATTTGTTGTCTGCATATTCTGCACTTCAGTTAACATTGTAGAAGTACCTTGTACAATTGGCTGAAACAAGTAAGTATTTGTGAAACACTGCCTAAATGTATTATACATTGTTATTAGTAATTGTCATTCACTTGGGTAACAGCATTTGTTGTCTGCATATTCTGCACTTCAATTAACATTCTAGAAGTATTTGGCTGTACTGTTGGCTATAGAGTAAACAAGTGTTGTTGCAATACATTTTGGTCGAGCCTGGGCCAACGCGAGCGCAGTAAACTGAAATACAGCTAGTGCTACTGTCTACACGCTCGACAAGTTTAAAAAAGTGCATTACAAACGGCTATTGTAGATGAGTTTTGTGTAGCTACCCACACGTCGGTCGCTATTTCATCATCATTTACATTGAAACTATATATGGATGATAAGTTATTGCAGCTGCTGCTATTTATTATTGGGCGCTTATAATTATTACGTCAGTGCATCTAATATATGTTATATAATGTTAGAGTTGTCAGTGGGGAAAAATCGGAAACGAGTAGATGGTTTTAAGGAACTAAGAATGCCTAGCAATGTCTCTTGTTTACTCAAAATTAAATACAAAATTATTTACCAATAAATGCGACGATGGAATTGCATTATCAAGTAATCTTGTTACATTCAAAGTTCTATTAAAATTTGACTCTTCAAAATGGGGCGAACAAACGAAGATGATATTTGATCCAATGTTTATGTTCGGCAATCCTATAATTTCCAACCATTCTTTCTTTCTTTTTTCATTTGCAAGTAAACTTTAAAAATAAAAATAATAATAATGAAAAAATAAAAACCTCACAGTGAATTGTTTTAATAACAGAATATCGATAATATGTCTGCTTACAAGAACAACACTATCTCAAAATAATCGTTATCAACAACATCAAAATATGCTAACAAACAGGTAATCTAAAGTAACCAAAGCAAAATTCGGCAAGACTTATGAATAAACTACTTATATGAGTCTAATTACATGAGATATTTGGGCTATTGTATGTTTTTAGACAAAAAAAAACACTTGCCAGTGTAATGTAAAATTCGGTTGATTTCCGCCTTTTCTAACACCGCACCCCTTAATGCCGCAGCGTCGCATTTTGATCAATACTTAACTGTTCTCACTGTCAATATTTTTGTCCATTTCATTACAATTCTTGCGAATAATTCACTAAAACATTTGGCCAAACATTGGTTTTGATCACTTTTGATATGTGATGTACTTCAAAATTGGCAAAATGAGGACAGTTGGCATTTAAGATGACGTTACGTATTTCCGATTCCGTGTTTCACATAAATCAATGTAGTGCTATCTCTTTTGATTTACGATGGCATGCAGTAGTTAAACAAAGACAATAAAATGTTTATGTTTTCAACGTCTAAATGCATCATATACATATAACGTCTGATTTATATATGTCAACGCAACATTATATATGTCGAAAACGCGTATGTTCCTCAACTTGACATTGGCGAAATCATCGATTACTTCGATGGTGCCATAGCATTAAAAAAATAAGAAGAAGAAGAAGAGAAAACTCGTTTTAGACAACGATTCAATTATTTAGATTCTACCCAGAGATTCTACACTAGGTTTTGATGAAGTTGTGGTATATTTAAGTTGTATACTTTAAATATGTATATTTAATAGGACTTAATAAGGTAATAATGTCATTAACTGAACCTGAAGATAGTACTAAAAACCTTGACGACGACGTTAAGGTATTGTATTCAATTGAAGAACTCCTCACAAGTTCCAGTGAGGAGCCTCCAATAGAGGAATGGTCCTCGCTTCTTATATCACAAAAATGTTTGCTAAAAGACATGAAAGAAAGCGGAATGCCACAAGGCAATGCGGAAGGCTTGTACTCACCAGAGAGTGGAGAAATATGTGCGAAATACCTGCAGATGTCGGCCAGCTCTGTTATCAGACATCCGTATTACAATTTCCCTTGCGTTTTAGACCCAGGTATTAAAGACGCACTTTTTAAACCTGAACCACAACGTCCTCTCTACCCAGATGACGGATGCAAGCTCTACGTCGACCTCTGTAAGGAACATAATGTTCCTCCCACACGTCTTTTCTATGAGAACCTATTAAACCCTGAAATTAATTTAAGGTACTATTGTCCGTCTTCGGCAAACGTTAGAATGATGGCGATTGCTTTGCAGCGCAACAACTACGTTAAACGTTTTGATCTCACAGACAATTACCTGAACATAGACGCTTGCTACCATTTGGGACAAATGATCAAAACTAACACTACACTTGAAGAACTAATTTTGGATGGATGTCGAATTAAAGAGGCAGGACTGCGTAACCTCAGCGTCGAAATCCAACGCAACGTAGCTATCAATACATTAAGTTTAGCTAATAATGATCTGTCGGACGAAGGCGGTAAGCTGTTTGCAGGACTCATTGCTTCAGGTGCTAATTTCAGTAAAGTCAATCTAAGAGACAACAATTTAGGTTTAAAGACAGCAACGGCATTGTATAAAGCCCTAGAAATAAAAAATATTTTAACGTATTTAGATCTTTCATGGAATTATTTCGTTCTCACATCTATAGTAAAAATGTTGAATACTCTGGCTTTAACAAGCAGATCACTCAAGGAATTGAATCTCTCCCAGATGGGACTTGACAACGAACACGTGGCAATAGCTATCGCAGAGGTAACGCTAATAGAAACGTTACAAATTCTCAACGTCAGCAATAATATGTTTGACGACACGTGCGCTAAACATTTAATAGCTAACCTGCAGAAGTCTTCATTGCGTACTTATGACCTTTCGTGCAATGTGTTTACTCCTTTAGGCGCTTGTACAATATTAGAAAAATTAAAACAACCGCAAGTGAAATTGCGAAACTTATTCCTCGATAATATTTGTGTAAATAGAAAGTTCATGTCAATCTTAGAAAATATACGAAAGGTGAAAAATCGTAAAAAGTTTGTAGTAACATTCGACAAAGTTTTGCATGACTGGGTTGCCATTGGAGAAGATCCTAGAAAATTAATTTTGAAACGCGGTGAATACATGGGCAAAATGATAAAGAAAGACCCTAAGGATGTCCCGATGTTCCTGTTGTCGTTGAGTTACGCCGCTGACTATATCAGGGCGAAGGAGTTCATCGTGATGATGAAGGATCAGAAAATACCGACTAATGATGACTGGGTGGATGGATTAATCAAAGCATTCCCGGGACCGCTAATTGATAAAAAACCCAGTGTGAACTCCTCAACGATGCGGGAATTCATCAAGCGGCTGTGGCCAGATCTGAAGCTGCCCCCAGACTGGACACCACCTGTTATGATTAGAGTGGACGTAAAGCGGAAGAAGGTAATTCAGAAATCTAATACTACTTTAGTGTTAAGAAAGAAAGGAGCTGCTAAGAAAAAGAAATAGTTTATGTAAGAAAATTTAACGAGAGGGTAGAAAAAGCTACTTAGTTGATTTTCTCATTATCAAATATATAGATATAAATTAGAATTAAATAGTGAATTTCACTTTATTTGTCTATATTTTAATTATTTTATTTTCCTTAAATTTTCAACATAAATTTTAAGTTGTTACTCATACAATCCTTCAGGAAAAAATAGTGTACATTCACGGTCTCAAGTCAATGTACATCCCATGCACAATCAATTGAAAAGTAAGTAATTGTCTAGAATTATTCTTATCTCAATACTAAATACTCAATACTCAATATATTTATTGCAATTATATGGTAAACATGTCTTAAAGTTAAAATAATGCTACACATATGAGTCCTTTATTAGGGATAACAATAACAGCAGAGGTAGGCCGAGGTTCCAATTATTAATTAAAATTGTTATTTATCAAATAATAATATTAAAAAAAATGTCATATAATAATAAAGAAATACGTCATATTATGAGTAGAATTATGTCACTTGAAAGTTTGAATTTAATTAGATTACAGTAGCATAACTTTATAGTATATAATTAACATTTATTTATTATTCAAATTTATTATAATATTATTATTTTTATTTGTTATCAAAGTATTCATTTAAATTGTAATAGCATTTATTAATAAGATGTAATTTTAATTAATTTAGAAACAGTGAATACTTTTCCTCGTTTTTAATAATGTGCGGGAGCTCATTGAATACCCTCACCGACATCGAGTGGGGACTTGAGCTGTGTATGTGTAGCCGAGATCGTGGCAGAAGCAATCTATTGCGTGGTCTAAAAGTGTGTCGTTGAGGCAGGTCGTCAGTGTTAGTGTAAAAGTCAGGGTGTTGTTTAATAAATTTACAAGTTTCTAAAATATATATAGAACACAAAGTCAAAATTTTAAATTGTTTAAAGTGTGGTCTGCAGCTATCCGTCCTACTCAAATTGCCAAGAATACGGATGCATCTTTTCTGGATTGTAAATATTTCTCGTGCGTACACACTATTTCCCCAAAGGATAATTCCGTAACTTAGGTGGGAATGAGTGTAGGCATAATAAGCGGCCATTGCAGTCATTAGGTCAGTCGTTATCTTTATTATAGAAAAGTAAAACCAAATAAGTAGAAAAGATACCAGTAAAGTAAAGCTACTAAAATTAATATTATTTATTGTGTTATCTATTTCAATAGATCTCTTATTATTGACATAATATTGTCACCAAAATTTCGTTATTCATATTCTTTTTACTTACGGACCTTTTATCTAGCTACTTTTATCTAAATGTATATATCTCAAAAATTGCTAATGCAATTCTACCCGACTTAACCGTACTGTTTACGTACGGAATCACCTGCGCCTTTGGCGTAATACTATATACAAGGTGGCACACGGCTATGGGACACGGAAAGAAAGTATTTTAAAATGTTGTATTGCTCAATGCATTCACATTTTTTGAAATTTGCTTGCCTCATCTGAGTATCGAACCAACCAAATATGAAAAAAAATTTTATTTTTGTGATGCCGATCGGGACGGATCGTTGACCCTTTGGTCAACTATAGTAGCAGTAGAGCTCCTTGTGAAAGAGTTCGTCCAGGGAAGTTCTGTCACATTACCTATTCCTACCGACAAGCAGTAGTGTAAGTATTATCTACTGCGCTCCGGTTTTGAAGGGTGTGAAGGTGCTGGTATCATAAAAAAGGCACATGGGACTTGGCAACTTAAGTTTCAGGGAACGGAACAGTGGCAGTGTCTCTCCGATCTTTACGATTTAGAACTCTGAGTGGCACTACAACTGTCATGGATGAGCGTGTTACTTACTACCAGGCGCACAATTTGTACGTCGCTTTGCTATCATAAAAAATATGACTAATTACATATTTTTGAGCGTTGAGTCCACCAGGATCCCATAGCCCAATCCCCCAGGGGATCTTTGTGAACTCAGCAGTTCATTAGAATCGCCTAAGTTAAATGTATGTAAAGTTGCAATCACATTGCGACAATAAATAATTACTTATTGTACCGATCGTGTGATCGGGTAACATAATATAAGTAGTACTTTAAATTCCCCGCGTGTCCCTTAGCCGTGGTACAATCCGTATACTTGTAGTGTAACCACGATTGTTAGAATCTTGAGGATGAAAATACCAGTCCATGATATTTCCATATTTTAATGGTTTGTTTGTAGTATATCAAGGCAATGCGCCTTCTGGTTTCATTTTAAAGCAAATCTAGATGCTAGCTGCCGCTTGTGCGTCGACACCTCGTCACCGCCTAGACTATTAATTAAACATGAGTGCAATACGGCTTAAAAGATTGTGATTGAATATGATGGTACTGTAGAGCAATTCACTTGATGGTATTGTAGAGCAGGCTGGTTTCCGCAACTCGACATCGTAGCGCCTATTTTGCGTCCATAACCGATTGATTGTTAAAATACGGTTGTGATAGATAGATACGATAGATAGATAAAACGTGTATTGTCCTGCATCACACACACAACAATATAATACAGTTAATGGATTAAAAGAGAAACACATTAATCAAAATTAAAGAAAATAAAATTAAAACAAAAAAAAAACAAGAAATTAAATATTAAAAAAAATTACATAAAAAGAAAATACTAACCTAATAATCAACAACTTGTGTGTGCTGCAGCAAGCCAAATAGGTCGTGGCTCAGTGCAAAATTTGCCCAAAAGCAAAGCAGTGGTTTTCAACCACCACCTGTGATAAAAAGGTGGGATGACGCTGACAGAGGTTAGCATCGTCACAAGTGCCTTTTGCTGTGGAAACTCCACCTATAAATATGTCTTGGCACGTATAGGAGAAATATTGCCAACTTCCGGCGCAGGATACCTCAAGGTACTGTTTACGATTTTTATATTATTTATAATATTATTTCCTTTACATAAACCATGTAAAGAATAATTTAAAAATTCCCAAATAAATTTTCGGTTGCCCATACTTCTTCAGGATACGCTTAGTGAAACAGATGATCCAGTAGAAACAAATCAAACTCCATTCCCACCACCCACATCATCAACGCAACCAGCACGTGTATCGTATGCCTATTATTATATATCGTATGCGTATTGCTGCAGGAAAACGTATCTGCTCCACTACAACTGTTGAAGTTCGACACACTCAACGGTCAACCAAGACTATCAGAACTCCTACCGGGCCATCCAGAAGACCAGCAGTTTATTTCTGATAAATTAGGCGTAGGACTAGGCCACCACCTTAGTAACCACTTAAAACAAAGGGTAGTCAACTATTGCTGTCCAGGAGCAACTTTTAGTCAAATTATTGTACTGTTAAGTGGTTGCAACTTTGATAAATATACAACAGTGATTCTTATAACAGGCGATAGTAATAACATTAGTAAAAGCATTGGCGTGTTCTTGAGAATTCATGAGAAGTGTGGGTGTAAATTCATACTAATATGCTCCACCTATCTATCTATAATGTGCTCTAACGTAGGCATCGCTCATAATAAGTATATTATATACCATAAATTCGCATATTCATAATTTGACTTGCTGTCATAGAGACCTTATATTTTGTTTTGACATTAATAAGTTCGTAAGGAACTTCAAACATTTTGAGGATAATTCACTTTTACCCATAAGGTATCTGAGACATGTAGCTAGCTTGCTATCTTTTAATATTAAGGACGCTGTTATAGAAGATATAACATAGTTCTACGACAATGCTCCTACTTTAAGTAGCAACAGTATACTAATTACTAACCATAATTTAAACTGAAAAACACGACAACAGAAAAGTCTAATCGTTTCCATGTAGTACATCAAAATATTCAAGGCTTTTCGGGCAAAACATTAGAAATAAGTCTTTTTTTGCACGACATTTCCGTTGACGTGTTTTGTGCTACAGAACACTGGCTGAAAGACTACGAAGCAATTAACAACATAAAAAATTATGTAATAGTCAGTTCGTTCATCAGAAAGAACTTAAGTAGAGGCGGATCTATGATTATTATTAAACGTAACTTAAAATTTAAAGATCGTAAGGATATCACAGATCTTTCTACTGAACGAACTATTGAGATTTCATTTGTGGAATTGGATCAGTTTGTCGTCTTATGTGTATACAGGCCCCCCTCTGCTAATTTCAACGAGTTTGAATTAATTATGGAAGATGGTTTAAAGCGGATTTTTCCTACCAAAAAAAACGTAGTAATATGTGGAGATTTCAATGTAAACCTGTTAGAAAACTGTTCTACTTCTGTAAGACTCGTTAATTTATTCAAAAGTTAAAACCAACTCGTATCACTACCTCCTCTTCTACTTGTATTCATAACATCTTTTGTAACACAGAGGCAGTGTCTAAATCAATAATAAATTGCTTAAGATCAGACCATAGTGGCCAATTGGCATCTTTTAATTGTAAAATGAGCAAGAAGGTAGACCAATTTATCTGCAGACCGATTACCATAGAACGAATCATTAGATTTCAAAATAATATCGGCAATCATTTAAATTCCCTACCCCATATACTGGAGGTTCCACATACTTTATACAGCACGATATTTGGTTTAATTAGAAATGAATTTGATAATGTATTTAAATCGAAAACATTCACTTTCCATAGAGAGACTAAATTCAACGACTGGGTAACAGTAGGTATTTATAAGAGTAGGTCCCGTTTGTATAAACTATATGCTATGAAAACTTATAATACTAATTCCAGTTTTATAGAATATGTTAGAAATTATTCAAAAACATTTTAAAAAGTATGTGTAGCTGCTAAGGTTAAGTTTCACAGCGACAAAATTAGACAATCGATAAATAAATCTAAAACTACTTGGAGTATAATAAATAAAGAGTGAGGCAGGGTTAAACAATACGATAGAGATATAGTTTTAGAATTAGACGGCAAACTTATAAAATCTAAAGACAAGGTAACCCAAGCTTTTGAATCGTTCTTTTCGGAAATTGCTGTGAACACTACAGAATCATTGAATTCCTCCCCTTCTCTTGCTATTGATTTCCTAAAGGAAAATATTAACGTTTGTGGCAGTTTATTCAATTTCCGTTATGTTAATCCACAAAACATCATAAAAGCTTTTAAATAATACATGTTAAAAAAACTGAAGATCTCTGGGGCATATCAACCAAAGTTATAGACTCAGTTATTGTTCTTATTTCCCCACATTTAGCTGTAGCTTTCAATAGGTGCGTTGACGAAGGTGTTTTTCCAGATTTAATGAAATACAGCAAGGTTATTCCCTTATTCAAAAGTGGTAGGAACGTTGATCCTAGCAACTATAGGCCCATTTAAAAATATACATAATTTCAATAAGAAAGAAGATATCCATAATATTAACCTTAGAGCTGCCACAATTCCGTTTAACCAAGGTAAACGTCTCTTTTATGGGGAACTGTATATGTTTTTACAATAAGCAATAAGCATATATTAAGATTATCATTTCCTAAGTTTAAAAATGACATTAAATATATTTCGATTGAAAAGTCATATTACAAAATTGAAGACTACGTGTTACATGATAAAGATGTATGGAAAGACGACACGGCTCCATAATCCACACAAATTTGATTCAAAGTGTGTTTATTCCATAGCATTTAAGTTTATTTGAAAAGAGCAATCACTAGAGTGTCTTGCTCGTTCTTCTCAGGAAAATCAGCGTAGTGAATGAGCAGTAGCATAAGGTAATGTAACGTAAATGTGCGTTTTCAAGTGTCAATTTATTTTACCTATGCATTGACTTTTGTAAGTCAATGTACCTATGGAATAAATGATCTTTGACTTTGACTTTGACAAAATGTAAGTGACTGGCATTGACTTTTTGTAAGTCAATGGTGACTGGTTAGAAACGTCCAATCCCGTAATCATTGTAAAATATCAGATAAATCCGTTTAGGTATCTTATCCACGATTAAACTTATGGCAATAAAGGTTTCCAACTAATGGCACTTTTTCGACAAATTAACCCTCATCAGTGCAAACCTTTTTTAATATCTCCTTGAACCTGGAAGCAATCGATGCTGAGGTTTGGCTCGAATACTAATAGACGCAGCGACGTGGTGGAAATAGCAACTGATGACCTCGACGTTTCTTCGAATTTATATGTTAGATCGTTCAGCTAGGCGTGTCTAAAGTATATATAGAAGTTAGAACAAATATTTTCGACTCAAATTTTGAATTAGCATAGTGAATTAATTATTGATCCTGATCACATCCTGGTGCTATAGCTTTGTGCTAATTTAAATCACTTTTAAATATCAACTCTCGTTTGCACTGAAATCACAAATCAGAAAGCTGAAATAGTAAGATAATATCTTTAATTATAGGGGCTTATTCCATTCGCTGGTGTGGGAGAAACAGCAAAACATCTAATTAGAAAACAAAAGAAATCACATTTCATTTGTAATTAAATATTAAATTGTGTAATTTTTCAATTTTCGTTCATTATAGTAAAGCTCAAGTAAAACTGGTCAATTTGAAGTGAAACAATTGACGACGCCCGTCAATTGTTTCGAATTCGGGTTGGCCAATCGGAGCGCAGTTGTCACCGTAATGGTATGGTAGAATAGTTTTCAAAGAAATTAAATGAAATTTCGTCTCTATTTCTGGTTATATACTCGATAATAAGAAACAACAACGGCAGGGGGTCTATTCCCGTTCTACGTCATCCGTCCGAAACAGTTGCTGTCAAATAAGTAACATTCGACCAAACCAAAAGACGATCAAGTACGAAGCTTCATTCCCATTTATGCATGTTTTAATTTGGTCGAGTATTGCTTATTTGACAATAATTGTTTCGGACCGATGCATGTCGGACGGAGGACAGGAATAGACCGCCAGGTGACTCTGTGTGCCCAGGATCCCGGTTCAGAACTCAGCGATATCTTAACCGAATCGTTCGATTGAATATCGTTCTCGAATTGAAGGCCGCTTTTAGAGCTATTCAGAACATTCGAGTTAAAACGTTCGATTCGGATTCGGATACGATATCGTTATCCAACAACGTTTACGGAGTTAGTCGGCGAATATAGGTTATAAGAAAAATTAAATGCTTTTATATACATTTTGAAGACTTTAAAGGCCTAAAACATAGGAATGCATTAGTCTCGCAATAAAATAAATTAATGAAATTGAACAAAATTCAGATTTTATTTAAAATAATAAAAGATTTCCATATTACGTTCTTGCCTTTTGAACAATAGGACGTTTCGGTAACTTTCATTCGATAACTATGTCCCGAATAACGTTTGTACCCTTTGCCGGTCGAGAAGTACGAGTAATCGTACGGGTGTGACGTCATTTCGTTTCGGTTTTGAATACGACAGTTTGACGTTCGATTTGGGTATTGTTAATAAAAATGAAAAGAAATCGCACGATATCTAATCGAATCAGTCGACGAAGGAGTTATCGTAAGGTTTTGAATCGACCTGCAGATACCACTGCGCTGCTTAAGCACCTCTGTATTCAGGATTATTTTAGTAGCAGTAGAGCTCCTCGTGAAAGACTTCTTCAAGAAAAGTAGTGCCACCTTACCTATTTCTGTGACCATTACTGCGTTTCGGTTATGAAACGTAAAAGTGATGGTGAAATTACAGGCACATGGGATTTTTCAACTTGTGTCTCAGGGTGATAAAGATCTGAGTGGCACTGCAACTGGACAGGCATGTCGCATACGTCATATGTTTTTTTTTTATTTAACGCACACACTCAGCATAGCCCAGCACTAGGGAAAACCCCGTGTCGTGGGTGCCATAGACACACACATAGACAACTATAAATTACACTTTTTTTTTTTACCAAATTTACGAGAGAAATAAATGTAAGCCATACAAATATTTCTCCCAGCCCGGGAATCGAACCTGGGACCTCTGCGTGGCAGTCCGGCCACAGAGGCAGTTATGTCATTTCATGTCATAAAAAAAAATCAGAGATTGAAATGCGCACTTATGTTTTTTCACTACAAAAATGACATAAAATCTGATGTGCTGCGGCCGGCAACGTACTATAATACTTTCTTGTACCGTAAACGTTTAACTATGGCTATAACTTTCCGTGTGGTGAACCGACTGACATACATATATTATGTTTGAGTACCCTAGAAAGGTGTAAGCGTTTTTTAAACAACAATTTTTGAATAAAAGTATATGTATATGTATAATATGGCGGGGTAAAGTTAGATTAAGAATGGGAATCGAAATCCATAAAAATAAATATATATATGCTTTTCTTTCCATAATTTTCTTTGAAAGAGCATTCCTACAAATTTTATCATAATTAAAAAAGGTGTAAATACACAAATCTGTGTTCCTAAAGTAAGAAATGAAGAGACAATAAATAATAAGGCAACACTCACAACGTGCAAAGTTTTCACCTGTCTGCAACAATACCTAATTCAAAACATTCAACCTAGTCCATTGAAATTTTGCTCCTATACCAGCCTCCTACCTGTGAACCCGTTGAAACAAACAGAACAGCAGGCAAAGTCAAATTCAGGTATTTGGACAAAGGCTTGTACCGAGTAAATATACGCAGCATTCTACATAATTAATTTAGTGCCGTCAAAATTTAACTCTGTGAAGGTACAACAGGCTAAAGTTTACACATTTCAGGTACCGACTAATTATTGTACTGACCAATATCAAAAACAATGTAAAGAACATTTCGCTTGTTCGATGTAATAAGGCATATCTGCAAAATGATACCTTTTCAGGAAAGAGTTTTAAATGTTTTACGAGCGAAATTAATCGATAACTTTTTTATGCATTATTTGTATAATCTATTGTATGAATAAACATTTGATTACATTTGACCAACTTTTGCTGTCCCGAGTTTATTCATCCTTTGCAATGAAATGATCCTTACAAGAAACTGAGTCGATCAGCATTAAAAAAATTACATTTTTTTTAAATTTACTATTCTTAATTTGTTTTCACAAAAAAGCCCAATAATAAACAATAATAAACTTTCGATGTGTTTCTAGTTTCCATACTTTTTCATCAATATGTCGTCCTATTGTATTTTATTTCTATTATTCACACAAGCAAAACCATGATATTTTACAACCCGATCAAAACATCTGTTGACTTGATAAAAAAAGACACATTGTAAGCATTGCATGGTCAGGATAAAATTATATCAGATCAATATATAAATGAGCAAATACCACCCAGAAATCTCACAAATGACGCTTCTGTTATTGTGATTGATGTGGCGACGGATAGACCAGGAGTGGGCGGGGTAAAGTTAGATGAAGAATGGGAATCGAAATCCACAGATATTTCGGGCGGGTTGAATTACGGAACACCTCAAACTATTTTGAAACATAAAATCAGTTTTCATACCACAATTCAAATCTGGACGGCAAACTGCCCCCGTTTTATAAAATTATTGAACCAAATACATTCCATTTTACGGGCTGGCGTTGAAAGTGGTCTAGACTGGATCCGCCATCAAACACCATTACCGTGTTTAGTTTGCTGAAACGGCACGCCTTTTCAGTTGAATTCAGTGTAATGCTTTCTTTTTTCTCTTCGGAACAGAACATTTAATATTAGTGGAAAAATATTCAATCATATTTCTCAAATAACTGACAGACTGATCGAATTTTTAATATCGTCTCCAACGCACACAACACAATATTTTCAACCGTCTTCAAAAAAGTCCTCCTTTTTTTGGTTCTCAATTCGACTAAATTTTTTTTTGCATGTATGTTACGCGACAACTCTTTTGTGAACGGATTTTGATGATGCTTTTTTTGTTGGAAAGATGGTGGACCTCTAGTGGTTCCATTTAAATTTGAAGAAAATATTCCACCTCTAAGGGTGATAAACTAGGGGATGAATGACTTTTGGAGTCGTTTTTCTAGTATTCTGTATTGAGATTATTTAATGTACGGACAACAGCACACCAGACTACACATTTTTGCTCGAAAATCGCGTCCAGTGCAACGGAGCAAGATACGTCGATGTGTAGCTTGGTGTGCTGGCGCGTGTACATAATTTTATCTTTTGACATCAGTATACATATCCCGCATATTTTCATTGAGAATTATTATCGACACTGTTTCGAAGGTTTCTTAGTTATTATTAGGTTAGTTGCACCTTATTTCGGCGGCCTCGTAATTTTACAAAAGTGGGTAGGCATGTTACAAGTAAGCAAAAGGGTTTGCCAGCATCACCAATGAATTGCGGCGCACGGATAAACCTACTCAGGTTTTTATTGCGTCGCCGTGTTTAGGTTAATATAAGTATTCTTTTTGTATTTTTTTTAATAAATAAATAAATAATAAATAACTACCGAGATTCTCTATGATTCACCTGTACACTAATTTTAAGCTCACGTCCTAGTAACACAGGAGGGGTAGGCAGAGACCATTAATTTTACCGATTTGTAAAAAATGTCACCATAATCGATTGGTTTGAAAGGCATTACAGTATTCTGAGATATATGGAATGAATGTAGAGACGAATTTGAGATTCATAGAATCTACACTTATCACTTGAAGTACCATGCAAATAAGTTATATAGTGTCATTTTTAAAATTTTTATAGCACATTGTATAATTTTTTTTATATCAAAACACCAAGAAGTTGTGCGTCTGATGGTAAGCGACAAGCCTATCGATAACAGTTTTTATAATAATAAATAACGCACACACTCAACATAACCCCGCACTAGGGAAACCCTGTGTCGCGGGTGCCATGGACACATAGACAACCACAAATTACACCCAAACTCACGAGAGAAATAAATGTAGGCCATAGAAACATTTCTCCCGGCCCGGGAATCGCACCTGAGACCTCTGCGTGGCAGTCCGGCATGGTAACCGTTCAGCCACGAAGGCAGTTAAAAAGTTAAGTTGACAATTCCCGTGAGCTTGTGATGTCACCAGCAACTTTTCTAAATACAATAAAGTTGCCTGGTCATCGGTATTTACAGGATATATCACGGAGAGTGTGCTATGGAATTGCATGATTCAATTCCGCGTTCCCCGTTCCATCATTGGGGGACGTAGGCTGGGGTTCCACATGTATATTATAGATAATCCACGGACTCGCACAAACCGTTTCGCTTCCACATTTATATGGTAAGGGGTGGAATTCACTACCTGCCGACTTTTTCCCCGAACGCTATAACTGGGGCCTTTTCAAGGCGAGAGTGAATGGACATTATTCAGGTGTGCATACTTCATCGTTAACATCACTTTCATCAGGTGAGATGGAGCTCAAATACGCACTTATTTTTAATATAAAAAAAAACTTAACGTCCTCGTTCTTACTGTGGTGGCAGAAGGTACTTCCCTGGACGGACTTTTTGCTACCAGGCTCTACTGTTGGTAAAAATAATGTAAGGTTGTTTGCAAGGTCGGTTCAAAGTTTTAAGGTGCAGCTAGTATATACTATTTAGAAGCATGTCTAGCATGGTTATCTTAGACGAAGTCGTGTATTTTTTACCTTAATTTTAAGATTGATTAAGAAAAAGCCAATAATTTAAAAGTTATTTGCTAATGTTGAACGGGCGCAGACAGCGGCGGCGAGCTACTACCCTCGTTGCCTTCATTCTTATTAAAATCATACCATCGTATGACTATCATACCATCACTTAGAAAAAATTCCTTCGAATCTGGCCGGAAGGAATTTTTTCTAGGTGATGGAAATCACATGGTAGCACATAGATGAATTCATGAGGTCCGCTGATTCGTTCCGTGTCTCAGTTGGCATAGCGTCTGGCACGGTTTGCTGGGAGACATCAGACACAGAGAATTTTTTCTAAGTGTTCGATCTTCGTATTACTAATTATAACAAACTAGTGGAGTAATTTCAAAAAAATAAATGAATATCAATTTAATACAAATTTAATTATCATACTGTATCATATACATGACTTTAATAAGAATGAAACTGAGCTGCGCTGTCAATCAACTGTCGGCAGTGACCATCAAGGAACTTGAAACATTGGTATGTTCGAAAAAAATGTATAGGGAACGCGAAAACCTAAGAACTCGAGTGTATAAGTTTAGGAAAAATTTATTGTGTAAGAAATGTTTGAAAACCCTCCCGTGGTGAAATATATGCGATTCAGGTCAGAAAAAAATAGTTACGTTGCTAATTTTTTACACTCTTTCACTCATTCTTTGAAAAAGAATTCATTCGTTCATTGAATACAATGGCGGTTCACATTATACTCGCACCTTGTCTTCAACATATACATATTATAACCAATATACATAGCATCTTATGTCTGAATCATGAATTCTTAATAGTGTTCTTAATAGGTATTGCTCTCGTAAAACATTGTAGATATAATATATTGCACGTACAATTCCCTTGGGGCTTCCAAAAACAAATAACTATACTACAACTTCTGTAATGAATTTTCATTGATAATTGCTTGAGAAAGCGTAACATTTTGTATGCTAACGTGTATGCGCCAACGCGCTCACAGCGCTAATCTGTTTTTATGATATCAAGTGATTATCCGTGACTTTATAGGTTCAGACATACTTTGGGGAAACCCATATTAATAAAAATAGAAGTAAATTACTAAGCTGGTCTGCGAACCAAGTAAAAGTTAATTCTCCCTCCTTTTTCATCCATTTTTATCAAGTGATGGGACGAGCAAGTCGATCACACCTGTCTATGACAGTTACAGTGCCACTCAAAGCTTTAAATCGCAAGGATGTGAGTGGCACTGATATTGAGCCCGTCATCCTAATAAATGAAGTTGATAAATCTCATGTACCTGTAATTTCACCAGCGTCCTCGCAGTAATTGGTCACATTGTTGCTTAGCGGCAGAAATGGGCATGGTGGCAGTACTTCCCTGGACAAACCCTCGTTCGTTTTGTTCGGTTTTTACTACTAAAATATACGAAGAACTAAAATTTGTCTTATAAGTATTCTACACTGTCACTGACACTTTCTAGATCATAAACAAATGGTAGAGACATCTTACCGTCTAATTCGGGGCTTACTTTATTTTAATAGAACCTGACGAAGCGTGTTAAAAACCTACTCTCTGAGCTATTTCATTTAATGCAACATTTAGTAGCAGTAGATCTCCTTGTAAAAGAGAACTACTGCCACCTTGCCTATTTCTGCCGCCAAGCAGTAATGTCGGCATTACTGTGTTCCAGTTTTGAAGGGTAAGGGTGCTGGTGAAATTACAGGCACATGAGACTTATCCACTTATGGCTCAGGGTGACGGGTGAAGTGGCAGTGCCTTTCAGATCTTTGAGATTCAAAGCTCTGAGTGGCACTGCAACTGTTATGGACAGGCTTGTAGCTTACCATCAGGTGCACGACTTGTTCGTCCCGTCACTTGATATTATAAAAAAAAATCCAAACTCCTTAGTATAACTATAATAAACAAATTAAAGAATAACTGCCGTAAATATTCACTACCAGCAGTTACGTTTGTTAGCAATAATTTTGAACACATGTGGAACTACCGTTATTACCCAAGTTTGTTGGGACTGCGGGTCGCGGCCGCTGTCACTGCCACAGGTATAAAAATGAATTATGTGTTTGTAATAACTTCAAAGTATGTTGCTTATTTTAAGTCTTAGTACTAGATATGTCTACCGCTGTTACACATATCGCATGAGCCTATGAGTCTTTTCTTTACTTTAGATAAAGCGCTGCCCTATTTGTGGATTGGACCTACATTGACTTACAATTATATGGACGTCGGGTCCGCGCTAAAAAGTGTCCGAATTTATAGGGCGTCAAAATCGTATACAGAGCGTCATTCACGCTTTAGTCTTCGTTTGTTCGACTGACAGCGAAGCAAGCAAAATTAGACAGTACTGCGATGACATTACAATTAAAATTCAACGTTTTAGCTTTTTCATATTCCTTTACATGTCACTACGTTTAAATAGGTTGACTTGGGACATTTTTTTCGTGGTTTTTGTATTAGACCCGTCGTCCATTTATTTGTAAGTCAATGATTACCTATTATAGAATTTTGCAGTTAAAATTTCTATTATGTTGTTGCAGCGAGTGCCAAACCGGTATTTTTTTAACTAATTTATTTGACATTGACAAGTTGCAATTTATCAAATCATAACAAACAAATCAACTAGATGGCGCTTATTGCACAGATTTGAAATTTGAGTGCCGGCTATTCTTTTATTTTGTTTAAGATTAGCGCCATCTACCCATATTAGGAAACAGATCTGCGTGTATTTTATATTAAAAAGGAATTAACTACTTCCAGGTTATTTATTAGCGCCATTTAGATGTAAGACGGAATTTTGACCTTTTTCAGAGTTCCGAGAGTATTAGTATTTTTTTTATAATACCAAGTGATAAGACGAAGAAGTCGTACGCCTGGTGGTAAGCGACACGCCTATCCATAACACTTGCAGTGCCCCTCAGAGCTTTAAAACGCGAAGATCTTAGGGGCTCTGCCAGTGGCGCCCGTCATTCTGAGACATAAGATGATAAGTCCCATGTGCCTGTCATTTCACCAGCACCCTTACGCTCCCAGACCGGAACGCAGTAATGCTCACATCACTGCTTGGCGGCAGAATTAGGTAGGGTGGCAGTACTTTCCTGGACGAACGCTTTCACAAAAAGTTCTACTGCTACTAAATAAAGATTAGCAGTCGTCTTAAGTAATTGATGCATGGCTTCAGTAATTACTGACAGTTCAAAACGTACAACAATAATTGAAGTGAATTTATACCATGTTCACAAATTATTATTTTTTTAAAACACTACCTGACCTAATTTTACCAAAAACCACGTAATATAATGACAAACACGCTAAAATTTATTCGGAATGACTAAATACAACATTAAAAAGCCATAAAACACGGCGTAATACCGCAATTTACCCAGTTTTATACGTAAACATATGAAACTGCCGTCAGTGCCACCTGCGTTCCACTAATTCCAACTATTCTAGCCATTATTATGCTAGAACTTGTATATTATAGAGGCATAATACAATTTGTGTTATAGAAGAGATTAATTCCACCTGGTATACGTAGATAGTATTATGTTCGTGAGCTTTTGCTGAAACTTCCGCTTAATGGATCTCGTACATGATCTAAGTCGAAGCTTTGTTTATGATACCAAGTAACAGGACGAACAAGTTGGTGTTAAGCGACACGCCTGTCCATAGCGGTTGCAGTGCCACTCAGAGTCTTAAATCCATAGATCTGAATGACACTGCCACTGCGCCTGTCACCCTGAGACGTAAGTTGACAAGTCCCTTACCCTTTACCCAAAGCGGAACACAGTTATGCTCACATTACTGCTTGGCGGCAGAAATAGGTAAGGTGGCAGTACTTCCCTTGACGAACTCTTTCACAAGAACCTCTACTATTATACACCACAGGAACTTTCCATTCCAAGCTACTGCGTAAGTTTCTGCAAATACATGAAGATCTACTTTGGTTCTTATGACAACTCTACACTCTCGCTTGTATGGTGCGAGGATATTTCGGGTGCATAACGAGTTATTTATAATTAAGAAATATAGAAATACTCATAGCGCTCAAATCTCAAAAATAATTTAGTAGCATGCCGTATATTTGATAAAGCGTGCAGCGCAAGTTCGGTCGTTCTGGCGATTTTTGTTGGACGTCTTTTGGCTGAAGTAATGATAATAAAGATGATATTTGACTCATTATTATTTTTTTTTTTTCTAAAATTCTTGTTTTTAATGGTTAACGAAACCAGCTACGCGTGGAAGGCGCCTCGTAGTTCTTAGATGCTACTGTATCTTGTAGAATGTAGAGATAATGTAGTATCATTGTGGTAATTACTCAATGATATCGCATTGCACAATATTAAAGATTTTAATTTACATTTTTTTCAAGTGTTCTCATTTTACAGACAAGCTTATAATTTTTTTAAATATTATATTGCGATTAATTGTATTCTAGTTCATGATTGTAGTGTAATAACGTTATAGCATGAAAATTGAAGTTCACGCTAATTTAATTCTTGTAACGCTTTCATAACCTGTGCCCAAAAAAATTAAATGATTTCATTTTGATTTAAATAAATAAAGTATTATATTCAGTGAATATGTTACCCAATCATTCCTCTTCACCTTTCATAATGCTATCATAAAAATCATTATAAAAATCCTAGATAATAACAAGCTTTGACCGTGAGTTTCCGAGCAGTAAGAATAAACCGGGCATCGCTAACAAAACACGTAGTAAACCAAGGTGTACCACGTTCAAGGATAACAATACAATAACACTGACGGGTTGGCCATTGTTCAGACACTTGATGCCAGAATCTTATACAGTATAACAATTTTCTTAATGTCTCTCGGCAATCTTCGGATTTCCGATTGCACACGAGTATAAATTTTAATAGTAGTTATTAAATTTCTCATCTATAATAATTTGAATTGTGCCCATAAATCAGAAATCACCAAATCACCTTCATTTCTTTATGTAAAACTTCACGTCGATGACTATTGAATCTTTTTTTTTATGACATCAAGTAACGCGACGAACAAGTCGTGTGAAGGTAAGCTACAAGCCTGTCTAAAACAGTTACAGTGCCACTCAGAGCTGTAAATTGCAAAGATCCGAGGGGCACTACCACTCGCCAGTCACCCTGAGACATAAGTTGACAAGTCCCATGTGCCTGTAATTTCACCAGCACCCTTACCCTTCAAAACCGGAACACAGTAAACATTACCACTTGGCGTCAGAAATAGTAAGGTTTGCAGTACTACCCTGGACGAACTCTTTCACAAGGAGCTCTACTGCTACTAAAAATTATTATATATATTTTGTAGGCATTCTGGGTCTTTTTTTTATAATAAATCTTGGGGACCGAGGCTTCTATGTTCTCACTGTGACCCAGAACTCAACCACGCCGACCGCGTCACTTGTAGCCGCCATTAAATCCTTAAGCGTGTATGTGTCAGGGCACGCAGAGCACGATGTGAAGTGAACCATCGCCTGAATCGTACTGCACAAACAATTCAGGCTAGAACCATACGAAAATCCCACTTGAACAAATTGTCCCTACTCCGGCAAACATAAGTCCGAAGCCTATTTACGGTCATTCTCGGGGTAACGTTCACTACTTAATTTCCGTGGCTATTTAATTTTTTTGATGTAAGTATTTGATTTTTGTATCGTGCAATATTATTTAATATTCAAGTATTGTATCGTGAAATATTATCTAACAATTATACGTTAATATACTAGAATTTTTAAATAACAAGAATAACCGTTTGAAGATTTCCAGACCACCATGGCAATTCGTGTCCAGAAACCAGGACAAAGGTCGATGGTACTCTTTAGCGCGAATATATTTTGTATTTCAAATACTATCGAATCTTCTGTCGGAGACGGACACTGTAGGACCAGAACCCATAGTGTCCCTCCCCTACCAATGGTCGAGAACAACTATACACAAAGGTACAAAATCTTGTCATAATAACACATGGATAACCCTTATGGTTCGTAGTCAGGCGAGGGAAGCACTCCCAACGCTCAACGCCAGTCTATCTCGAAAATTAATCAAACTTAAAAGGCAAGAGCTTCGCACTCTAACTGCCGCCCTAACGGGTCATATTGTTTGCTGAAGATTTCGGCAGTCCAAGGTACTTCGCCCTGTAGTTGGTCACGTCAGAGGACTGTAGTAGGATGTGCGCAGCCGTTTCCTTCCCCTCCATGCACGCTCTACATAGAGGGCTGTCTGTGATACCTAAATTAAAAAAGTGTTTATATATTAGTTTGGGTTAAGACGTAACACGTGTTTTGTTCTCATGGGCCCATATGGGGCTATATACATGTATAGAGAAGGGTTTTGCCTAGCTCTAGGTATAGTAAGTGACATAACTGTGTTAATGTCAGCATTACTGTGTTCCGGTTTTGAAGTGTAAAGGTACTGGTGAAATTATAGGTACATGGGACTTATCAACTTACTCAGATCTTTGCAATTTAAAGCTCTATGTGGCACTGTAACTATTACGGACAGGCGTGTAGCTTACCATCAGGCGCATGACTTGTTCTTCCTGTCACTTGATGTTCTAAAAAAAATGCTGGTGAAATTACAGGCACATGGGACTTGTCAACTTTTTTTAAAAGCTCTGAGTGGCGCTGCAACTGTTATGAACAGGCGTGTAGCTTACCAACAGGTACGACTTGTTCGTCCCGTCTCTTGATATTATAATTGTTTCAGAAATATGTATGCATATCGATCTTCAAAGAATGCAAACTCAACTCCTACCAAATTGCCATGGCGAAGGTTTATTATTTAGTAACGTTAACTTAGCAACGTTAAAGTTGCCCTTTAATATCTCTCTTCATGACACTCTAATGGCTTCGGGGACCTTATTATAAAGGTTGTTAAACGAACGGTATTGCACCATTAGCAAATATTGGCCGGAAGATATGATAAACAATACATATTAACACTTTAACCTGACCTAGCCTAACAGTTTATAATATGGTGACCTAAAAGACCACAATGTCGGAAATAGAACTTACCTAAATAAATACAATAAAACAATTATTGCATTGTGTTAGCATAGCGAATATATTTAATCTCCCTCGCTAATCCCACAAACTCCTGTAAGTTACTCCTGTGAGTAAGCTAGGTGGTTAAACCACTAAGTTTTTACCTAGCGATAAAGAAGCGTCGTTTTTTATAAAAATTGTTTGAAATTGAATAAATTAAAAAATCAACACTATATTCACAAGGAGCACCAATCGGCACCAACCAAATTAATCTGTCCGTTCTCTTTCTTTCTTTTTTAATCCCTCCAATATCGTTTAGTATTGCCATTTTGTTCTTTAATCGATTATACTCAAGCCAAATCGGTGACTTAATTTATTTAAATGTGATAGTTATTGCAAGTAATAAGCATTTTAAAGTGAACAATTGACTGATATAGCTTTCGTTAACAATTTGGGACACCTAAAATGGCCTTTTGATAATTCGCCTCAATAACATTTCCGGAATTATAGTTGTTTCATAACTTTTGGACGACACAAAGAGAACTTTTCGTACAAATCGATGAGACAGCTGTTGAACGTGTTAAACGCTTTCTTAAGATGTCTATATACAAGCACAGTTTGATATAATTACATCGAGCGGACTAATAATTAATGAAGTAAAAATGAAGTTGTTTTCATGGTGCTTTCAAAGTATTTTGACTTCTCAGGATCGAAATCTATTACGTAAATTAAACCGCCTTTTTCCGCTACATTCGATCCTACCGTTAAATCTGTACGTACTTCAACAGTATGTCATGCTGGAAAACCCATAGGCGATTCTCATGTGATAACGTATGTCGCATCCATCACACACAGCTGTAACATCGCGTCGCAAAGTAGTGCGATAATGGGACAGCCGTGTGTGATGGTGTGTCTGACTCAGTGCAAAGCAAGTCGTACAAAGCCGTAGTACCACATGTTCTCACACGGTAATCCTTTGTAGTAACGTAATGTGCAGTCATTTTCCTACGTAATATTTTACTAATATTAGAAAAATTCGAAAAAATTAGAGTCTTAACAAAAACGAGCAGGCAAAGTCGATTACGTACATACCTTAACGTATCAACGAAAAAGAAAAAAGGCTTACTTATTATTTATATCAAACGTATCAACTGCCTAAAAGTACTAACGCATACGGTATGAGGACCGCGGAGTACATATTGCCATACTAAATTACATATGGACTATGTTCATAAATAAAAGTTAGGAAATATTAAAAAGCAAGACAAGTATTAAAAAGTATTACTTGGGTATGTAAAAATGTAACCTCCCTCCCTTCGCATAAACCAATACATACTATAATATCTATACTTTATCTATAGTTATTAATAACGAGTCCTATTAATAACTATAGATAAAGTATTCTGTGTATTTTGGGTAAATAAATTTTAAAAAAGCCCTTATTTTTTATTTAAATTTATGTAAATAATATTTACGACAAGTTGCTGAAATAAAAAAAATGTGATAAAGCAAATGTCTTTCCAGGAATCTAGGCAAATCAGATCTACAGAGAAACGTAACCTAACGATAACTAGTGGATCGTCTTATACGATGTAGGCTGAAAAACAGGCAGTAATGATGGGATCATGTTTAAGGAGGACGGATGATACTTAATGTAAGAAGTCCTTGCAAGTTCTAAAATCTTCCCTGCATTGAATAATAATAATAAATAACAGTAGTCTATAAAGGGTTCCAGCACAAAGGAATCTGCTCAAAATGAGAGGGCTTGGGCAGTAGTTCCCGCGCGGACCTGAACCTACTTGGGAACTTCTCACATCATTAAGTTGCTTTGCAGATGTGTGCAGGTTTCCTCACAATATTTTCCTTCAGCGAAAAGGTTATAGTAAATTTCAAATTTTTAGCACATGACATCCGAAAAACTCAGAGGTACAAGCTGAGATTTCCTGAAGAGAGAGACCTTGAAAGATCAAACCGTTAGGCCGCAAATTCGGAACGGTGGTGCGTGCAGCGGGGCGTCCAAGGCGTGTTGGATACAGCCAACACAAGACACAATGTATGTACGCGCAAACCTTGAACGCCCCGTTGAATGCACCACTATTGCGAATTCTACCGCGCCGAGCATCCCCGCACGACATACGTTTGCTGTAGGTACGTCTAGCTTAATAAACGCACATAAAAATTCGTTAGATCCGACTGGTCTCGAAGCAGAATCTGTTTGCCAAACCCGGGCTACCGCTCTTACCAACTGAGCTTACAGATCGAGTCAGCAGATGTTACGAAACTCTCTATGTACTTGTTGTAGATCTACTAAATAGGAAGCCACTATTTTAGTGAATAATCACGAAATACTTAAAATCTAAAGTGCTTGTGGTCCAAAATAATGGATAAAAACCACTGCGCCAAAATTACTGAACGCTACACGCGTAATGTGGACCAAATGCTTGTAACATAAATACGTGGACTTTATACGAGGTCAATTTATTATAGCAATAAAAAGCCGACAACAACCCGAATGGGTACACAATTCAAACGAATTGAGTTAAACAAACTGCTATTTTACTGATTTTTTACATAAATCCGAAACCACGTTGTATGTATAATTGGATGTTGGCAACCAACATGATCATGGTTTTGCGAAAATTGCACCTAAAGATTTTTTCACTGTTTTTGATATTTTGTTCTAAGAACTTGTAAAAAACTTTTGCTGTTGTCACCTCAGGAATGATGAATTGTAATTTATTACTATAATTCCCTAACAACAACAAGCAAAACAGCAAAAGTTTTCATTTTACAAGTAAATTTTAGAACAAAATATCAAAAAAAGCGTCCGGAGGGGAAAAATGTTTGGGTGCCATTATCGCAAAACTATGATCACGTTGGTTGACACCTTATTGCTTATCAACATCCAATTTTGACGTATCTTTGTAGCGTATCAAGGACGCAAAAGAGTAAACGTGATATTTCGTGACTGAAAATACACGGTAAGTTTTATTGACATTTGCAATATTTTATTTTGTGTTTAGTGTTTTTACTACCATGCCATTCATATATTTTTTGTGAAATTAGTAAATTATTATTGATACAGACACAAAAAAATGCAATTAATAAAGAAACGTCTCTTGTCTGGTATATGTGAGCATTACTGCGTTCCAGTTTTGAAAGGTAAGGGTGCTGATGAAATTACGGGCACATGAGACTTACTAACTTAACTTATGAATCTGGGCGACGGGCGCGGTGGCAATGCCCCTCGGATCTTTGTTACATGAAGCTCTAAAGCTAAGAAATCACGGAGCGGTTTCTACCCGCGCCAGCTTCGGCTGCGGGACATCCGTATTTATTTCAATAGTCACGATACCACAGGTTTGTGCGGTCGCGTAGCCGCCGCAAACGATAGATGTTGTCGTGGGCGAGCCGACCGCATCCGGGGCGGTTCTATTAGTACCCCGCAAACGCTGTGGCTCCTACGAGTAACCGTCCCCGCCATGAGCGTAAAACGCGTCGTGAAATGTGCTACTAAATTTTACATACATATCTAAATTCTACGGAGGTTGCGGTCCCGCAACCACGGCGAGCGCGGGTGCAAATCGCTCCGTGAGTTCTTAGCGTAAGTAGCGCTGCAACTGTAGTAGACAGGCGTGTCGCTTACCACCAGGCCGTGGGTTTGTTCGTCCCGTCTTAGTATCATAAAAAAATACCAAAACAAATAAATTCGTGACTTCTGCCGATTTGTTTCGTAGCTCAATTGGGATTAGTCCCGGTCTGGCAAACAGTCCATGATTCGAAAGATTTGATTTTTCATTTGTCTTTGTTCGCTCTTTGTATTAATAATTTACTATACCCACAGCGACACTAAATAAGTATATTACGTAGTAGTAGACCTCTTTGTGAAAGAGTTTGTCCAGGGAAGTACTGCCATCTTACCTATTTCTGATGTTAAGTAGTAATATGAGTAATAAGAGAAAGTCTGTGATAACAGGTGTAATCACAGGCACATGGGACTTGTCAACGTATGTCTCAGGGTGACGGGTGCAGTGACATTGTCCATGATTTATGCGATTTAATCTCTGAGTGGCTCTGCAACTGTTCTATCTTTTAATATAAAAAAAATTAGGATTTTTTTTACCTATTACTTATAGCGTAACACAGACAGCCTTTAATATAGTATAGCTACAGGTGATGAGTGAAAATCAGCAATGCTGAGTCTTAATCCCCTTTTTATTGTTTAAGGGTTTACTTATGTTATTGTGTATGTGTTCAAGGATAGATATTTCTTTTATTTGTTACCGAGGATCACTGCAATTTTAGCTTATTCGGTTTGATTGTACTTAGTTAATGACCTTCCAAATAATAGTAGGTAACCTTTGAAGAACAAACTGAACCGGGATAACGCGTGGGCGACGTGGATTACAGCCCACGCCCTCTCACCCCAAGGGATCTCGTACCTGCAAAGAATACTGTAAATATTTTACTATTTAGCAAAAATACGAATCCAGCTCTAGGTGTCTATGTCATACCACTCGATTTAAACGATTTTCGGTGTGTCAAAGGTTTAGATCAGAGTAGTTCCATATAAAATTGCAAAAAACTCTCAGATTTCTCGCAGATGGCGCTGCGGCAAAAAGTCGTTAAAAAATGAAAACTCGTACGATCTGTTATTTCGTTCCGTAGCTCAGTTGAGACAGTATCAGGTACGGTATGCGGAAGACGCTGGTTCAAATCCAGGCAGATCAAAGGAATTTTCTTAGTGGTCGATCTTTGTATTAATAATTATAATAAACTAGTAGAGTAATTTACACTAAACTTAAAATTGGAAGAAGTTATAGGGGTCGTTCCACTCGCACCATCTGTTTTGGCTCATCAACTATTCTAGTTTCGTTGAAAATTACAAGTGTATCGGCCTGTCCTAGGTAGGGGTCTTATACGTCATAATGCAATTTCTAAAAAAATTATTACCTATTTGAAATCCAATTTTTTACTTCATCTCGAAAAAATACAAATTAGAGGCTGATTTGAAGCTACATATCTGTTTATAAATAGTTCTTTTATTAAAATTATTATAAGACAGAGATTTTATTATAATTTATTTATTAAAAAAACTGTAGCGGACTGAATTAATGGGTATTAACTGTATTAAAAGTTGGGTGCTAACAACGAGTAAGCAAGGCCAAGTAAATGTATTTACAGTTTAAGAATTTTATTACAAAACACATATGTCGCTATCAAAGCAAAACAGCAAAGACAAATCACGAAAAGGCGCCAAAAACCATCACGTTTAAATTTAGAATTAACTAAAACTTAAAGATACTATAAAATATATACAAAAGAGATTTGTAGCGACTGCTGCGATTCGCTACAAAAACCGACCTCAAAATTTTGCTTATCCGCTTTCGCTGTGTTTGTTACTGCCGTCTCCTGAACGATAACTGAATGCGACTGTAAAATACTCGAAATATTGGTTTATTTGAACAAACAACATACGCGATTAAGTACGAAAAAAAGTTTCATTTCTATAATTACCATTTCCATTTCATTCCATAATTTTACTTTTCCATTCATAACAGGCGCGAAAACCTAAAAACTCGATATTCAGTTCTAGGATCTCGCGCGAAGCTCCGTTTCACATGTAGGTAAGACACACTGTAAAGAAAACAGACATATATCTAGATAGACGCCGCAAGTTTACGTACTTCGCGTGCCCAAAATAAGTGAAATTCAAGTTGCCGCTGCTACACTTCAGAACGCGCGCGACCGTTGTCGTGGATAAACACCAGTCGAAAACGCGAAAAATGCATAATTGTGCCATTACAACTGCAAAAGCACCATAACTGTGGGTAAACGGGTAATCAGAGACGTTTCCTTCCACGGGCAAGTGATTTTGTAATCAGAAGATGCATAATTTTTTTAGTAACAATTATTTTGGTTTTGTATGAATTTCGAGAAAACAAATATGCAACCGAGTGTATGCCTCATGATTTGTAATACATTGTGGCTTTTACTTGGTGCGATATATTTGTGATCCTTTGTTAATACGCCATGAATACCAAAGGAACGCAATTTTGTATAATGCATTCAGTTTCGTGGTACGGCCGCTTGTACATTTCTTTGGCCAAATTTAACATTTAATGATGTATACGTTAGGCAACACTGTTCTCGATTCTGATCGATTTTGAAAACAAAGGGACGAAAATTATTATGACCTTACCAATATTATAAAAATGTATTAGAACTCTTTTGTTATATATGACGTTTAGTGGTGTTTCATTTTTTTTTATTTCAGTTTTGTAGTATCTGATAACAGTAGTATCTATAATTTCAATAATTTTTGCAGCACGTTGTCTCGAATGTTCGAATATAGTGAGCAAATAATTACATATATCGTCGGATATGAAGTACGAGTAATACAAATATATATATAATGCAAAGAATTAACAGTGCGCAGTCTTTACAAAAACCTGGAGTAGGTCATACATATGAGTTCGTTGCTTTCGAGGACGAAGGTGGTCTAGTTTATGCCACCTAAGATGCTATGCAAATATGCAAGTTCATATATTGACGTGCGTTTTCATTATTTAAGTTAATCGATAAGATCTTCTATTACAAAAAAGATATTATATAATAAGCTCATTTTATTGGAAGGACAATAATTTTAATATTTGAAGTCGATTAAAAATAAAAGTCTTAATTTTTTAAGTAATCAACATTTTTAAAAAACAAGTAAAATAACGGACTTAAATATGTTATTCTAGTATTTTTCTACTGTATTAATATTACGACTACTTGTAATCAACAAATACTTGAACAAAAATTATTTTATTTAGAATCAATTAATTGAATAAAATCCGCGTGTTTTCGCGTATTCCGTTCAATCAATCGATTTAGAGCGAGCGGAAGGAGGTTTCCATCACTAAATAGTTCTTGTGACGTCATAGCGGGTACAAAAAATGTGGCACGTTCGGTTTTCATACAAATTGCTGTACTTGCGGCGTCTATCTAGATCTTATCTAGATATCGGTCTGTGGTTGTTACAGAATAATCTATGCATGTCACATGGTACAAAATCCATAAAGCAGAAAGTAATCTCAAAAACCTTATAAATTACTTCATACTGCAGTAATTCGTAAGCTCTCGTCGTTGACGTAGATGGGACAATCTTTTTTTTAAAATATCAGGTGACTGAAATAGTACAGCGCCAACAACTGACCTGTATATACGTCTCCGTATATTCCAAAAATATTCTGTATTTATTGTAATAAAGATAATATCTCTAACTACGGGAGGCTGTTCCATTCGGGTGTGTGGGAAAAACAGCAAAACATCTAATTACAAAACAAACGGAATCACATTTCATCGGTAATTAAATATGTAATTTTTCAATTTTCGTCCATTATAGCAAAGCTCAAGTTAAACTGGTCGATTTAAAGCGAAACAATTGACGACACCCGTCAATTGCTTCGAATTCGGACTGGCCAATCGGAGCGCAGTTGTTAACATAATGGCAGAATAGTTTTGAAACAAACTAAATGACATATCGTCTATATTTCTGGTTATGGAGTGGAGTATTCCATGATCGCGTTGCAAACAACAAGCTTGTATACTCAATTGGAGTTTACCCTTAGAATTTCATGTAATTGCTTCATTTCAAAAACTAACTAAAATTAACAAACAAAAGTAAAATTAAAACAATCCTCGTATTAAAATGCGCGCGTCTGCGGCGCATAGGTATACATGCAGTTGATGCGCGTTCACGGCGAGTGTAAAATACGTCGTGTGTACTCTTATTATTTAAAAAACATTGTCTATGGTGCGCTAATTACTCGATAAAACCACAGAAGACGAGGCTTAATGCCTATAAAAAACGTACGTCTAACAGACTCTTAGAGTCGTATTCCAGAACTCTACTCAATACTCACGTCAGGACTTGAGTATTGCAGTGAGCACTGAAAATCATACTCAAGGCCTTGCCATTAGGGTCGTATTTCCAGTACTTGAAATCATAATCAAGTCTGCTTGAGCATTGAGTAGAGTTCTGGAATACGAGCATTAGACAGGATAGAATAAAAACAAATAGACTGAACTGTTGGCGTAGCTCGTAGGCCTGATTACCTAAAATCAATGATATTATACTTAAAATTAATAAAAAAAATTCGCCAGGACTTGGCTGTATGGTTTTAAACCTTTGCCTTTTCCGTAATGGAAAGAATTACAAAACGACAACAAGTGCGCATTAAACTCTCATTTTACGGATTCGCTCTGGACCTTTTGGAGGGAAAAGTGTCGTTTTTATTTTGACTTTCAATTATTTTGTGAAATCTAGTTTAAAGTGGAATAGGATAGTGCTATTGTGCCTTAATCGAAGATTAAAACGCGAAATTATACGAATCTCGAACTAAAATACCCGTATCGGCCCGTTTTAAGGAATCCCGAGTCAATCCAAGCACGCCGCCTCAAATTGCCTATCCTCTTTGTGGCGGCCATATTTACAGAAACATAATTAAACTTCATGTTTAGGCTGATGGCTTTGCCAAAGCCTTAATAATATTAAAAAAAAAATTAAAAAAATCTCATTTTACGTCATACTGACTTTAAAATAAACAATCAATATACATTATTTAAATATACAATAAAAAATATTTTTATATACACACATATTTTATTTTATATTTACAGTATTTTAGTTTGGTTCCCATAGGATTGAGCTGAACAGTCATAAAATTCATTACACTGTGTTAATTTAACCATAAATTGAAGAGTTTGAAATGCAACTATGGAATTAAGAAAGCTTTGAAGATTTGTTGGTTAATTTAATCTGAAAATTTAAACCAAGAAACTTATCGCTACTAAAAGAAAAAGAACCACTGAAAAATGAACATGACAAAGCTCATACCGAACAAAGAATTGAGTGTATTCACTGACGTAAGGAACAGACGATGAAAGACGGTGTAGACGCTCTATTAATGGTATTGTCTGCGCCATGAGCCATAAATCATACGAGTCTGCCGTAGCGATAACCGAGTCAGTAGTCAGCGTAGCAGCAATCCGTTCTATATATGCTACGCGTAGCTTATACACTTGGGATGTCGCCAGGAACGTAGGTGATTGTTTTACAATGAGCTTCAGTAGGTAATTCAAGTCGATTTTCTCTCCTGAGTTTCCAATCAGATGATAGGAAAGGGAGCCCTACGGAAACTGGACTTATAACAGAATGTTATAATTATTAATACAAAGAGCGAACACTTAGAAAAAAATCCATCCGTGGCTTAGTTGGCATAGCGTCTGGCACGGTTTGCTAGAAGACGTCGGTTCGAATCTGGCCGGATCGAAGGAATTGTTTCTAAGTGTTGGATCTTCGTATTAATAATTATAACAAACGAGTGGAGTAATTCCTCGAAAACTAATAGAATCCATTCAATACAAATTGTATTACAGATTTCTAATTTTTTTTAATTTGGTTTTAAATTGGTTTTTTGTGTTTGTTTCCGATTAATTAGATAAAGACTTTTTGATCTCATTAATTTTTCTCCGCGGGCAATAGTTTTCGAGAAAATTAAGCTGAAATATTTAATTCACATTTAAAACATGTTCAGAAACGCATTAAATTCTGTTCTGGCACTCGCCGGCCGCTGCCGCGACACACTAGCTTCCCTCGCTCGGTTCGTGCGGCTTTTTCATCTATCTCACCTAACCTACTGGGACGAGGGTGCACCGAAATTTTACCTCGGAATGGTACATTTCAGTTCTTGAAAATTAACCTTTTCGTAACTAAATTGCTAAATATATTTCAAACGTATAATTTAAAATATGGTGGTTTGTTTGCATTAACCATTACCATGTCAGTCAGCCGTGACTGTGAGAGCTGTAAAGATTCCGAAACATTGATTTGTTTGAAAAAACAAATATTCGCGTATTAGATCCGAAAAAATGTTATCATTTCCTACGTGTAATAATAATAACGAAGATCTAAGAACTCTACATGGAATACATACCGTTTTAAGAGTCTAAAGTACTTGTGCATCAACATTTTGTGAGATTTGAGCTTTTGTAATACGTAAATTTAAACATTATTTAAACAAAGTTTTAAAATTATTGTCGGCGGAATATCTAGTACCATGTCTATTTAAATAATAGTAATATTATGATTTAAGCATCATGTTTTATAACATCCAAATTTTCCTTGTTCCAGACATTTTGCGTGGTGTCAAAGCGATTTCGCAAGAACTACATTCATCGGTTCACAGCAACCCGGTCTCTTTTCTGGTGGTCACCGTGGTCCCCCGTTCGGAGAGCCTGCGTCTATTTTTCCACGAATCAGTACTTCGACTACTTCGTCATGGCTACCATTCTGCTCAACTGTGTCTTCCTCGCCATGTCGGAGACTGTTGAAGAAGCTGAGTGAGTATTCTAAACATGTTTCCTTTCTCCTCTTTCCTGTTATCAGGAAGTGCTAGAATTGGTGCAAAGATTGCAGCGCACACGGGCGCAGGGTTTTAAGGGGCGCCGAACGCCAGCGCAGTAAACAGGCATTGCTTGCCAACATCATTTATAATTGCACAATTTGCACTCGAATTTCCTATCACTGAGGAAAATATTTTGGTCGCGTGCCACTAGAGGGCGCCAGGGTATAGATTGCCCCGCGCGCTGTGTGGTCTAGAACCGGCGCTATATGTGTATTGCTCGAAATATTGGTTTTTCATTTCCTATGTGTACAAAAACCTAAGAACTCGATATCGTTTCCGTTGTTTTTATGAATAGAAGAGACAACTAGCGTCACTATTGGTATAATTAATTGCAAAGGAACTACTTTTTATTTTTTCGGAACTAAATCCCTTTAATTTTTTCAAACAATCCAATATTGCAGACTCTTTTTAGAACCTAATGGTCAGGGCTGGCTGTAATGATAGAAATCTTAATATTTCAATCGCGAAACCATAAAAACTCGATATGCTAGTATATTTTTTCATTAAATTGTGCGCTTGGGGAATTAATGTGGGAATTACCTATCCTACGATGAAGTATTGCTTAAGACATCTCCTATAATTCAAACAAGAGTGTGTGTGTGTGTGTGTGTGTGTGTGTATTTATTACACAGTTTTTAACAGTGATGCATATTTTGCGTTTTTTATTTATGTTACCTAACCATGCTATTGTTGGACTTTCGCCTCCTGGCATTGTTTCCGTTATGATATTTATGAAATGCGATACTTGCGTTTGATATTACTACTATACTATTATCTGTCTGAAGTCATTAACATATTGTACATATATTATGTAACATTTAGTTAGCAGTAGAGCACCTTGTGAAAGAGTTCGTAAAGGGAAGTACTGCCACGTTACCTATTTCCAAGCAGTAATGTGAGCATTACCGCGTTCCGGCTTAGAAGGGTAAGGGTGCTGGTCAAATTACAGGCACATGAGACTTGTCAACTTATGTCTCAGGATGATGGACGCAATGGCAGTGCCCCTGAGATCTTTGCGTATTAAAGCTCAGAGTGACGCACTGCACTTACTACCAGGCGCCCGACTTGTTCGTCCCGTCACTTATATTGTAAAAAAATTGTATCATTTCACGCCCCATTAATTTGCCGGTTTGGTGCAACAAGGGCGGTAGGCACAAGGGAAAGAAAAATATATTCATATGTTTCTAATTGTTTTAAAATATTAATAACACCTGAAGCTTTCAGCTAAATCATAGGACAAATAAATAATAAAATACGCAAGAAACATATCGTAAATATTAAAAAGATACATCAAAACTTTATTTTCATTTCATTCATTATTTTATTTTCACGTGATTCGCCCTTGTTGCACCCAATCCTTCAATTACATAATAATATGTTGGAACAGTTTTTCTTATAAATTACTTTATGGCAACGAGGTTGGTACAAAAGATTCATAATTTTTTGTTCTAGTCTGCCTTTGATTAGTTTCACCACGTGTTTTGAAATGTTGAGGATAATTTCTACGAATACACAGATATCCCTAATGTACATGCATGGCAAAAGCAGCACGTTTAGTTTTTTTAATAACAAAAGTGAATTCTTAGGTTTTCGCGATTGTTACACATAGGAAATGAAACTATTTTTCCGGATTGAAATCGCGTATATTTGTTTTTTCAAACAAACCGACGTTTCGGGCCCTTGACAGGTCCCATGGTCACGGTTGACTGTACCTGTAGTCAATCATAATGTAATCAAAAAAGTTTCATTTCCTAAACAAAAGTGAAGTATCTATCTACTCAGTAAGCTGATTGTTATTATCTTGGAAACTCAGCTTTTGCTATAAAACAAGCATTTTAGTGGTATTAGCAGGAAACCAAATGTATTGTACATATTGGATTAAGATTTTTTTAAATCTTTATTTATTTAGAAACTTTTATACAATGAACGAATTTTATAAAAGCGATGCTCGGTATATCCTTACTTGATAGAATTAGAAATGAGGAAATCCGTAGGAGAACTAAGGTAACCGATATGGCTCAAAGAATTGCTCAGCTGAAGTGACAGTGGGCTGGGCACATAGCTAGGAGAACCGATGGCCGTTGGGGCGGACAGGTTCTTCAATGGCGACCGCGCACCGGACGACACTCGTGGGTAGTGCCACCTCCAGGTGGACCGACGATCTGGTAAAGGTCGCGGTAAGCCGATGGATGCGGGCAGCGCAGGACCCATCGTTGGTGGAGGCCTAAGCCCAGCAGTGGGCGTCGTGTGTCTGAATGATGATGATACAACGAACGAACAATATCAGTTTTATCGTAACCTAAACTATAAATTACATGTCTGGGTGGCGCTGCTGAAGAGATAATATGGAAAATAGTACCTAAATGTCTTTTAATCTTGTAGGGGTTGCCTACTATACAATTTATAGCACCTACGCATATTCGGTAAATCTACAAGTCTCTTAACAACACTACACTCTGTTGCTCGTACCGGAAACAATCCAGCAACAACTTGGACTAAGATATCCTGACACATAGCGTTTATTTTAGCTTCACTTTTAAAGATATCTGCGCGTAAACACAGACTTAAAGGAAATAAATTAAAGAACTACGTCTTACTACAGCCGCTACGTTTTTAAAAATTCAACTCGTTACAGCATTGCGCTACCTGAATTTTATTCCACTAGTCTGCCCAACTTTATCGGCAAACTCTGCAAGAAGTCAAATAAGTAAGCGATCTCAACTTCGCTCTGATGCAGCTCGATTTAGCTCTTTCAATAGCGCTTTTCCTCTTTGCTAAACTACAACTACAAGGACTCTAGAAATAAATGGAACCACTAATGAAAATACGTGAACGCGGCTCGTAGCAGAGCTTGCCAAAAACTTTAGCTCGTATAGTTTCTTTGTTTCTGTCTTCTAAGAGCGGTTATGCGATGCAAACGCGATGCTGTAGCGATGCAGTCGCTAATCGTCTGCCTTTACACACACGCGCGCGATTTTAAGCAGCGATGCAAACGCGATGCGCGCGCGCGACTGCATCGATAATAAATAATCATTTATTACAGAGTAAAATGTTTACACTTGAAAACGCAATTTTAGCTACTGCTCGTTCACTACACTGACCTCCCTGAGAAGAACGAGCAAGAAACTCTTAAAGGGATTGCTCTTTTCAAATAAACTTATATTGAATAGAAATACATTTTGAATCATATTTGTTTGGAATCTAGACTCGCGTTTTCTTTCCATACATCTTTATCTGACAAATACTCTTCAATTTTGTAATATGAATTTTCAATTAAAATACTTTTAATGTAAGTTTTAAACTTAGCAAATGATAATCTTAAATTAATATACTCCGGAATCTTTTTGTAAAAACATATACAGTTCCCCGTAAAAGAATCGTTTACCTTAGTTAAACGAAATCGTGGTACCATGAGTTTGGACTTAGTTCATTACCATGTCTATGTATTAGATTGAAGTCTTTGCGTGTCATGGACTTTTATTTATCGTAAAAAAATGAAAAGTAAATGTTATATAAGTATCAGTCTTCCTCCACTGTATTACACTGTTTTTTACTTATGCTCTGGCCACACAGAGGCAGCAGCGGAAGCGTTCCGGGCGCGGGAATTTTGTAATGTACGAGTTCATATGAACCCTGTCACACTGAAACGCGCTTTTTACAAAAAAACTAAAATTGCTGCGCCCGGAACGCTTCCGCGGTTACCTCTGTGCGGCCCGAGTATTAGAGGAGGGAAAAATTAAAGAATATTTAACAGAAACTAAAGAGAATTTAAAATAATTAGTTGAAAGTCAAGATAATGACATTTTCTGCCACCTTTTTTATTACTAATGCAACCGACTTTACACGACCCCCGAAGTACATTCGTGAAGTATGGTAGGTTTGTATATGTTGGTATAACCATCTACACAACAACACCATTACATAGCGTGACTGAGAAACGCAAGTTCGTTCATGGCACATTTTTATATATACTTACTTTTCTATCCATAAAATAAATTAATTAGTGTAAATAAACGTGATTATGCAATATGGTTGTGAACTCGATAACAAAATCCATTTTTTGCGAGGATCCCATTTATATCACACTTTTTGTATTAAACTTGTACATCGTTTATTGTAGCATTAGACAAATGGAAATTTTGACTTTATCATTCACCATTTCATTTAGTCGTATTGAAAGCAAGGTATTTTTTTAATTTTATTTCATATGGTACAGCAACAGATAACAGACTGCAAATAATACTTAGAAGTACTACATATGTAACATTATAAATCTGACATCCAATTATAATTGTACACAACATTTACATTAGGACAGTATATAATATAAAAGGAAAGACGTTAAACAAAATAGGGATGCTATTTTTTCTTTATACTAGTGTACAGTGTTGTTTTGAAACACTTAATACTACAGACAAAAATGTCATGGTGGGAACATATGCAATAGCATATGTCCTATTTTAGAGAGTAAATTTAAAATATATCAACGTTTTTAAAGATTACTAAAATATCTAAGACGATTGACGAGCTCCATGGTCGAGTGGCTTGCAGACCGATTTCATGGTGTCGCTGAGGTCCCGTATTCGATCTCCGATCGGGTCAATGTAGTAAGACTTTTCTATAGGTATTGTTTCGGATCTGGATGTTTGTGGTACCGTCATTGTTCCCGATTTCCATAACACAAGTGCATTAGTTACTTGCTTTGGGACCAACTTGTAAATTCGTAAATCTTGTAACCTGTGTAAAATGTGAACTTTTGAATAGGCACAAAGAACAGAATTATTTTACTTTATAACTATAACAGGGGCTACAAATTATATTTAAGCTTTAATTACTTAAATTGAAGAGTAAAAAAAGAATTTCGTCCAAAAACGTAGTAACGAGGTTTTCAAATTTAACCGACGGTATGTGACATTGTCTATGTTTTATTTACTTTCTTATATTTGTTTATTTCAAAGATAGCTATGGAAGTAATAAGCCAAGAAACAGATGCTCGAAACTACGTGTCTCATATAACGTGCCTAAATTGTAAGGTATTCGTTTTCTTGGGAAGATTTCACTCGTTCTATTCCAGTGTAATAACCCTCTTAACGCTGCTTCTCGGCTTACGATCTCTCATTTCACTGGAAAAGTATAGGTATACGTCTACAAACGTGATCGCCATTCTTATTTTCGAACGCTTCTTTTATTGAACTAAGGCCACATAGGTACACGAGTCTGTTACATTATTATCATACTTACATGCCAGTAGCAGGCAGGTGTAAGGTACTCGTATCTTGCATGTATAAACAGGTAAATTGTACATACGTCACTGATAGGCCTAAAAAGATATGTAAGGGAAGAAGCACCTCCGTCACGTAATTCGTTTTTTTTTTATTTTATTTATTTATTTCAATCAGGCAACTATGACCTATATAATATACGAGCTCTGTACCCCACCTATATGGTGGCGGAAGGGCTCGGCCTGCGGCACGTGACGGGTTTAGATTACGGGGTGTGCTTATGCTCTTCTGTGGCACAGCACCGATTTGGCCCAATTTAGTAACAGAACATTTCTAAGTTGATTCTGGTCTGGATATTCTGGGTATTGCCCTCAGAGTTATCGTTATTCTGGTATTCATAGTACAGGAAATTCCCTAATTTGAGATCAGAAATTTTGGTGATTGTCTGGTTCTTTTTCCACTAAATACTTCTTTTTGGCACACCTGGCATACCTTGGAAACGGAATCTAACAGAGGGATGATCGAGATACAACAACGCTATAAGTATCTCATTCCCACTACATCGAGAAGTATGCCTTACATTTTGAACAATTGTGAGATCTTGTACTCGTAATAGAGCCTCCGTACACTACCTACGTAAGGCGGCGTGCTTACGCTTCGGGTTTCGCCCACCGCTGGTCCCCGGCCTAATAATGTTCTTCTTGAATAACATCGATACGATAAGTCGTATTGTTGTCATTTTTTTTATAATACTAAGTGACGGGACGAACAAGTCGTGCGCCTGGTGGTAAGCGACACTCGTATCTGTAACAGTTGCAATGCCACTCAGAGCTTTAAATCGCAACGATCATATGGGCACTGCCACTGCGCCCATCACTCTGAAACATAAGTTGACAAGTCCCATGTGCCTGTAATTTCACCAGCACCCTTAACCTTCAAAACCGTAACACAGTAATGCTCACATTACTGCTTGGCGGCAGAAATAGGTAACGTGGCAGTACTTCGCTGGACGAACTCTTTCACAAGGAGCTCTACTGTTACTAAATACACTATAATACTTGCCGTCGTGGTAAATGGATTTGCTAATCGGCGTAGGGTACTCGTCGATTGGTGCCCAGGGTGCATCAGACGTACAAGAAAGAACGGTACGTGGTGCGGGGAGGCCCATTTCGTACACACAATATAATATAAAATAAAAACTAATCTCAAAGCTAATCTACACGACACTATCGCTGACGTCTTGGCGCAACCTGGTGACAAGTAACCGGTCTTGAAATCGCCGGTATACAACGCCCTTCGGCCAAAACTCATCCTTCACGAAGGTCAACAGATTATCATTCGGCACTCTCTCCACGAATGAATTAAAATTGACGTTGTAGCGGGATTCCAAACGTTCAACCATCAATATGTACTTCGTTTACATTCTACTTCACTATCTTCTCAGACTTCGTAGAGTGACGCAGTTGACAGGTCATTCCGGTCTTGTTATATACGTTTAACGTATATGCAGATAACTGGTATGCTATGTTGATACATATAGCCGATGCTATTGTGGACTATGTCACCTCATTGGGTGAGATTGAAAAATGTGTCTTGTTCACATATATTTACTGTTTGTTCGTTGTTACTTTTTTACTATTGCTATTTTTTTATGTGTGAGTTCGATTTTCGTTACAAAAGAAGCTTGTTTTTGTCGGTGGTGTGCACACTATACAGGGTGTACCTAATCGTTAAGTGTGCCCAGACGATTACTCCATAAATAAAGTTATTGTTACCTCTTACAGTAGGAAAACTGAAACCTCTCTACGAATATCATATTAAATGTACGGGAACGTTTAAAGTTAAAATTTTTGATATTTTTAGTTTTATTTTTAAAACTTATTGATGTCAATTTATTCATTACGTAACGTACTTTCGATATTAGTTTAAAGCTTTTTGATATCTCTTATATTTATGGAATAATCGCCTGGGCACACTTAATGATTACACTCTGTATATATGTAAAGTATAGAGATATTTAGTTTAATTACGTGTATGTATAATTACACTACAATTTAAGTTCTCTAATTACAACCATATTGACTTGAAATTACTCCAAGCTAACCTCAAAAATCTCTTGTGACATGTTAATATTAGTCCCAGAATTCTGAATTAGTATTTGTCTTTGCCGCTGTCAAGGAATATCAAATTGTTTCCAGTTAATGCCTTTGTGTGCCGTTTAAGCTCTGCGTTGCTTATCTGAACTAATTTCTGTCTCTAACGTTGACGTTGGTTTTGCTTTGCATACAAGAATAAGAATAAGAATACATTTATTGCATAACTATAGGTAATTACGTATTGTCTTAAAACATTACTTTGGTTTGTGCTCTATAGTCTACCAGTTAAGGTGTACAATGTTATTAAATGTCACAGATTACAATTAAATTACATTACATTACGAAAGAAAAACAATTCTTAATAAACATGCGACATCGCTAGGTACCAAATTTGCGTTGTCGTTAAAAAACTCTTGTACACTATAATAAAGTTTAGTACTCAAACATTTACTAAGAGCATTTTTATATATTACGTACTTGAATTTTTTAAATTCATTTGGGATGCTGTTGTATATTTTGACCGACTGCATATTTGCGTTTTAAATACCTGCATAAACTCTATTGAGTTTCCCCAAAAAGTTATACCGTACTTTATGGCCGACTGCACATACCTGATTGAAAAATATACCCAAAATAAGCTGTTAAGGCATCCACAATAATTTTCGCAAAGTGTCAAGAACACGTCAAGCTTGACACTTAAAATTTAATTCCACCTCTATGCCGCTCACGATAAGAACGTCAAAAGTACAAAGTGTCAAGCTTGACGTGCTCTTGACTGCACATGAACTGAGACAGTTTGTTGCACAAGCTCTCAACATGTTCTCCTTCATTCCTCCAACTGCAATATTTAATAGTACCTATATTGTGTTCAAAGGATGTAAGTAGGCAATTACAACCAGAGGGATTTCAAAGCTTGAGCAGACAGCAAGGGCTTGGAATAAATAGCACGTACGTTTGTAATAGCTAAACGTTTGTAGTAAATCATGCCATTTCATTTCATTGAAATTAAAAAGCCGACCCATTTGGAAGTCACAACGTAAATATAGCTCGAGGCAGAGCGGTGGCCGAGCGGGCTGTTTGTCCGTGTTCCTAACACGGTGCGAATGTGGAATAAAAAAATAGTAGATTGTACAACAAGTGCATAAAACGCGCTATATTACCCGAGACGAGTATATACTTAAGTCGAGGGTAAAATGGGTTTTAGCTGTACACTCTGGTTTTCACTTCGATTGCGAGGAAATTAAACAGCAATATTACAAATTAATGATAACACAACTATTGCCAAGAAAAAATAAGTACTTTCCACCAATGTACTACTTTTTTTTTGTACATGTGACTCAGGTCGGACTTCATAATGCTCAGTTATATTTTACAAGCCTTTATTTTTTATGCATTTCTATTTCTTATAACTTGTTAGAATTACTTTTGCCTACTTTTTTCATTTTGTAATACAACACGGATTAAAAAAACACAAGTAAATCTTTATTTTATAAAGTTCTAGTGTGCGTGGCTGTTGGCACAGGCATCATTGCCTCGGTCTTTAACGACGATTTTATTTTATGCACTAGAGCATAATATCCTATTTTATGCAGCCTCACCCAGCATAAATATGAACTTTAAGAGCATGAGAAGTGAAAAAATCTTTACTTCCCTGGGATCGTATGACAAAAATGCCGCCTAGTTTTGTTTTGCTGCAGATTATGTATGCACTTGAACAAATGTGATGAAAACTTTTTATAGTTCACCGCAAATGTGTGGAATAGTTTATTCGCAAGATACTTTTTACAATCAATCTCCAATAACAATGTTATCACTTCATTATTCAAATTTCGAAGTTTGTCACTCACCGTTAATCCCCCGCCAAGTCAAATACTTGTCACGAATCGTCGCCAGAGGTGCTACAAACATCCTATTTAGAAGTCAATTGAGAAACTTTTACTTCGATCGCAAATAACACTTATCGTTGATTGCCGCCAGAGGCGCCGTGTATACACGACTTAGAAGTCATTCGACCAACTCTTACTTTGACTAAGGAATAAAATTAACGTACGCAAAATATTTTTTGGTAGGCAACTTTTCTACTGTTGGCAGAACTGGGGAACTTAGTAATTTTGCTATTATAAGAGTTCCGTTTTCAAAAGCTTATGTCTATCGACTGATGAGCGAGTTAATGGGCTGTGCCCAAAGAATAATATAATAATAAACGCGCTAAATCGATAGATCCGATCCGTGCTCGTTTAGTGTATTCAATATATTATAGTAAATTAACGATGAATTCAAAAAATTTAAATAACCAATAAATACATACATACAACACGCCCCTTACTTATCCATCGAGGTTGTCAGAGACTGCTATAGAACTCCTTGTGAATGTATTCGTCCAGGGAAGTACTGCCACCATACCTATTTCTGCCGCCAAGCAGTAATGTCAGCGTTACTGTGTTCCGGTTTGGAAGGGTACGGGTGTCGGTGAAATTACAGGCATATGGACTTTTCAACTCATGTTTTAGGGTGACGGGTGGCTGTGCCCCTCAGATCTTTGCGTCTTAAAGCTCTGCAACGGTTATGGATAGGCGTGTCGCTTACCATCAGGTGCACGACTTGTTCGTCCCGTCACTTGATATTATAAAAACACACACACACACACACACACTGCACTAGGGAAACCCTGAATCGCGGGTGCCATGAATACATACATAGGTAGACGACCACAAATTACACCCAAACTCACGAGAAATAAATTTAGGTCATACAAATGTTCCTCCCGGCCCGGGAATCGAACCCGGGACCTCTGCGTTGCAGTCCAGCATGATAACCGTTTTCGTGTGTTTCACGAGCGCGCGGTTGCATCGCTGCTAAGAGTCGCCGTGTGTAACAACTATAAACTCTTTAAGTCTCACATGGGTTGGTATATGCACGCAAAATTCTTCTCCAAACATTTACAATTGAATACGACAGCTGAAACCAATAGGACCCCGTTGAAAACAACCTAATAAAATATTATAAATTTTCTCAATATTGTTTCCTACCTAAATTTTAGGTGGGGTGTTAAGTACGCGTCACGTCTTATCCCCTTTCCTATCTGTCGCCGTGTCGTCTCCGGACGGTGCCCGGACGCGATTAACTGCGTCCTGAATAAACGTTTATTACCCAAGCTTAGGTTGCTATTTAAGCGTGAAATGTCATTTGGCGTGCCTGTCATTGGAATGACATCCTCACCGCATTAGTCTGGTACCTTTCTATTCATCCTATTTCATTCATCATAATATATCTGGCAACCACACCAATTACCAGAGCTAAAACTACAACATGCTGTTTCAAGAAAAAAATATCATGTTTTCTATAGGGACATAACAATTGTGTATTATTATATAAGACACAGTGCAATTGAGATGTCGAGCTGAAATTTATTCCATGTGCAGTACATATTTTACAATTAAGAATGGAATTCGATCTCGTTCATATGACCACCGCAAGCACGTTTGCAGCGTTCTTTGAAGCCAATTTTCCAGTACTCTTCCACACATATCGGTCGAAATTTGGCAATTTCGCGTTTGATATTGTTCCTGAGCTCATTTAACGTTGTTGGCTTGTTGGAATAAACCAACGACCTAACGTAACCCCATAAAAAGTAATCCAATGGCGTTAGATCTCGTGAGTGAAATAACCATTCGACCGGCATTGCGCGAGATTACACGATTATCAAACTTCCTCTTCTACAGATCGATAGTTAGACAAGTTGCGTAACCACTGCAAACGTGCTCGCGGTGGTCATATGAAAGAGATCGAATTCCATTCTTAAATGTATCATATGTACTGCACCTGAAATGAATTTCAGGTCTACATCTCAATTATTTTGTGCTTTGTTGAAATACAAAATTGTTATGTCCTTATTGGAAAATCATTTACAGCCAGATGGCGTTTAAGGTGACAAGTGATTTGTCTACATTTAAACCTATAAAGCACAAGGAGTGTAGCAACAATGTTACAGATATATCTTAATAAAGTAAAACGGAGTTTACACAGGGAAAGAATCGCATTGTCAGATGTAATGAATAAAATTATAATTCATGAATATCGGGACAACTCGCAAACGAATCTTTCCGAAAGCTGATGCCACATCTATAAGTTATCCTATTAATCACTTACGTATTTATAACAATTAAATACTTCTTCTTCTTTTAAATGTTATGGCCCCATCGAAGCAAACGATGGTTTCGCCAATGTCAAGTTGAGGAACACACGCGTTTTTTTTTTTACTCGACACAAAACAGTGTACTCCAAAAACAAAATAAAGTCAACATGTGTAAGTTAAGGCGCGATGTTTCAAAGCGCGGCTAGATTTTAGGAGGTGAGGCGGGGAGGGGGGTCGCCACTCGTGACCCGCAATCCGCGCTGTGATAATTTACTTGAATAAAATAAGTATGAAAAGAGAAAAAACAAAATGTGACGCAGATCCGACGTCGACAAGCGCCTGATGGCGTCTGACAAGGCAACGGGCGGCGCGGCGTATTGTTCAACTGCTGGACAATTTGCAAATTTCTGGGATAAAAGTCAATTTAATAACTATTCTAACTAAGGACTTCAGTTAAAACCAAAATGTAGCAGGTTCTCTGAGTAGTACTTACTTAAAGAGAAATAGGTCCATATAAATATTATATATTCGTTTTAGACTTTTGCTTGTTTGTTTTCAGGATTTTATATGATCGGATAAAGTACGTCCTATCGTGTAACGAATTTAGCACGTTCTTAAGACAATATCCTTGTGTGTATCGTATATTTTTTGTAAGACCGTTATTTAATAATAAATATCTAAACCATTAAATTGTAATAATAAATTTATTGAATATCACGATGCTTTACTCCCGTGATATTCAGTTACTTTTTGTGAAATTACTTCACTACTTTGTTATAATTATTAATGCAAAGTTCGAATACAAAGAAAAATTCCTTCGATCAGGCTGGACACTTTTTTTATTTTAACCGGAACTCGTAATGTTCACATTACTGCTTGGCGACAGGAACAGGTAAGGTAGTACTTCCCTGGTCGAACTTTTTCACAAGGAGCTCTAATACTACTAAATGTCTACTAAATGATATGGCGAGGTTGCTGGCTCGTGTCCAATCGGAAGGAATTTTTCTTTGTGTTCGATCTTTGTATTAATAATTTTCATTGCTCTCATCCCATTATGTAATGTTATCAATGTACAATATTCAGAAATAGATATCTTTCGATATTTTGGATGAAAAGACGCTTTATTAAAATAACAGAACTTTTTATAAGTTTATTAATTATCACCTAAGCTTTGACTGCTTTTCGAGTTTGAATTTGTGGAACTAACCCATCAAATCATGTACTTATTATCGGCCATGACAAAATAACAAAGGCCACCAGCGCTCTATTGTAGAATCGTCCATTAACTGCTTCGTAACATTAAATTCTTCGTTAATAGTCACAAACTTTGCTTTGATATTATTGTAATTAAACGTAGAATACATTTAAAAAGCAATTGCGCAATTCATTGTGAATGAGAATGGTAATACTACAAAATATAATGCACGACTTGTTGTAAAGGGTTTTTTTTTTTCACATTTCTCTTGGCTTTTCGCGGTAAGCGTTTCAGCCACTTTCAAAGTGTTTTGACTAACTTGTTTTTAAAACGGAGAAACTTTTATAATATCATTTACCAACAGAAGAAAGGTATTAATTACCACGAAGTATATGCACCATTTGTTTTGATGCGGTTCACAATGAGGATATTACACTGTACAAAGATATCTCCAAAGCAGGATGAATGGACACAATCGCCACACACGTCGGGGTGGGTTGGCAATCGCAGCAAAGCTAATTGCACTAAAAACATCCATATGAAGGGACAAGTGCAATACTCACATATAATACGTTTCATGGCTTCGCCAATAAAGAACTGAAAATCTAGTCACTGACGTGAACTACAGTTCAATTATACTTACCTACAGAAATATAGTAATGAATTGCGCTGTTATGTCAATCTTCTTGTTTTCTGCCGCTATCCACCTAATGCTGAGTGTGGTCCTCATTCAATGTACGTCATTCCTTCCGGTGGTGTGGCTTCCCTATATAAATTTTTCTCGCCATGCTGTAAAAATAATAATTTGCATCTAAATCGTTCGAAAACCCAAAACCGAAAATTAATATTTAAAGAAATGAAAAAAAATACTCCGTTTCTCTTACGGTAACTTATCCACCAACAAAAAAATAAAAATAGTGAGAGATCGCCTTTTGTCACTAAACACGGTAGTATATACATGTACAATATTTTTTTATAAATGTCACATAACCTTTTCAACTAAAGGTGGTAGAATAGTAACGCGTCTATTTAAATAATCATGACTTTTTTTATAAAAAATCGACTTCAATAGTTTATGTCGATGTAGAAAAACACTGTATTATTTTGAGGATTTTACCAGTGTTTCACTAAAGTTCTGTGTGCTTTAAAAATTTAAAATCGCTCGCTTACTATAAAATCTAGAAATTGGCTAGTGTGCGCACACTTTTTTTCGTTTCTTTTATTCATAAAATAGTTACATCGCAACATATAGTGCCATGACTTTTTTTTATATATATTAAGTGACGGGACGAACAAGTCATGTGCCTAGTGGTAATCTACACGCCTGTCCGTAACAGTTGCAGTGCCACTCAGAGCTCTAAATCGCAAAGTTCTGAGGGCAGTGCCACTGCACCTGTTACCCTGAGACATATTTGTATGGCCTACATTTATTTCTCTCGTGACTTTGGGTGAAATTTGTGGTTATCTACCTGTAATTTGCTATCATATGCTCACAGTGAGAAGAGCAAATGCTCTTTAAATTTAATCTTACATTACCGACCTTTACTTTATGATTGTTCTTTTCTCAATGTATCTACCAAGAATCGAAGCCGGAACCTCTTCATCCAGCGCCCCCGTCATCACAATAAGGACACAAATAATTACAACATTATACGTAAATTATTACTCTCAATAATACATATCAACATAGCGTGAGAAAGTTTATTATTTTACCTGTCACGTAACCCTATATGCAAACATTCCGGGCCTAACCCAATTGACGATAGAGATACCTTGAAACTTAACATGGCTTCCGCTCGCCTAGTTTAATCAATAACCTGTTGATCAGTACACCTGCCACCGCCCGCCTTGTCGATAGGAACTTTTGCAACTCAGTGGGGCACATAGAATTTATTGAAACAATGTGCGCGGTGCATATTTTGCTTTAAACATTATTATATTAATTATACTGTAGACTTTGCTCTACTATTAGGCCAATAGTTTATAGTAGGATTGTTGCTGTTGCAAGGTATTTAAACATCAGCAGATGCTGATGCGGATGCTGATTTTATCTATTTAACAAAAAAACAGTGTCAAATGTACAGATCCTTATTGAATCCACGTAAAAACCTTTTTAATTATTTTGTTTTTTAATGATTTTTGTGATATTTATTAACAAAAAATCAACCTGCATGAAATCCATCAATCTGACTAGTTTAATCATACTGGAATTTTGTCAAAGGTATGAACGCAGGCTGAGCTGCTGTTTCCAGCTTACAGTCAGTTTCTGTATGGTTTGTAAATTATTCCGGCGTGCCGTAATCTCCGCCCTTTTAGGTAATGTCATGACACGAATATGCGCAATGAATATCATCAGCATCGATCAATTCAATGCGGAGGCTGATGCGCATACGGATATTTTAATATATGTCGATTACCTGCGGATGTGGATATGGATGCTGACATTCGCAACTCTAGTTTGTAGTACCATTTTATTGATTAACACCAGCCAATAACAAACCAGTCTTATCCATATTATTTAAATGAAAATTAAACTTTTTTCTTTTGTATCTCATCAACATCCTATTTAAGAGTCAGGCTCTTGTCGATGTAGACTTTTCACTTCATGGTTCATAAACAGTCCATTAACCTAGTTGTATCTGCTCGCTTTGCTGTTCTTCTTTATTTATTCACTCTACGCCACTCTTGATCCTCTCTTTCTTTTTCCTTCTTCCCCTCAATTATAAGTCTTACAAAAATCCAAAGATAGGCACCACGTTCGGTTTTGTGCTGCTTGCATCCAGCGGATTCAGCCGCGGCTTTTAAGTAATGCTCGCATTACTGCTTGGCGACAGAAATAGGTGCGGTGGCAGTACTTCCCTCTTTCACGAACTCTTTCACAAGGAGCTCTACTGCTACTAAGCTGGCACCTATGTTTTGCAATTATTTCCAATGTAATTTTGATTTCCTCATTTCTGGTTCGATCTCGCGGTGAAACTCCAAGCATAGCCTTGTTCTTACAACCTTATACTTAGCAATATTATTAGCTTATTCTGTTATTATTAACATTACTGTTCTGTCGTTATTGTTTTTAATGCACAAAAAGGATATTTCATTTATCTAATTTTTTAGTCCACATAAGAGTTTTAATAAGACGTACGCAGTAGTGTTTTTTATTACTTACTTCAGTTACTAATATGTAATAAGTAATATTACTAACAGCGTTTAAACAATAATAAATTATGCAACCCAAAATTAGCAATCTGTGTAGCGTGGAAATTAGTAGTGAACAAAACCAGTGTTTGCTGAATCAGATAGTACTGTTTAATTGAATTCCATTTAGGATTATGTTGAGTAGCTCATGTTTGTACATATTACATAATATAGACTCTTGAATGTTTTAAAATATTTTACAATACAATACAATACAATACAAAAATTCTTTATTGTACACCAAAAAAGGAAACAAATACAATACAATTAAATTAAAAATAAGCGGTGATACAATGGGCGGTCTTATCGCTTCAAGCGATTTCTGCCAGACAACCTTTGGATGGAAGTAATTATATAATTCACAGGAAAAAGACGGCGGTGTATGAGGAATTGCTAATCAACAGATAAAAATTGATAAATAAATGCAAATAAACATATATTTATAAATAAGTAATGAAACCAATACATATATATGAATATCGTAAATTACTATATATTCTTATACCTATAAATATGAAATTTCTAAAACGTAATTTCAAAACATAAAAATACCTAAGCAGTCCAAGTCACACTAAATTAAGGTAGTGTATTTTTACCATATTTTCGAATATATTCAATGATTTCGCTTGTTGAATAAACAAAGGTAAAGCGTTCCACAAACGAATAGCCTGAACAGTAAAGGATTTGTCGTAATACTGGGAGGTATGCAATGGCATCTTAAGTTGGAGAGTTGAAGAAGAGCGCAGAAGTCGGGGGTCGAATTGATGGGCGAATTCAAATTTACACGCTCTTCGATGTTCTACTTAAAAGTAGAAAAACATATTGTTAAATGAAACCAAGTTCAATAAATAAAACTACAAAAATCTTATACCGTACGTACTGCATTAATCCGTTAACGTCTCACGTTTGGATACAAAATTCGATATACATATGTATACAGTGCTTCTATTTTCTCAATGTCCCTCGACAAACTTCGTGTTTCTGCTGTCGTCGGGTTTTATTCAGTTATCATGTGCTTTTGGTATAGAACATTTACATTTTTTATTTATTAGAATTATTATTATTTACAATTGTATAATAAATACCTATTCGAACAGAGCGGAAAGTGATTATTCCATTGTTGGCGAATATACTAACATGTGTCAGATGAAGAAATGTGAAATCAGATCTTACTGGAAAGAAATGATTAATAACATTATTATGGATTTTAAATCGAATAATTAATGGGCATGGAAATTAATATTCGTGTGCATTCGGAAATCCGACGATTGCCGAGGGACATTGCGAAAATAGAAGCACTGTACATACTTTGAATTCCCATTAAGGGGAGCACCGGCTAATAATCATCACTTTGCACGATCCTCGCAATGTGGTGAAAGAATTGCCAATCGGCGCAAGGTACTCCCCGATTGTTGACCAGAGTGCAGCAGACGTCTTAGTCTTTTAAGAACATTCTCGATTTGATCCGAAAACGCACTCTGCGGCCGTTCCCTTCAAATAATACCTTCCACGTTGACTCCATCTATATATGTCTTGTCTCGAAAAAATCTGGTCGTTTAGAGATTGTTATAGTTTTCATTAACCTCCTAAAACCCAGCAAAAGCGCTTTCGCTTTTGTAGTAAATATTACTACATGCTCCCGGCCCAAGCAAGTATTCCTTCAAAGGAGGATAGGCAAATTGGTCCAAAATGCAAATTTCGGCCTCCAAGACTGGGTGCGTTTGAAAGAGCATTTTAAATCCAAAAAAACTAAGTGTCGACGAATTTTTAAAAAATCGAAATTATAACGCGAAATATCTGCTGCGGCTAGAATTCAATGAGACTTAACATATAGAAATCTGTAAATGTATTGTATGAATCAGCAGTAGTGTCAAACTTGGGGGCATTTGGACCAACTCCCATACAATTTTGCCCATCCTCCTTTGTATGAAAAACGTATTTTTCTAGATACCTTATCCTATGGTCATATGGAATATAAGTATACCTACATACCTACAATACCATGAACTATATATATATTTTCACGTACTTGATTGGAGACTTAAAAAGCTAAACAATTTAAAAAATATATACACAGTTTTAAATACTCATACCACAGTCTATATTTATAGACAGTATATATTTTATTATAAATGGTGTAAATAATAAATGCGAACAAATGTCTGTTCACAAAGAATAATCCCTAAAGTTTCATTCTCATTGCTTCAACTAATTTACTTATCCATAAAATAAAAGTATTTGAAAGAACTGATTAAAGGTGCGGTTCCACCAGAGATGTGCGAGGTAGCTAGGCGTTGCGAGGATATGTAGCAGCGCTGTGAAACGGTGTGATGGTTTCCATCAAATTTGTGCGAGGTAGCTAGGCGGTGCGAGCATGCCTAGAGAAGCTGAGAAACGGTGTGTAGCTGAACGGTGTAAGAATGAGTAGCGGACTCTTTTCAGCTGTGCGCGAGTAAGGTGCGGTGTGATGGGGTGAACCTATAGATATCACGGAAGCAAAAAAACAATGGAAGTGCCTTAAGCCTAGATTACTGTCAGAGCCAAAGTCGCCAAAACTCACACATTCTTAATTTGAAACACTACAAAATCTTGATATTGATTGGTCGTAGTTTCAAATTTAAAAAGAAGTAACAAATTCTGGATTGTTAATGTAATTTAAACTTTACTCTGTTGGCATTTCGTTGAAAGTTCAGTACCAATAATACCTATTATTACAAGTTACGAGGTTTTGATATTATATTGACATTTCAATCAATGTGCTGGCATCTAGCGGTTCATTGCTGAATGACGACGAATTGGAGTTATTAATTTATTTCTCCAAACAAGAAGCAACCATATTGCAGGGGTACAAGCTTTACTTTCGTTTCTTGTAACAAAAAAAATATTTCGATAAATAGAAAATTGAAAATTTATTAAAAGACTCCGATGATATGAAATACCACCACGGGTAATATTTTTGGTGTTACTATCATTTTTGCACTCCAAAACAGCATAATAGAGCATTTTTCTAAGATTTCAGAGAATTTGCACGAAAGAATGACACAACCATACCGTACAAAGCGAAAATGGCCGACTGAGTTAAGATAGGCCTTCGAGACCTATAGTTGGCACGCGTCAGACGCTAACTAACCACTTCTACTGTATTTATCGTTCTCTGTGGTGAACAGAAGCGACGGCGAGCTCGCGTACCTCGCACACATTCCTCACTCGCATCTTTCGCGTACCTACATCTCTCGCTTTCTTGTATGTATAAATACTTAGCTCCGCTAGCCCTTTTCCACCAGAGCTGCGCTAAGCGAGGCTAGGATGAAGTAACTCTATTGGAGGATTTTTTCCTCGCACACCGGCCTAGCTACCACGCACATCTCTAGTGGAAACGCAGCCTTAACCTTGTAAGAGAATACAAAAAATGTGTATTCAAACTTGTGAAACTAAATTTTCTGTATAAAGATAAACGAAGCCAGCGAAAATTCTCCGTTTTTAATCGAGGAGTAGGTTCTCAATTCGGCTGTATGTTTTTTTGTATATATATTACGCGATAACTCCGGTATTTGTAAAGCGATTTTCATGATTCTTTTTTTGTTGGGAAGAGGATATCTTCATAGTGGTCCCATTTTGAAGAAAATCATCCACCTCTAAGGGTGGCTGTTCACGCATGAAGATTCATTTTTATAAATAGGGCCTAATTTTTATAAGGAGCAATTATTTTAATGTTTGATTTTGCTATTC
>NW_020653852.1:7049789-7081434 GCF_003589595.1 Hyposmocoma kahamanoa | reverse complement strand
TCACAGCTTGAAATCACAAAGAACTGAGGGGAAAAAGTTTGCAGGGAGACAATTTTACTCTAATGCCGTACATTATATATACGTTATATATGCTGGAACCTCATACTACGTCTAGTCCCCTGATCATGGAATTTTTATGCAATTACGTCGCATACTCTCCGAACGAACAACTCACTACTCCTTTAACAAACTGTAGGTGTTATGCACGCTAAAGAACCTTTTTCTCTCGAAGGACTGTGTATGCTCACTATCCCAAATTCGCTACTTATATAAAGGGCTGTTACTATCCTAAAGGTCCGTTATCTCCCAGAGCGGTGTTTTATCAATCATAGCATATCGTTATGATGTGAATGGCTTTAAGGGCAAAGGAAAAAGAAAAGAGGGACGGATTGTGTGATAGATATGTTGTATATGTACACGAAGGAAGCGAAAAATGAAATGTCGGGTATTGGAGAAGAACACAATAAGAAGACGTACTACGCCGGTCACAAATAATGGGCGGGCGGTTGGGCGGTTGATTAATGTTATATTCCATTGGCGTTTAATCAAAATTTTTTTAATCTATCATTCTAATTATATGTATTGATCAATATATATATAGCTGATACAGTCACAGTCAACAGGGATACCACTCTCTTGCATACGACTGCTTGAAAACTATCAATCGTAGCCTCCGCGAGCATCCCTGAGGCACTACAGTGTCGAAGCAGCCCCAGCAGTCCCCTGAGGGCGTTGTTGAATTGGACACGCCAATGTAATAACGGATACTTTGAACGACAAAATGTAGCTCTACTTTCGTTATTATAAAAATAATAAGGAAGTTTTTGACTTTTTTATAATACCAAATGACGGGACGAACATGTTGGTGTGGTAAGCGAGAGCTATAAATAACAAAGAATTGAGATGCACTGCCATTGCGCCAGAACACGGTAATGCTCAAATTATTACTTTGTGGCAGAAATAGGAAAGGTGGCAGTACTTAAATTAAAAAAAAGTGTTTATTTTCTCATCACAATATAGGTACATTCAGCATAATAACACGAACTATACATAAAAAATATATACTGTAGGAGAGTGGTGCCTACACTATACGTATTTCAGGTCTGTATTTCAGGTCACCAGGACTCCACCCCTTGGAAAAAACAAATTTGCAACGTGGAATTATGTATCAATGAAATATTATGGCGTAAATATTTATTGCAAACTCTTTAAGTTACACATCCTATGGAGTGAAATCTTAGGTTCAAAAAGTTCCGAAGTTATTTTTTTTATTAATAATTTTGGCTTGGATACAAGTCTTTTGAGCCAAGTCTTTGTTTAATTATGTTTCTGTAAATATGGCCGCCACAAAGAGGATAGGCAACTTGAGGCGGCGTGGTTGGATTGACTCGGGATTCCTTAAAACGGGCCGATACGGGTATTTTAGTTTGAGATTCGTATAATTTCTCGTTTTTATCTTCGATTAAGGCACAATAGCACTATCCTATTCCACTTTAGATTTCACAAAATAATTGAAAGTCAAAATAAAAACGACGCTTTTCCCTCCAAAAGGTCCAGAGCGAATCCGTTCCGAAGTTATATGTATAATTTAAGAAATAGAGTGATGTAAAAGTATTAGCAAAGTTAAAGATTTTGAAAATATTATATTGTCGCATTATAGCGTTATATTATCTTTTGCATAACGCTATAATGTTTTTAGTACAATCACGTTATCGTCCCAAAAACTCGGAAGGGTTTTTAGGCAATTCATATTGCCCTCCCTCGCTCGCACACAATTTCCTCGGGACATCGCAAGAAATCAACATAGATGCTATCAAGTGATTTATTACTTAGCTATTGAGCGTAAATGATTTGAAGATGGAGCGAGACAATTAGAAGTACTACGATGGAAAAGTGTTAAACAATCTAAATTGACGAAATACTTTCATAGAGTTCTCATAGATGGCGCTACAGCTAAAAAGTCGTTGAAAACCAAATACAAAGATCCGACTACAAGCACATAAAAAAATTCGTGAGGTCCGCTGGTTTGTTCCATGTCTTAGTTGGCATAGCGTCTGGCACGGTTTGTTAGGAGACGTCGTCGGTTCGAATCCGGCCGCATCGAAGGATTTTTTTGTAAATATTCGATCTTTGTATTAATAATTATAACAAAATAGTGAAGTAATTTCCCAAAAAATAAATTAATATTAATTCAATCTCAATTAAATCTTGAACTAAGTTAATTTAATCATGTTGTGAATCTATCAGAAACCTTGATAGCGACCGCGTATAATATTTAGTTAGTAACGATGCTGACCTCCTACATTATTTTTGTCATTTTTTCTGGTTTCTGTCCATTATTATTTTTTTAATTTTAAATCGTTCTCGAACTTCTTTTTTCTTCACTATTCTTACGTTTATTCTGTCCGTCGTCATTCCCATCAAAGTCCTTGAAACGTGAGGACGTGTCCATAAATTACAAATCACCTTCATTTCCTTTTTGTAAAACTTCACGGCGATTACTATTAAAATTGTAGATATATTTGAATTTAGTATTGTGTATTGTGTTATTCAGTGTGTTACAATAATTGTACTTTTTTATATCATTTCATTATTTGCTACAGCCTTTCCGTTTCTTTTTTATCATCTTTTACAATAAATCTTGCTATCTAGGGTTCTGCATTCTCATTTCGGTAAGGCTAGGCTACAAGTTCTTCTTGTAACTGCAATGAGTGGTGAAAACTGACGATTCCAACATGCAGAGTGGCTCCAAGGGGTACATTCTACAAGTTCCAGTAGCCTTATAAATATTTTAAAGTTTGCTTATCTCAAAAGAGCTATAAGACTAATTAATAACGTTTTTTTATGATACCAAATGACGACACGAACAAGTCGGGCGCCTAGTGGTGAGCGAGACATGTCCACAACAATGCAGTGCCACTCAGGGGTTAAATCGCAAAAATCGAAAGAATCGCGCCCGTTACCCTGAGACATAAGTTTACAAGTCCTCTGTGCCTGTAATTTCACCAGCACCCTAAGCATTTGAAACCGGAACGCAGTAATACTTACATTACTGCTTAGCAGCAGAAAACATCTCTGGACGAACTCTTTCACAAGGAGCTCTACTGCTAGTTCCTGTAGGAGTCGATGTATTTGCATGTTCATTATCGAAATACGAGGTGACTTTGCACATTCTTTCTATTAATTCTTAACATTGCTGAGTTGGGAAAATCCTGTAATAACATTATACGTTCAAATAAACAAACAAACGTTTCAAATTCTTGGTAGAACTTTTATTATACAAGCAATACAGACCATTGGCCGGCCGACCGTGAAAAGTGTTGCCCAAGTCCCTTCGTAATTTGACAAGTTCTCAAATTAACGAATTCGTACGATGAACGAAATTCATTAGTTAAAACAGCTCTGCTGCGGTCCGCATTGGCAGATAATGGCCTTTATTGATCTAAATAGCCAGCCGCCGTGAAATGGCTACGCGGTTAGCTTACATATAGTGTCACATACATAATTGATTGTATTGCCCTGATTTATTTAAACTTTGTTCAAAATCAGCGATGTCGGAGTTCAAGGTATCTAATATTTAGATATGTAAACACTTCCGGACACAGTTTGAGTCACCTTGCAGTTTTATTCCTAAAGAGCTAGAATAATATTATCATCTATATAGAAATATGTATAACTTTCAAAGTAAATGTCGAGCTTTAGACCCAAATATGGAACTAGTTTCTTCGTAGTCTACGTTAATGTAACATAAATCTGTTATCCGTATAGAAAATCTTCCTTTGAATCAAGTATGTAAACTATTTACTATGCCCACAAATCGTTTTTCCTTTCCGTCACGGGTCAACCAGACATGACGACAGATTTCGTCCTTTTACGTCAGATAGCCCTACAATTCGCACGAAACGTTTTGATTCCACGTTCTTTGTGCCACCAGGTAGGGAAAAGAATTCTTTGTTGGGTTCAGCATTTTCCAAACATTACACTCTGGATATCTTTAAGGGCAGAGTCAACAGTATATTTGGGTAAATTTCAGATTAGTTTTCTCTACCTAATTTCGGTGGCAATTTTTATTATTTAAGCATCCGAGTAATAATAATAATACATAATAATAACGCACACTCAACACAGTCCCGCACTAGGGAAACCCTGTATCGCGGGTGCCATAGACACACACATATACAACCACAAATTACACCCAAACTAACGAGTGAAATAAATGTAGGCCATACAAATATTTCTCCCGGCCCGGGAATCGAATCTGGGACCTCTGCGTGGCAGTCCGGCAGGTAACCTTTCGGCCACGGAGGCAGTCTATAGTGTTGAATTTAGTATATTTTGTGTTACAAAATTAATCTACAATAAAAAACTCTAAATCGATAATAATTTAAATCGAGTTAAGGTTGACATGAGAACATCTTTTAATATTAATTTTAATAATGGTAACATCGTGATGTTTACCTTATTCTGTTCAAAAATTTTCCATAACAGATTTTCTCGTTAAATTGCTCTCAAGTAGTCTCAAGTATAAAATGAATAAAAAAATAATTTGAACTTTAAAATAACTAAATCTATTTCTTTTATTTTGCCCTAACCTCCTATATATAGTAGGTTATAGTTATAGGGTATAGTTTTTAGTAGGTTATAGTTATAGTAGGTTATTTATAGTAGGTTATACAAAAATATTAAACAATATTTAGAATAAGATTGCTTTGTTACAGTACTTACAGATTGATATTTTTATACCAGCATCGCGGATTAGTATTCCTATTATGGAAAGTACGATGATGAGATTAAAATTAAATTCGAGGTCGTGTATATGTCGCAGCCGTGTTGTATAAAGCGCCGTATTACATTCCGGCTAGCCGATTTGCAAAACGCCGCTGTTAATACGGGTACTTCGTGTTCGGGCAGATTACAGTTTGCCTAAAAAAAGTACACCACGTTGTAAATACCACGTTGCGTTTCACAAAGCGGCTAAGAAATGTGCCGCCGGAATACAATAGTGCGCGTCATTGTTACGCTGCTTTGAAATACTTAGCTCCAAATATAGCCGCCAGTAGCGCTGAATTATCACAACAACAAAAATGGCGTCGCGCACAGCAATTGTCTCAACAAAGTGCAAACAATATTAGTTTTAGGAGTACAAAAAAGTAAAAATATGCGTAAAAACAGTGAATAATGGTGAACATACTATAAAATATATAGAAATAGTAACAAATTATTTATCTTCTTCTAATTATTCTTCTTGAGCTTTACCTTGAGCCTTGTTACTTGTGTAACGTACATACCTATAAGTATAAGTTCTTCAAATGTTTTTTAATGATTATTATAAGATTTCTGTTTTTTTTATTTATGGCGTTTGTTTTGTGTCTATTGTTCATAACTCATAGTCAGGGTGACATTTTCCTTGTGAACAATACGACTAAACGTTGACCGCCGCTTCGTAGAACGTATCGTGTTCACAATTCGGCTGAACACAAGGTAGGCGTATTAGAAAACAGCGTCATTTTGCCAAGCGGCTAGCCGCAATGTAATACGGCTATACATGAGACATATACCTACATAACAACGCACTTATAAACAAAAAATAATATAAATTTGACGCAAAAATATATTTTAAATATTTTAAACACCGAGCGAACGCTTCAATTCTATAATGAATGGCATTTGCGACCCGCGCTGTATGTAAATCGAATGCATCGTGAGATTATGCGAATGTATGCATCCGTACACGGTGCGCGGCGGTTGTGCACACACACCAGTCGCGCTGCCACATTTATATGGAGTTACCATACTTGTCTTATTGTACTATGATAAACAGCTCGTTTCTTAGTATGATTAATGATTCCCTTGACTACCTACTCTCACAATAACAACATAGTCCTTATTCTGCCATCGAATAAAGCCGATAAGGCGTACTTACTTTCACGTTCGCTATACAAAACTGGATAATGAAATTCGCAGGTATCAGAAGCGCTGTTAACGCGCTGTATTCGACGAACGTGTCCAATTAATCCCCTACACTGGCATAAGTTTAATCTGATCGAAGCCTAAAAGCACACTCGAAAGTGAGACTTTATTTCACAGTGTCGGTTTTGTGAGAATTGAGTTTCGTTGTGCTTTAGTTCTGTACTGCATTGTCCGAAATGCATCTCGGTACCGGGTCTTTTTATAAGAAAGGGGTTTCGCCTTGTACACTACGTTGGTCCAATGCGAGTTGATAATGTCTTCGTTAAGCTTCTACGAACCATCTCCGATATGAAAGTTTCATCATAGCTTTTTCGTTTTTTTTTCCTCATTCTTAATAATAATAATAATAATAAAATTTTATTTATTGAGACAACTGAGATCCAATCAAATGTTAGTAGGTACAGACTTAAAACTATATTAGTACTTATATTTTACCATAGATTGTGTATTACATATTAAGTGCCGCATAATTGGGCACTCATTCCTGTCAGCAACTGTCTTCAGGAGGCTATTGGGGCTGTCACGTATTCTCTTCAGTAGCGACGCCGACTTTTTACGTACAACAGCCGTAAAACTATCTACGCGCGCGTCAGTGAACATGGCTGTGGCACTGCAGAAACGTGACAGCCCCAACAGCGTCCTGAAGGCGTTGTTTTATTGCACGCACAGAGCATTCCGAGAGCACTGAGTGTAACTCTTCCACAGAGCGCTAGTGTACATTGGTGTGCAGTATGCTTGAAACAATGTTTTCTTAACTGCTGCCGTACATCTGGCGAACCTGCGGGCAAACATGTTTGCTCTCACCGAGAGTGCTTTCCGTTCGCGCTGTATATCCAGGTCATCCTTGAGGTCGTCGGTAACATAGTGTCCCAAGTATTTAAAGTGGCTAACCCTTTTTAACGGAGAACCGTTAAGCAGTACAGGAAGTGCACACGTAGGACTCTTCCTACCGGCGGCTCCAAAGATCATAAACTCCGACTTTTTAACATTATATAACAAGCCATGGGATGTTGCATATGACTCACATACTCCAATTAGTTTTTTCAATGCAGTGATCGATGGCGCCAGCAGCACCATGTCATCGGCATAGCTAATGTTGTTCAAACAAATTCCGTCAACAAAGCAGCCCACATGCGTGCTGCTGAGTTCACCAATCAGTGCATTGACATACAAATTGAATAATCTAGGAGATGTTAGTCCACCCTGCCTAACCCCACATTCCAAGTTGTACGGCTCCGAAAATTTGTTCGCCCACCTTACAATATTCGTTTGATTCCGGTACCAATACCTAAAAACGTTTGTTAGCTCCACAGGCATACCTGTGGCACTTAGTTTATCCCACAGGATGTCGTAGGAGACCAAATCAAAGGCACTGGACAGGTCCAAGAAACACGCGTATACTGACGTCTTTCATGCTTCAATGTCACAATAGCACTTTCAGTGGATAAGCCTGTCTGAAAACCAAACTGCGATTCGTGCAGTTGCAAATGTTTTTCTAAGTGTGAATTGAGCACACTGTCAAATATCTTGGCCACTATAGTAGCAAGAGAGATTGGCCTATAGTTAGACCTGTCCGACACGTCACCCGTCCTGTTCTTAGCTATTGGTACCACAATCGTTCTCATTAAGTCGAATGGCAAATATGAACGTCCCAAACATAAATTAAACAGCAATCAAAATAAAAAGCAATCAAATCTTAAGTGCTCAACGCTGAGACCGTCGTGTCCCGATGATTTTCCTTTCTTTATTGAAAGTAAAGCAACACGTACATCACTTGCTTTAATTAAGGTTGGCACCGATCCATGCATTAATGCCATTAATGCAAGTCTTTAAAAAATATATTCTTAAGGTATAAGCACAAGCCTGTAAACAGCATTGTTCGATTTCTAACGTTTAATAGATTTTTCCTATATGATTTTCGATATCATTTGCTTAAAAAAATGTTAAAGTATACTATGACAGTGCTAATTTATCGATTTGCAACTTATTTCATCCAAAAAAAAATTTGTGAGATATCATGGACTGATTTCGAATTCCTTAGTGTCATTTAGCGGGACAACAATTACCTCGTGTCATATTGTATATTTCTATGTTCAATTAACTGGTTTTATTGGTAATGGCCGTAGCTACGACAACACTACGTCGTACATTGTAGATATGCCAACAACACACTCTCAAATTTTCCTCGATTTCGTTAAACTTCATAGTGGCAAAATTGTCCCCCAATCTGAGGTAAACAAAGTTGTCATAAGAAGAAAAAACACAAGCCTGTACATACTCTTTTCAGCTCCCTGTTCGGACGGGTTCACTAACTTCTGTGAAAAGACGCACAGCCCACAATTCATTTTCTTGAAAAATTTACTCCAACACAAAGCCCTAAACTTCTCCCTGCACTATTTTTTCCCAACTTTATCTCTCTACAATTTATGTGCCGGTAATTTTAACTTTTTTCTTTTTTTACCTTCGTTGCACAGTTTCGAAGCTGGCGAAGTGCCCTGAATTCTCTGCCTTGTTGCAATTAGTTCGCGATTTTTCTTTTTTTTTCTTTGGACGCTGAATTGAAGTTAGTCAGACCTTAAAAAGTAAACGTAATAATCTTTCGTCTTATATTAATAATAAGGCCTATTGTAAATGAAACTTTTTTTCGAATCGAATCAAGGTTCACGGTGCTTTGTTCTAAAAAAATATATAAGTTGAGATCCAATGTTTAAGAATCGCGAAAGCTTAGAACACAATAAGGCATCATTTCCGGCATCATCATTTTACTGAAAAGTAAAGAAGATACATGTGATGAACACTCAGCACGGGCGTAAAAGGGAGTTTGAACAATGGAATTTCCACATAAGTAATAGAAATTAATATTTTTTTAAATCGATACAAAACAGTGTACTCCAGAAAGTCACCACCCATACTTAGTGTTTGTTGAGATTTTGGAAAAAAATAACGAATACGTCACGATAGTGTCTTGTATTATTTCTGAATTGAAAGAAATTACTTTTCAGCTGCGCCTCGTATGTTGTAGTTAACAGAAGAATGACGCATTTTGTTTTGTCAAACGTGTATTACTTGTCTAAGGCCGACGTGGAGATGATAGATATCTCTATTTTTCTCTTCGCATCTGAAGAAAAAGACGGAATAATTTTCGAGTAATTTACCGAAAAATTAATTCACCAAAAGACAATTTTGTCCGCAAAGCTATAGAAGCCGGTCAAGAATTCATTCTGAATTTATTTGATTTCTGAACAAAATTTAATGAGTTTTGTGTATCAATATAATTAAGCTGTCCTCGGGGAGACTCGAGTTGTATAAAATACGTTATGCTACATAAGACCGAGGAGTATAACCTGCCATTATGCTAGGAGTGCGACAAGGAGAAGTCATTTCTCCGAAACTGTTCACCACGTTCATCATTCATGTTCATCACAAATTGTTGATGATGAGTTTCATCATGTTCATCACACGTTGGAAGATGCTTTCAAATTACTGGACTGGAAAGGCCTCGGCATCAACATCAATGGCGAGTACATCACTGACTTTCGATTTGCTGACGATATCGTGGTCATGGCAGTATCGTTGGAAGAGCTTGCCATGCTCAGTGAGCTCAATAGAGTTTCTCAGCAGGTGGGTCTAAAAATGAACATGAATAAGACGAAACTTATGTCCATGTCCATGTCGTACTCACCACTATAACAATAGGAACTCTATTCTCGAAGTTCTTGACGAGTATGTCTACTACGAGCCAACTTCGAAAAAGAGGACAATTGTCGAATCCGACTCGGTTAGACAGCTTTCGGGAAACTCCGGGACGTTTTCTCGTCCGCAATACCGCAGTCGTCGAAAACAAAAGTCTTTGCGTAGTGCGTGTTGCCAGCGATTACCTATGCCTCTGGAACGTGGTCACTTACTTTGGGATAATAAAAAAGCTCAAAGTCACTCAACGAGCTATAGAGCGTGCAATGCTCGGCATTTCTACGTGATCGAATCAGAAATGAAGAGATCCGTAGAAGAACGATAGTCACCGACTTATCTCAAAAGATTAGCAAGTTGAAGCGGCAGTGGACAGAGCACATAGCTCGTAGAATTGACGGCGGTTGGGGCAGAAAGGCTTTCGAATGGAGACCACGAACCGGAAGGTGTTCATTGGGACGACCACCTACTAGATGGACGGATGACCTGGTAAGGGCGGCAGATATGATATGATGATGATGATGACGCTACATAAGTCTACTGAAAAAGTGTCTCTTCAAAAGAGCATTATTTGCCTTAATAATTAATTACTTTGGCTTATCGGAATAATCTCTCTCTCTATCGATGCAAAATTTGGAAGACGATGAGTTCCACTTGGTAGGTCAATTTTGTACCGTTGTCGGACTATTAATTCATAGTTAAACTGTAATCTGTTACTCAAAGAGAAGTTGATGGCCACTGTCACAATTCAACCCTCTATCAACTTCTGCAACACCTACAGGAAGTTATTGGGTAGTGTAATCGTGAACCATAATAACTATTATAGGTACAGGTTTATTATAATAATATTATTTTTATCGAATTCTTGGATTTTCGTGATTGTTACACTTAATAAATTTGGATCCAAATCGCGTATTGTTTTTATTATTTTTTTTTAAAGTTAATATTAGGTTTTCTTAACAAACATCGTGTCTACCATTTACAGGACTCATGGTCATAACTGACCAGTATTGCTGACTATGATCAATTTATGAATACAAGTCACACTCATAGCCCCGCGCTAGGGAAACCCTGTGTCGCGGGTACCATGGACATACACATAGGCAACCATAAATTACACCCAAATTCACGAGAAAAAGAAATTTAGGCCACACAAATATTTCCCGGCCCGGGAATTGAACCCGAGATCTTCGCGTGGCAGTCCTGTATGGAAACCGTTCGGCCACGAAGGCAATATAATTGTCACCTTTCAATTAATTGTGAACTGATAAAAAGAGGCTACACAATAAAAATTTACCCAACATTGTGTCACACTTTACCGTCAGTATCCATCATCGGTAAACCGGGCTATTTGTCACGTGGCTTTAAGCCAAATCCGGCTTGACGGGTCGGCCAAACAATACAAAATAAATATTTTATAAATAACAATATGCATGTGCTTAGAGGTGATACACAAGAGGGCAAGGAAGGACAAACATCGATAAGTTTCTTCAAGCAATATGTTGAATGGGTAATACAAGTCGATATTAATTTTGTACCTGAGGTTTGAGGTTATGTTTATTATGCTTAATGACACTGAATTAAAAAAAATATTAGGAGAATCACTTTTAAATATGAATCAACTAGGCGTATTAACTAGGCGGAATAATATATTTCCAACAATAGCGCAACTGTCTTTCTTTGTTTTACTTCTCTTTTTTTTCACAGTGTGCACATTTAGCAATTTTCGCATTTAATATTTTCTCTTTGACAGTCACAGATCGAAATTTACAATTTGGGCTACGTTATGACTTGTAGAATAGTAGTCTAATTTCAAATTTCATGCATATCGATTGACGAACTTCCGGATACTTCCTATCGATTTGTTGTGCAATTTGAATAGATATCAAAAAAGTTCTCTTGTTTAGCTCGCTACTCTTCCGATAACTCCACCTTAAGTACAAGATCAATATTAAGATAATCTGACTTTTGAACTGTATTTAGAATATAAAAAAATATTTAAAAAATAACGCAATTACAAAATCATGTTATTCTAAATTTGAATTTTCGAACATTTAAACGTATTAATTATTAAATTTGTATAATGTTGTGTTGTGTAGGTATATTACTTTTTATTTATTTAATGACGTGAATTTGACTTACATGTACTGCTTTTGAATAAACAATACCTATAAATGAGAGTGAGGAGTTTTCAAAAAGCGATTCACTCTAAATTCGTATGTAGGTAGTTATAAGACCTAATGAATCAAAATTAATATTGTGTGCACAATTTAAATTACTGTTATTTATTTATTCACCCACCCTCCGCCATTAACTATAATTATGTGTACTCACGTACCCTCAATGTGCACGAAGGTTCGCCGCGAGATTGGCTACATTAGTCATCTTCGAACGCACCAGCACCAACTAGGAGTCAAAGCGGTCGCCATGACTGAACATGGTCGGATAGATGGATATAATTTGTTTACTACTACTATTTACTAAACGTACGTATCTTTTTTATTAAATATCGATTGAGAGCACATCAACAATTACTCATCAGTATTATACAACCACGAATTGCTTTAAATGAATGAATGAAATATTCTTATTGCACATTAAAATTACAACAGCAACACAGAACAGTAATGTAAGTATCACAGATGAAGCAAATGTACCACAGGCTACCTTATTGCTAAGTAGCAATTTCTTCCAGGCAATCTTAAATCTTTGGTTTTCCGCGTAACAGCAAAAGTGTTGAATTAATCACTTTGGTAAAAATAAATAGTAAAGTTGAGGGTATACACTGATTACTACTTATACGGTGTAAAAACAATATTTCTAAAAATTTTCACTAAAAAAAAAAACACAAACTTACCTCGAAATTTTACTAGAAAACCGTTGTATTCAATAGGTACTTTATATAAACCAATATTTTTTGTATACGGTATACATACATTATTTAAGTGGCTTTATTTTCTTTTGTAAAAAAAAATATTCTGAAATAAAGCCAGTGTCCCTGCCATTTGACCCAAGCAAAATGGACCGTATTAGTACGGAAAAATTTGAATTCGGGCTGAGGTAGTATCAACTCTTAATAAACATCACTCAGGAGTTAAGCTACGACTCGCGATCGTTAATCAATCACGGCAGGGTACTTGTGCATTTGAGATGGTATCATCCATAGATTATGGTATCAACCAAGTTGCCGATAATTTACGCTCTATCTACGCTGTAGAGCCTGAGAAACATCTCGAATTCTAAATGACATCTCAGCCGATAGGTACTTGATACAGGACTTAAAAGATATTTTCATTATTGATACAAAAAATTTGATAGAAACACACAGAAAGAAAAATTCCTTCGTTCCGGCTGGACACGAACCAGATTCTTCGCCATATCAAGGCTACCGCTATCCTAACTGAGCTACGAAATGAGTTAGCGAAGCTTAAGAACTTCTCTATGTGCTCGTTGCAAATGTTTGTTTTTGGGGATATCACGATAGTAAACACATCATGATAATCAGTAAATAAATAAATAACGTAAACACTCATAACCTCGCATTAGGGATTACCCTGTATCGCTGATGCCATGAACACACACATAGGCAACCACAAATTACACCCAAACTCACGAGATAAATAAACGTAGGCCATACAAATATTTGTCCCGGCCCGGGAATCGAACCCGGGACATTTGCGTGGCAATCTAGCATGGTTACCATTCGGCCACGCGAAACGCGAACGCGAAGCGAACTCGTAATGAATAATTATAACTATTTGATTTTAAAAAAACCGACCTCAAAAGTTCGTGGAATTACATCGATTTACCAAGTTTTATTGAAATCGATTACCGGAAAGTGCGCGAAACCGAATTCATCCCCGAAGTCTTATAGATGGAATATTTCCTTCAAATTTAAATGGGACCAATTCGTATATAGCGTATAGACATAATATAGTACCCTCTTTCCAACAAACAAAAAGAATCATCAAAATCAGTTCACAAATAATCGGGTAACATACACAAAAATATAGTAGAATTGTGAACTTCTTCATTTTTTAAAGTCGGTTAAAAAACGGTATAAAGCCAAATATATTGCACGTTTAAACCAACACCACCATTAAAAGAAAACCTAGCTGTTTAAAATTCAAACTTATCAACTTCATTTGTATGTACAACAAGATCTACTGTTGATTGCTACCGTTCTTCTAGCTTGGAAAAATATTTTTTCCAAAAATGTTTTAACTGTCTGTGGTATTGAGTCCGTTACGATTTTCAATGAAATTACCTACTAAGTGCTAGACTTATTTTTTAATAGATATCTTTGGTAATGGTATAGCTTAAGGGGACTCCCTAAAATTTTATCGTTGGAAAGGAATGTTACGAGCGGAAGGTTCTAACATATGTAATTGTTGTCATAACATGTTTCATTACCTTTAAAAAGACATCTCGAACTCAATGGCGTGCGATCTTTATTTCTATTATTGGGTTAACAATAACACTCCCACGCCAATTTCGTCTTAATAGGTTCCTAAAAGTGTCTGGGAATGGTCAGGGCACGAGCATTAAAGAACTATAAAGATTCCTTGTTGTTTACAACTGCACACTAACAACGACCCTTCTGTCTTCTTTTTATCAAATATTAGTATAGAGTTGACATGTATATTTATATGTGTGTGTGTATATATATATATGTTTTAATACCAACTAATAGAGAATCTATGTATGTAAATAATGTTATATTGTCTATGGTTATTTTTAAAATAACATTTTAGCGCTCATTTTAAGAATAGGCGGAAAATTATAAGTTCATAATTCATGAAAAACGCCCAGATCTGGTTAATTGTAACGGTGTCGTATTTCATCATGATAATGACAAACCACACACACTATTACAAAACCGTCAAAAATAATAATATATAAAAATAACAACGCACACACTCAACATAGGCCCGCACTAGGGAGACCCTGTATCGCGGGTACCGTGGACACACGCATAGACAACCACAAATTACATTCAAACTCACGAGAGAAATAAATTGCAATTAGGTGGCATGTGCCAGAGCGCCCGACATGACTCCGTCAGATTTTCACTTTTTTCGCACTGTATGAAATTCTTTGAATGGACACGCCTTTTTTAACGAAGAAACTATCAAACAAAACATAGAGCTGTATTTAACAAGTAAAGACAGGATTTTTTATTATAATTCAAATCTTATTTATTCAGACCACTAGAGTCGATTATTTTAAAACTAAAAACACAAAACATCTACGTTAGTAAACATATAATTTACACACATTATAAATAAATAAAATACACACATTCAGCATGATGACTTATAAGAGTCTATATCACGCTTTTACAAGACACTGCATAAGAACCGATACCATGCCTTTGCAACGCACTGTCGTGTCTATCAGCTAGTGTCCTCAGTAAGCTATTGGAGGTGTCCAGCATATTCCTGATTATTTTTAACGCATTATATATTAAAATGTAGGTGTGTATGCTACATCGCCGACCTCATCGTCAGTTTTCATCAGATGAGATGGAGGTCAAATGCACACTTATTCTTGCACAAAAAAAGTAGTGAAATGGCGAATCTTTTCAAGACGAAGAAGTGAATAGGCACAGATAAACGTGCTCCGTTCATCAAGATTGTGGCACAATACTTGCCTAAACCTTATTTAAAATTACTGAAATAGACTCTCAAAACACCAGCTATTTTTTGTCACTTCCATAGGACTTTAGGATCAAGTTTGGGGACATCAGAATGAATTCCAGTTGGAAGTTTCCCACTTATCCAAGTCCGACTTAATCAAGTTTCGCTATAATATAATACCCAATAGACTACATTGAATATTTACCAAGATTTATGGAAATCTCTGAGTTGAACAAGATTAACGATTTTCACCAAGGAATAATGCACTATGCTATCTCGGCATGAAATTAAATTCGCTGCAGCGCTTAATAAAGTTAACCCGACTTAAGACAAGTACGTCTACGAGAGGATAGTATATTTAAAGCGATGAAAGCGCTTGTTTTTCTTATGCAATAGAAGTTACTTCTCAGCGCTTCCTGTTAAATTTGTAACATAATATATATTAAGATATTCCAGTAGCAGTCGAGCTCTTTGTGAAAGAGTTTGTCCAAAGAAATACCAGTAATGTGAATTACCGCTATTACATTTTGATGACCTTGGTGGCCCTGTGGCCCTGTGTGGTTCGATTCCCGGTAGGGCTAATTTATGAAATGAGCTTTTCTAAACTAGTTCTGGTCTGGGTATTCTGGATAGTGCCTCAGTGTATTCCGCTGCTCTGATACTCTTTGTTGTCTGGTACTAGTTGTTTGGCACATGCCCCCAGCGTTACGGTTTTGCATCACCGGTGAAATTATAGACACATGGGACTTGTCAAATTGTGTCACAGGGTGACGGGTGCAGTAACAGTGCCCCCAGATCTTTGCGATTTAAAGCTCTGAGTGGTAATGCAACTGTTATGAACAGGCGTGTCGCTTACCACCAGGCGCACAACTTGTTCGTTCCGTCACTTGGTATAACAAAAAAACGCCATCTCTTTCGGATTCTATCACGAGGTTAAACTCCTTTTGTCGTCCAAAGCGAGTCGATATTCGACCACCTCTCAGCGTCCACTCGTAGTAATATTTTAAAAAGAAATTGCTTTGCGAACGACTCTCAAACAGATCCCTGCTTGGTACACAAAATGTATGGGAAGTCAAAATTTATTTTACTGAATATGAGATTAATTTTCCCCGAAACTTTTTATGAAGGACGCTTTGATATACCAAATCAAATACGACTACACCTTTATGCTATATCTGTGGTATAAAAATTCAAATCAATTTCAAGATTCATGAAAAAAATATGACAAAATTTCAGAATGGGTAAATTAAATTGTATATTTAAAAAAGCCTCATTTAAAAGTGCCTCGTGCTTGGAAGAAGTGTGAGACTAATGACAATGATAATAATTGTAGTGTATGTGGATTGTCTATGACTTGTCTCCAGCGCACACGTCACATGTGCGGATAGGGAAGTGTCAGTCAGTGTTCAACTAGACCTGTGTCAGTAGATCATTTTTAATAACCCGAGTCGAATCTGACCCATACTTAATATAATCAGGTCAAAATATTCGATCACTCGTCCCGATACTTCCATATGGCATTTAAAGGTGCTAAATTATACAATTAGCTTTTATTCTTTCCTGCTGATGAGTAATGTGTATAAAGTTAAATGTGTCATTGATAAACCACACTTGGGACACTAAACATTCTTTCTAAGAAAATTTACACCTACAAAATAAAAACACATAACAAAAAACTTATGAGCATTTAAAATACCTTTAAATATTAGCTAGTGCACTTATAAATAATCACAACATATCGAAAGATACATTAAACTTACAAAATTACCATGTAATGTACACCACGCCACGGAGCAATTGGGATGAATGATTGATAGACTCATTGATCCGTTGATCTGTTAACCCATTGATCGATTGCTTGACTTTTTGGTTCGATCGAACGAATATTCTATCGAACGAATGCTAAATCGAACAAATGTTTGACCCAAACGAAGAGTGAGAAGGCTAACCGTGTCGTGAGTGGGGACGGTGAGAATGAACGAGCCAACAATAATATTGTCAGTTCCAGACTGAGTGTTATGTGAATTGTTGAATAATCTCTAAAATTATAGAGATAAAGTGGAATATTGCGCGCATGACCCATGGAACTTTAAAATGATCGGGTTATTTAGAAGCTTGTAACCCGTATTATCAGGTCACAGGTGCTATTCGAATCGTTTTGATTCTATCGATCGCGATCGACACACGTCTATGTTCGACCGTCAACTTGGATGCACGAGGTGGTGCGTAAGCGATCCAAATACCAATATGCTATTACTTGTAGTAGCAGACATTACAATAATTAAAACTTTTTACCTGAATAAACAAGAGCTGAGTATAGAGTTGCTAAAACAAATGAGAATAAGCTATGTATAAAAGATTTCCAATTGTAGCTTGAAATCGCGTAAAACCTTGGGACTTATACTCAAATGCATTATTTAATTAAATAAAAAATTTTAATGCCGTTGGTAGCATTGCGCTAATCAATGAAAGGTCCACACACCAAACGAACCGTGGTTTCCTAAAAACTTTATCAACTGCGTGCGCTAGAATTATTTAGGTAACCGCAGTGAACTTGGTATTCAAAACTCGTACGGGTAGGAAAGGTCGGACATAGCTATATTTAATTTGAGATTTACAAAAAGAACTTTGACATCGACTCGGCAAAGATGACAAGTCAAAGATTTCCGTATTTCAAAACGACATTTACCTAAGTTTAAGCAAGAAATTAAATGAAACTTAGTTTTTTTCGTAATTCCTTGCACACTTAGGTAAAGTGCGTTTTGTGAATACGAAAAACGCTTAGCTCGCCATTTGTGCTTAGTCAAAGTACGAGTTTGTTATATAAGACTCAACATTGTACGAATTGCAATAATTACTTGTTTAGATCTTCAGGTATACGAGTTCAATATAAGAATAAAAACAAATCTGATGTACTGACGTCGTCTAGAGAATATTCCAATATCGTAAAACAATATTATAAAAAAAAAATTATAAAGTTGGCAAAACTTATTGTTGAAAAATGGCTTTTTAATAAATCAACTCATACGCGAAAAGAAACCCAAATACTTGTTGTAAAGAGTATGCCATAATAGAAACCTTCCGGCTGGTTTGATCATAATGTCATTATGTACTACTCAAGAAATGCACTTTATTTAAAGAATTCTTATGTACCGAATGAAATAAAAACTGACATTTAAGAAAATGACAGCTCTATAGAACCTACAGAAACCCGTATAATGAGTAAGTGGTTTAGTAGCGGTAGAGCTCCTTGCGAAACTGTTCCACCAGGGAAGTACTGCCACCTTACCGATTTCTGCCGCCAAGCTGTAATGTGAGCATTACTGCGTTCTGGTTTTGAAGAGTAAGGGTGCTGGCGCAGTAGTCGTGTCCCTCAGATCTTTGAGACTTAAAGCTCTGAGTGGCACTGCTACTGTCATGGACAGGCGTATCGCTTACCATCAGGCACACGACTTGTTCGTTCCGTCACTTAGTATTATAAAAAAAAGTAGAAAACCTGATACTAGCGAAATCGTAAAAGGGCACAGCCAATAAGCAATAAGAAGAAGAATTATGAAAACTTACAGTGTGAATGAATTGGTAATGAAACTATATTATTTCGGACCTAAAATCCAAAAACCCAAAAATAAGTTATGGCTTTTCTATGTCACACAAATCTGATGTTGAAAAATGTCACATATTATATAGCCTAATGTATATGACAACCTGAGTAATTTATTATAGTAATCTCGGTTCCATAGACAGAGCTAACGAGAACTTTGCATGTTTGTTGACTTGAAACCACCGAAAGAGGTAATCCTTTTAGACCTTTCATTGCTTGCAAAAATGAACACAAAATGCATGCCGGTATAATAGAATTTACAATGTGTTTTTTAATCGAAAACCGTTACCTGTGCTTTGTAAATTCTGCCTTGTCACTGTGCATTTTGGGTTAAATTTTGCATTCGCCATAACACAAATTAATAAGCAACTTTATTATGTCGTGGAAAACAAAATCAATAAAACATATCGCGCGATTTAGTGTCGCGATTTTGTATCGTTTTTTAGTCGTGTCGATCCAAAAACTTCTGGTACATAGATCAGACATGACACCAAATCTGCCGTCCACTAACAAAACGCAGCTAAGTGACAAATAGTCAAATATCCGTTTTGAATAGCAAAAAAATAGAGCTCAAAATTACCTTTTGAAAACAGTTAAAATTAGTTAACATGTTCACATGTGACTTATCGGAACTACGCATCGTTATGTTTAATGATAATAATTGATGATATAATTAACTATGCATCGTTATGTTTATTGATATTTCTATCATTAAACAATTTCAATATTCTAAAACTGGATTATGGTTTTTTATGGCGTTTTAGTTAGTGGACGGCAGAAATACTATCGTTACTCAATGTCGTGGAATTGAGAAAACACGATTTGAAAATAAAAAACTGAATGAAGCCAATATAATTATGTATACATTATTGTATCCTCGTTTAAAAATGTACAATTAAGTATAATGCAGAATTTTTTGAAATTTTCAAACTGTAACTATTTTTTCGGTTCTAAGTCGCGTGTATTTGTTTTTTAGAGTTACGATAGTATATGCTTTCGTTTGCGAGATATCGTGGTGTCGATGTTTATTTTATTTTAAAATAATATAATCACAAGTTTATGGAATGCGGCATATATAAAACAGTTATTTTAACGCATTAACGCTCCACATAAAATGTATCACTAAATAGACTTTGTGATAAGATTTATGTGGAGCAAAATATATTGAAAAATATTTATATTTGTTCTTAGCTTTGGCGGTGTTTTAGTGTCAGTAAGCTGACACTAAAACTAAATACAAAATCAAACCTTTTTCAAGCATAGAAAAATCTTACATCGAAAGACCCCGAAGGTCAAAGTCAAAGTCAAATAATCTTTATTTCATGGGCAAGCAAATTACACTTGAAATCGTCATACTGATTAACTCTACTGCTCATTCGTAAGGCAGATTCCCCTCAGAAGAATGAGCAAGAAACTCTAGAGGCTGCTCTTTGTAAATATACATTTGAAAACATTTATCATTACAGTGTTTAATTTAAACATCTTAGATCGAGAATACCTGAAAGACCTAAAAGGGTCACTGTCACGGATTTTTGTCATCCAAGTACGCAGAAGTTGTATAATACCTTTAGTAGAAAGTTTAAAAAAAAAAAAATAATAATAATAACGCACACACTCAACATAGCCCCGCACTAGGGAAACCCTGTGTCGCGGGTGCCATGGACACACACATAGACAACCACAAATTACACCCAAACTCACGAGAGAAATAAATGTAGACCATACAAATATTTCTCCCGGCCCGGGCATCGATCCTCGGACCCCGGCGTGGCAGTCCGGCATGGTAACCGTTCGGCCACGGAGGCAGTTCAAGTTAAAAGTGTTTTACAATAGTTTTCAATCTCGTAAATGGCAAATATTGAATATCCATCAGAATCTTATTATAGAAATGAAATGAAATGAAATATTTATTCGCAAGCAAACACGGTAAGAAAAGATATTATTATACAAGGTGTCAAGATCACGTGTTGCACCAGATACTGGCACGCAAATATTAAAATAAATTGAAATTAAATAATGTCATAAATTACAATTATACAATTTGTCAAATAAGCAATGTCATATAAAATTAAGTAAAAATGCCAATAAATAGCAACACCAACAACATCATAAATTAAACAATATCAAAGAAGTAAGAACAGCACAAATATAAACAAAATGTCATATACAAACAAAATGTCAATTTCTTTTTATTATTAGAAGCGAATACATTGCCCCTTAAATGAATTTGAGACTTTATGAAGACGACTGTCAAGCTCAGCTACTTCAACAGCTACTTACTTCGCTGAGTCAGCGACCCGAAGTGGATCTTGGCCTCCGACACCAACGTACGCCATTTCTGTCGGTCTTGTGCCAATTCCGACTATTCGGACACATTTAGTTCCTTTAGAGCATTTGGCGATTTCATCCTTCTACCGATATCTTGGACGGCCCACTGGGCGGTGACCTGTAGGTTGCCCTAAATACGCTCTTTTGGCAGCTCGATCCGCTCCCATTCTTTCCACATGTCCAGCGAAGTCGAGCAGATTTTATTTCTCCGATTATGTTTGACTCAGACACTAGTTTTTCTATCTCTCTATTGAATCTGGCTCTCCAGTTCCCAAATGCTCCTTTGATTGGTCCCAGAATCTTTCGAAATATCTTCCGTTCTGCCACTAATAATTTGTATTCTTCCTTCAGCGTTAGTGTCCATGTTTCACACCCATATATTAAGATTGGCTTAATTACTGTTTTGTATATACGAACCTTTGTAGTCCTACTTAGTAACTGGGACACCAACACTTTGTGAAGGGCTGCTGTACATCGTAGCACGTTTACTATGCGAACGCTGATTTCATCCTCCCTTTTATTTGTGTCGGTAATAGTGCATCCCAGGTATTATATTTAAATTTATCGACGCCCTTGTAAGTCGTACCGTTCACTTGGAGGCTTTTTCTCTTCGCATTGAGAACTTTATACCGCTTCATATGCAAGTATTCCGTCTTCTCTCGATTGATTCTGAGACCAACCAGTTCGCCTACTCTCTCCAACTCCTAACCAAATTTCCCCACACCTGACTCGCGTTGCCCAAGTAGTGCCAGATCGTCAGCATACCCTATTACCTTGTGCTGTCCGTTTAACTGTACTCTACAATCATTCAATAGGACTTTTCAGATGCTGTATTCGAGAACCAATTGCGATAACGCGTCACCTTGCTTCAGACCATTAACCACTTCAAACTCCTGTGTGAGCCCTCCTCCTACTTTAACTTTCATTTTACTAACCCCAGTGGCGACCCTAATCATTATCACGAGTTTCTCGGGTATATGAAAAGATGTCAGTATCCGGTAAAGCGCAAATAAATCCGGTAAAGCAAATAATTCCCACTATATATAGAGATAAGTTCCACTCAACAAGTTGTCGCGCTTCTTCCCAGATTTTTCGTATTAGCTTATGCAAGTGGGTCTGTACCACTCCGCCCCCATATTTCCATATCTCCCCTGTTATGCTGTCTATTCCTGGAGACTTATGGTTTTTCAGTCTCATCATTGCTCCACGCACCTCCTCGAAAGTCGGGGGTTCCTCACAAGGGTCACGTGACTCGTGGGGGTTGATATTGATAGGTATTTGGCTTTTCTTCGATTTCTTGGTAAAATTTCCTGGATTCGTTAGCTCTTATCATTGTGTCCATATTCCGCAGAACATCTGTTAAATGGTCCATCTTTGCTTTTTTCACTTCCTTCTCACGTCCTTTTTTTTCCAACAGCTAGCTTATTTTTCTTTCTCTCTCGGTCGTAATATTAATATTATGTTAAATTAACAGAAATCACTTGAAATGAAACATGAAACTTCTAAATTAAAAAAGAACTTTATAAATAGACACAAAAAAAACCCAAGAACGTGACATATTGTTCTGCTAGTAACCTTTCTTGATTGCGCCGTATTCCTTTGTGTGTATGTTTGTTAGGACCGAGGGGCACATTAGCAACTTCTGTATGGACTGTGATGAAGCACTGCACTCACAGTAACTTAGACCCCATTTACACATATTGCGTCTACGACGACGGTACACGGTTTTGTGAAAATAACGACCATGTGTGTCCTTTTCTGATATTTACATGTATGGTGTAAATAACTAATAAGAAATAATTTCAAGAAATGAGCACTATCTGGTAAAGAGCTGATGTTCTGTATAATCAACTCGATGAAATTGACCTTAAATAAATAAATGAGCTTTAAAATCAGTCATCAGTTTGGGAGCTACGAAACTACAGATTGATATTCAGATACACAAACAAACTTCCTGATATTTTATTCATATTATAGATCCTTCTTATTCAAAACTGTTAACTTTAAAATTATCCTTGTTTCATCTCATTAATCTAGTACAATTAAGCGACTTGTTATAAATTTGCTTTTTTTTTTAAGATTATGGAAAATTGTTACTTTATCAAAAAGTGTACCTTTTTTATATTATTATACAACATCACGTATATTGCCAAAGTAAGTAACTAAAGCACTTGTGTTATGGAAATCAAAAACAACGACGGTTACTATATTTTTAATTTTCTTTCATTTTAGAATTAGTTTTCTTTATTTTTAAGAATGCTTACTGCAATAATATCAATCTTTTCTAATTTCTTCTTTATAAATATCTAACAGGTTGAGTATTTCCTACATTCAATTCATGTAATAATTCATATTGTTAGTATTTTGCCGACTTATATATAGTTAAATTTTAAGGCGAGTCTCATGAGGAAAAGCGGGAATAACGGTTTCTGTAGATAAATGGTTTAGTTATTTACTATCAAGTAATGGTCTTACGAAAAATATACCATATACCTAAGGACATTGTCTAAAGAACGTGCTAATTTGTTACATGATTGAATGTCCTTTGCGTAATATGAAATCCTGAAAACAGGCTAAAATAAAAATCTAAAACGTATTCTTTAAGAATAAAATATCTAACTTTGTAATAAGTTTTGTATAGAGATATATCTCTTTACGTACTACAGAGAACCCACTAAATTTTGGTTTTCGACTGAAGCCCCATAGTTATTAAATTTATCCCAAAATTTGCAAATTGCCTAGCGCTTTAATGACACGCCGCGCCGCTCGCTGCGTCGTCAGTCGGCATCGGGAGCTTGTCGATATCGATTCTGTGTCAAATTTTCTCCGCTTGTTCTTATTTTATTCATATTAATTACAAGCGCGCTGATTGCGGGACGCGAGGCGGCGACCACCCTCACATCACCTCCTAAAATGTAGGCTCGAGTTGAATATTTTTTGTCTAAACATAAATCAATACCAGCGTACAAAAAAGTAACCGCCGCTCCCTAGCGTCAGATACCGCACCACGACCCGCACATTCACGGTTACATTGACTGAACGACAACAAGGCTGTCGGCAAACCTTTTCGCGCTAAGACGGCTTTGATATTTGAATATAGTTTTCGTTTTTTCATTGCGAAACTTGTACGTTAATATATAACATCACTGTACGTTACTATTTATAATGGTAGTGAATTATGCGCTGTACGGCTGTTTATCGTCATCTAACCGGGATAAAGAGAGGAGTTTCTTTCGTTTTCCGAAAGATGAAACGAAGTAAGTAAAAAAGTTATGTCTGAGACTCATTCCGTTATTGTTTTCTTCATTAATTTAGTGCAGAGTAATATATAATACAGATTATATTATAGATTACTTATATCAATATAATGAGACACCGTAAGTTTATGATCTAGCAGACAAGAGTTCTTGAATTTTCAATTTGTTTTGCCAGTAAATATTATGTAGTTAATATAATTATTAACTAGCTAACGTAATAATGTTGGACAAGCAATGTCAAATACTTTGGTTATCTTATTTAAACGTACCTGTCCGAAATATAACATTTTAAGTAGTTTTAATATTTTTTCAAAATAAATCTTCAATATTATTTTAGTTAGTGAATTAATGAAAAATATAATATTATATCGATATAAATACCTAATGAACATGTGTAATTATTAAGATTATATTTATAGAATTATAGATAACTGATTCGCGTTAGAATTTTCGCTATGTTGCTGCTCTTATCGCGTACCTAACAGGTACAAAAAAGTGATGGGTAACGCTGCCACTTCACGCACACATTTGCGCGTGTACAGATAGCGCTTTGCTAATTATTGTAGTAGTAGGTGAATAACTTTCGACCGTTGTATGGAGCGTCCGGGATGTGTCAATACTTTCGTGCCATCCGATCCTATAAAAGTTATAATTTTAATCAGTTTTTTATTTCTTTATAAGTGCTACTAATAAGCTGAATAAATGTCTTTATTCTATTTTCTTAACACCTTGTTCGTCTTATATGAAACAACTGCTTTACCTTAGAAGACAGACAAATATTCCCAAAGATAAAGATTTCGAACTTACAACTCACCTATTTTTACGTTATGTTTTGCAAAAATAACGCTAATTACTATTTAAAATAAATGACTATATAAATACCTTATTCCTTTGATTTATCAAAGGAATAAGGGAACATTTCAAAATGAATCGAAACTGACGTAGCCATAGCTCGTAATACTCAAAAACACAGCACAGAATTCCACGGGAAACTAAAAAACCGTAATGTCTACATCGTGTCAACTGAAGATCAACTAAATTGGATTATTAATATCTAAAATAGAATCTTTGTTTGTGCCGAACGCTCTTGCTGTACTGATCTCTTGAGTATTAGAAGCCACGAAATGCACACCATTGTCTTATTTAATTTAAATTCATTTACATAATGGCATTGTTAAAACAAATTATTCACAAAACGTTTACATTCGTAAAGCGCTCCTTATTTACCTATTATTATATACCTATTGTAATAAAAGATTATTGCAAGGAATAATTGAAATTAATGGTTTGAAATATTGATAAAATAATCGCCTAGGTCGCAGTGTATTATTACCCTTTGATTAATGATTAAATTAAAATTTACTTGTGATTTACTGGGGGAGCGGTGTAGATTAATGGGAGAACGCTTGTTGCTCAACTGAGAGTCCCTGTGGCGGCATGTACCTACGACTTCACTTTCTAAGTTAATAACAATACCTCTCACTAACGATAATGGATAATATCCTGATGAAACCTGCACATCGGTAAAGTTTCACAGTTCTCGGTAAACGTGTTGAAGTAAATATAGTTATACTATACAGGGTTATTTGTAAATGCTAACAACCTCGTTGGACTATATTACTAACATAATAAAGAACAACTTTTGTTCCACGATTTCTAATAATTCATCAGATTTTACGTTCATACAAAAATAAATATATGACGCCTTCTGGTCAGGAATTCGCATTATCATAGGGACCAGGATGGCGGAAATCTTGAATTAAAGTCTTACTATATTCAAATAATTCTTTTTCAATTCGAAATATTGTAACAGATCAATAGCACAGGTACTGGTTTACTTAATTAAATTATCAATTACACAAAAACTGTTCAGTCTGTTCTGTTCAGTTCTCCTCTACCTCAAAGGTTGTCTGGAAGAGATCGCTCTCAGCGATAAGGCCGCCTTTGCCCACATTAATTCTAAGTTGTCTATTTACGGTTTTTGTTTTGTGTGTGAGCAATAAAGTGTATTATTTATCTATCTAACTCTTCGGAGCACTCGGAAAGAAATGGATTAAAAATGTGAAACACAATGAGTACAATACCGGGCTGCGCACGGCGCACCTCCGGTTGATTCGGTCTCAACAACAAGTATGCCGCTCTCTCTCCGGTTTCAACCACATAAACGCACTCGATTGACTAACCCCACCGCCACTGGTTAGACTCCGTCTACCAACATCACAACTGACAACTGTTCCATCCGGTGGCGTCTACCAACATCACAACTGACAACTGTCCCATCCGGTGGCGCTAGCAACATTACAACTGACAATTGTTACATCCAGTTTTGCCAGCTCTGTATTGACGATGTTCAAGCGTACTGCTTGATGTTTCACAAAACTAGTCGATAGATGGCATTGTAATGAATTAAGAGGCAATCGCAGGCCCACAATCGTCCGCCAGGTGGCGATGCTGTGACGATGATGCGACATATATTTAAATAGATCGCTCTAATCGGTAATTACCACAGACCACATATTAATCGGTAATTACCACAGATCGCATAGGTAATAAATCTGTGTAAGACGGGAGTGGAGGTCGTCGCGGAGGACGCTTGCACATTGAACTTACTACCAAATAAAGATCTAAACAGTGCTATATAGTACAGGGTCAAGAGCACATCAAGCTTGACACTTAAGATTTAAATCCAATTCTATGCCGCTTACGGTAAGAACAGTCCAAATTAAAAGGTGTCAAGCTTGACGTGCTTTTGACTGTACTACAAAAATTTAAAAGGTTATTTTTTGGTAAATTTATTATGTTTTATGTGTTTTGGTAAAAGTCATGGAACAAAACTTGTCGTGTATGATGTTAGTAATATACGACTAGTTCTGCAAGGAAGTTGGTATTTTAAAAATATGCTTGTATATTTGTTTATAATACCAAATGACGAGTCGAACAAGTCGTACGCCTGGTGGTAAGCGACACGCCTATTCCTAACAGTGCCACTCTGAGCCTTAAATCGCAATAGATATTAGGGGCACTGCCACTGCGCCCGTCACCCTGAGACATAAATTGTCAAGTTCCATGTGACAGGCGTGTAGCTTATCATCAGGCGCATGACTTGTGAGGCACATCACTTGACGTTATAAAGAAAACACTCAGGAGTCCGTTGGTGCTACTGCGAAGGCGGGTTAGCATGGAGGGCAACATCTTCATAGCAAAGAAGTCATCCACGTACGCCTCCGTAAACATTTCCAAAGCGGCAGTCCCAATAGAACGTGACAGACTATGATCTATATATTATAAACTCTCTCCTAGAGGTCACCTGCGTCTGTGGGACTTCTAATGACTTGATAATGACAATGATAATTCTCCGAAGAATGAAACGCTATTTCAGTCTTTTTCCACTGCAAGCCAAATGCGTTTTTCTCAAAAGGCGTAATTAAAATTACATTAGTAACTTTATAAAATTTTTGCAGAAATAACTCCCGTTCAGTTTGTGGGATTTTTTTATTAAAGGCATATTTATTAATTTTTTACAGAAAAGTGCTCATTTGACTTGACATTTTGCGTAATGGAAAGTGACGATGAGGTTGATGATGGAGCATGGCATGTTCACCTAAATAATGCCTACACTCTCGCCTTACTTATAGCGTTCAATGAATAAGGCGCCGCGCAAACGTGTGCCTTGTGTTGGATGCAAGCAACCGTCAACTAGAAACGAATAATCTATTTTTATACAAAATCGACGCAGCGGCCAATTGCGGCAACCGTATACTTTCGCTGGTTGCAGTAACATAGAATATTCGCTTCTAGTTGGCGGTTGCTTGTATCCAACGAACACACGTTTGCGCGGCGCTTTAGCCTGCAACCAGGGAGTTTTACTCCATAGTCGTTCGCTATATAATGTGGAAGCGTATAAATGCGGAAGTGAATTTTTTTAAGCAGTTAATAAAAAAAATATAACACAAACGCGGCTATTTTGCACCATTTACCCTTGACAGGACTCGTGGTGTAGCAGATTATCTTCCATTTTTGTTAAAATGGATTACTCTGAATATATTAAATCATGCTATTGTAAAAAACGGCATTATATATGATAAATAGTTTCAGATAATAAAATTCCATAATACATCGAGGTAGTATAAATTTCCCGGTCGGCGGCCGTTAATAAAACAAAATGCCAACGACAAGCAACCTCCACACTGTCAAGGGAGAGGTCAGAATCCGTTTTCCTCCCTTAAGGAGCTTAACAAATTAGTTTGCCTTGAACGGCTCTGTCACCGACACCCTTGATAAATTTATTACGATAATTACGAATTTTAATGCCCAACGAATTTTAGAAAGATAACGAAATACGAACACCCATGTCGTATCCGTAGGGTCTGTCTATCCTACTTGGAGATAAACGTTACGATGTAATAAATGTATGCAGAGCCATTACCAAGGTAACTATTCCAGATGTATTTCATTGAATAATATTTTTATAGTTTGTTAAAAAATATTTAATCATTTTAAATGTGTCTTCTTGTATATTTGTTTTTCCACACAAACCAACGTTTGGACAGTTCCTGTGATCATGGGACCTATAAAGGGGCCGAAAAATGTTTGTGTTTTAGACCTTTTAGACCTTAAAAAATAGTTTCATTTCCATTGTGTAACAACCGCGAAAATCTATAACTCTATGCTGTTTAATTATCTTAAACTAGGAGATGCTCACGATTTCGTTTGCATAGAATAAGTAATTCGAGTCTAGAGCCTACTGTACTATACATTTCTTAAGGAATCTGAAAATTTATATTTGTATATGAATTTTCAGATCCCTTACATTAAAAATTATTGTTTCTCCATCATTGACTTACAATTATATGGACGTCGGGTCCGCGCTAAAAAGTGTCCGAACTTATAGGGCGTTAAAATCGTATAGAGAGCGTCATTCACGCTTTAGTCTTCGTTTGTTCGACTGACAGCGAAGCAAGCAAAATTAGACAGTACTGCGATGACATTACAATTTAAATTCAACGTTTTAGCTTTTTCATATTCCTTTACATGTCACTACGTTTAAATAGGTTGACTTGGGACATTTTTTTCGTGGTTTTTGTATTAGACCCGTCGTCCATTTATTTGTAAGTCAATGTTCTCCATACAAACTTTCATCCCCTACTTCACAAAAGCAGCTTATGTCCTTCTTCAAAGTTCCATCTATCTCTATACCAATGTATCTCTATAACTGCCTCAGTGGCCAAACGGTTACCATGCCGGACTGCCAAGCAGAAGTCCCAGGTTCGATTCCCGGGCCAGGAGAAATATTTGTATGGCCTACGTCTATTTCCCTAGTGAGTTTGGGTGTAATTTGTGGTTGTCTGGGTGTGTCCATGGTACTCGGAAAGCGGGGTTTACCTAGTGCGGGGCTATATTGAGTGTGTGCGTTACTATTATTATTATTATACCAAAAGTACATGTGGATCAGCTGTTTAGGCGTGAAAACGTAACAGACAAAGTTATCACTAATATCAGGTTTCTTACCACGGTATGACTTCTTTTTACTGACAGTCAACCCACATGGTCACCATGGAGCGTGCTACCGTTCCGAAATATCGGGAAAATAAAAAGAAGTCATACCGTGGTAAGAAACCTGATATTAGTGATAATCATTTAGTGAATAACCACGAAAGTCTTAAAATCTATACAGACAAAGTTACTTTCGCATTTATAATATTAGTTTGGATTAACATTTAAACACAACTGTCATGAACAACATACCATAATAGCCCTTCTTCTTCAAAATATACCTTATTTTTTCCCCTAAATAAAACAAACGATTTTCCTGAAACAAGATGTAAATTGTCATTACCTTTACCCTTTCCTCAAACAGAAGCAGGTCAATAACGGAGTCGTTTCACCCTTAATTTAATTTGTTTTCTCCCCAGGTTTTTCCGTTTAAAATAAATTGTTTGCGTGTGATTGACATCAGCTTAACGAAAAATATAACTTGAAATAGAATTAAAACCTAAAATAAATTGGAAATGAAACTATTTTTCCGGATTTAAATCGCAAAAAAATAAATTGTTTACAGACAGCGGTAAGATCATAAAATAATTAGTAGACGATGATTATATACAAAGGGCAAGCGGTACTGGTCGCTTTTCTCTAAACTTGTTTAAAAGAAACAACACGTGCGACTGTGCTGTCGCTGAGATTTATAAATATATAGGTACTACTAAGCAAAAATGGCGAGCTAAAGTAAATTTAGGCAAGAAATTAAATTAAACTTTTTTTACGCATACACGATTTTTGGACACACATTGACAACCATAAATTACACTCAAACTCAGGAGAGAAATAAATGTATGCCATTCAAATATTTCTCCCGGCTCGGGAAACGAACCCGCGTCCTGTGCGTGGCAGTCCAGTATGGCAACGGTTACCTGCCACGGAGGCAGTTAACCACCATGCGTTTACTTTGTAGTTTCTTGTTTAAACTTGGGCAAACTTACTTAGACAAAGTGCGTTTTGTAAATACGAAAACCTCGCTTAACTCCATTTAATTTTTTTGCCTAATCAAAGTCAAAATTCGTTTTATAAATCTAAGATTTATGGCTTTCTTGTCTTTAGGCTAGCTCAAATTGCAAGAATGAGCATTACAATATAGGCAGTTTCGATTCGATTATTGCCCTACGGCCAAGATGGGTTCGTAAGCACTTGCTTACGAACTTGTACGTAAACACTTGCTACGGAGTCGCGTAGCACTTGCTACGCGACTCCGTAGCAACGGCTACGTGCTTCCATCGACTATAGAATTTTGCTGCGAGCGCAACAAAGAATTGTAGTCGTAACCTATTGTTTTTATTTGATGATCTTCGTCGTATGCTCATAGCACATAGAATCATGTAGTTGGCAACCAGATAAGTAAGTCGAGTGATGGTCTGGCATATTTCATTAAATCTGATTCCATTAGCACGTGTAACAAAGTTATATGCTTTGAGTACTATAGGAATTTCCGTTCATTGCTTGCCTGTATCGTAATAGCATCTCTGACGTCACTAATTCGTTTATAACGCTCCGCAAATGGAAGTGTTCAGAGAGCTCCTCAATTAATACCTTGTAGTTGAAGCGATATTGCGTTTGCATTGGATCTACGTAATTAATAATTATTGTTATATTTGTTATGTCTAAATTTC
>NW_020653852.1:7042550-7049779 GCF_003589595.1 Hyposmocoma kahamanoa | reverse complement strand
TTAGATAAATATATACACTTTATTGCACATACAAGAACAAACAACTTCAAACTAATGTGGGCAACTGCGGCCTTATCGCTAAGATGCGATCTCATCCAGACAACCTTCATACATAAAAACTTGCACTATATTATTATCAAATAATAAATAACGATATAGTTTACGTACATATATATTTGTATATAATATAACTATATGTAAATAAACTTATACTTACAAATAAATACGATGAATGTGAATGATGACCTCCGTGGTCAAGTGGCTTGCACACCGATTTTCATGGTGTCGCCATCTCTTTGTTCCCGGGTTGGATTCCTGGCCGGGTCAATATAGAAACTAACTTTTCTGTATTGTCTCGGATCTAGGTGCTTGTGGTACCTTCGTTGTTCTCGATTTCCATAACACAAGTGCTTTGGCTACTTACTTTGGAGTCAGAGCAACGTATGTGACTTGTCGACTTATGTCTCAGGGTGACAGGCGCAGTGTCAGTACCCCTAAGATCTTTGCGATTTAAAACTCTGAGTGGCACTGCAACTGTCTTGGACAGGCGTGTAGCTTGCCATCAGGCGCACGATTTGTTCGTCCCGTCACTTAATATTATTAAAATATATATATATATATATATATATATATATATAACGTACAGATACTTGTTGCACACTACGACCGTATCAGATAGTAGTTTATGTGACTGTTACATAATGAAAGGCATTAAAACGCGTGTGGGTCCATAAAAACGTCACACGAGTGTTTCAATGCCTAATTATGTACAGTTACATACAGTGCTTTATCTAAACACATATTATAAGCTCTCTATGATGTGTTCAGGAACCGCATGTTACGACTGGCGAAATAGCGGCAAATAAAAACTTTTTCACTTCCCATGCTCTTAAAGTTCGTATTTATGCTGGGTGTAGGCTGCATAAAATAGGATTTATGCTCTAGTGCATAAAATAGGATTTTATGCTCTAGAGCATAAAATAAAAAACCATCACATTAAATATTTCTAATTGTTGTAATTTTACATTCAATTTTAATTAAATAATCGTTTATTTGTAATATTGCCATTTAATTTCCTCGCAATCGAAGTGAAAAGCAGAGTGTATAACTCGTTCATAAAACCCATTTTAACATGACGCGTTTTATGCACTTGTTGTACAATCTACTATTCTCACGCATGTCACACAACCGTAGTTTTTATTTAATTCATAGACAAACTAGATTATGAATTAAAATTTGAATTTTGCATTTTTTTTTATTTGTATTTTGGGGAATTTGAACTCTATTCATTAGGCAACAACATTTTAACGCCTCTGAATAATACAACCGCGCGGTCGCCGGGCGGCCGCTGCGTAGAGCAAATTCAAGCCAGACTCGTCCGCGCGCCCGGGACGCTCATGTAAGTTAAAAAGTAAAATCAAAATAAATAGAGCGTATTTTGCCATGGGAGTTAGATTCACGCGGTCGCTGCCCGGCGGCAACGAGGTCTCCGCGCGACGGCCCCACGGCGGCCACGCGGGGCGAGCGCGATGATATTCATGTCGAAGTAATGCGCCCTAAAGGAGTCTCTAAAATACTCTGAGCAGGTGAAACGACGTTTCAGTAGATTATCCATTTTTAGTTGTGTCACCGGGAAAGCAAAAACGTTTGTTAATGGTATGGCAGAGTGCGAGAGTAATATAGAACATTGTAGAGAAAGGTGAGAACGTGCTCCTCACGGCGCAGCTTGATGGGGAGCCTCAATGTAACATAATTATAGTCTATTGTTTCTTTGTTTCCAGGTACATATTCCTAGCAATATACACAGCAGAGATGATAATAAAATGCATAGCAAAGGGCTTCATACTGAACAAATACACCTACCTGCGGAACCCTTGGAATTGGCTGGACTTTGTGGTGATCACTTCTGGCTACGCCACCATCGGCATGGAGGTCGGCAACCTGGCTGGCTTGAGGACCTTCAGGGTGCTGAGGGCGTTGAAGACTGTTTCTATCATGCCCGGTAAGTGAATGTTATATAGCTAATTATATAACAAATGAGCATTAAATGCAAAACATTTGATTTATATAACAGCAACTAATTTTAACAACATAAGATGGTGACGTCGTTTTATGTAATTATTATGGATGTAGCTGATGTACTGTGCAGTTAAAGACTGCATTAAAAACAATAGAGACACTTAGAGTGGCACACGGCGGCTTTTAGCAGCGATGCAAACGCGCGTCTATGAACCGCGCGTTTGTATCGCTACAATTGCAATGTATATTGCATCGATGCAAACGCGCGACTGCATCGATACAAACGCGCGATAGCATCGATGCAATCGCCTATAAATCCCAAATGTAGCGATGCAATGGTACGTTTGTATCGATGCACTCGCGCGCTTGTATCGCTGCTTAAAACCGCGCGCGTGTGTAAAGGTAGACTATTAGCGACTGCATCGCTATTGCATCGCGTTTGCATCGCTACTAAAAGTCACCGCATGTAACCGCTCTTAAAGAAGTTTGTCTTACACAAAGTTCAGCTTGTCGTATTAATGGCATACACTATAATGCTTGCCATTGTGTTAAAAGGATTTGCCAATAGGCGTAAAGTACTCCAAAGTACCAATTGTTGCTCAGGACGCGCCAGAAATACAGGAAATGAATGTTACGTCGTGCGGGGAAGCTTTTTTATTATACTAAGTTAACGGGACGGACAGTCGTGCGCCTGGTGGTATGCGACAGTGCTAGAAATTTTAAATCACAAAGATCTGAAGGGACTGTCACTGCGTCACCCTGAGCGTGACAAGTCCCATGTGCCTGTATTTTACCTGCACCCCCTTTAAAACCGAAACGTAGTAATAGTCATATTAGCAGTACTTCTCTGGACGAATACTTTCACAAGACACGTGAAAGTATTCGTGCTCGCCTATACACAAAGTATTTGAATCAAATCAGTCGAATAGATTGCGGTTACATCCCAACAGCCATTAACGCAAGGAGATAAAGACTGGTATATTAATGAGTACATCTTTTACTAAAGGAAACTGTCTACAAATTGGTAAAAATCCAACAGTTTCAAATGCAATAATAATAATAACCATACCAACACATAACTAGATACAGATACATCTATTTTATTATTTTTATATCTTTTTTATTTGTTTATTATTACATCTTTTTAAATTAGAAACTACGACCAATCATTGCCAAGATTTCATAGTGTTTAACATTATTCTGATAGTAGTCAAGGCTTAAAGCTTTCCTGTTGTTTTTTCTTCCATGGTTGAAACATTTCAAATGCGCTTGTAATACGATACAAACAAGCTTCGAATGCGTGCTCACGTTTGTATAATTTTATATGGGCGTTTGAATCGATACAACGATACATAAACGCGTGTAAAAATACAGTGTATGTATACGCACAGGCACTTAAAGAAAAGTTACAAGGTACAATGTAACAAAAAGGTTTGAAACAGTTGATTTGTTTCGCCATTCGAGATGTAAGGGTCCGTATAGAATAAATTGAATACAATAGAAAGCATTGAAACGCCACAACACAAAAATACACAAAAAGAAAGAATAAACAAAAAACAAACGGGAAAATAAAACAGCGAGGCAAACATTTAAAACAAACACGCAATACAATTTAAAATACTGTCATTTATGTGGCTGTGGCGTACGGAAAAGGATCTCATTCAGCCACTGTCGAAAGTAGGCTGTGATGGTGGTTTTCAATGGACCCTACAGCTGAATGAGTAAAGGACGCGTGTGTCGAGAAAATACATTACGTAAATTGTGTTCTTGTGGTACGCGATCTTGGGTATATTGAAAACTTTTACAAGGTTGTTTGTAAAATACTTACAATTTCGTAGGTCTTGATTACTGCTACCTTACTAACAAGCACAGATCTAAAAAGTGTCCGATAGTAAAACAAAAGCTTAAAAGTTTATTCTTGATAATTTTATTGTTTTATAAAATACAAATGACACTGTACATACGGAAGAAAAATGAAGTGAGAATACAAAATAATAACGTTTACATTAAAATAAATAAAAATAAGATTTATACTATCAATTATAATAACATCTTTTAGCATCGACTTAATCACAACCTCACTCAACTTTTATCGAAAAAAATCGAAATTAAACAAACTATATTTAATAAATAAATTCAAAGTTACAAATATACAAGAACGCAAACTCAACTTCGAACAAATAAAAACCTGTATTATAACAAGAAATGAAAATAATTTATTGAAAAAATGTCAGTCGACGATTTTTTATTTTCAAATTGGACTTAAAATAGAAAACAAAAATAACCGGTCAGACTTAAACTTAATACCCAAAAACATTATTTTTGGGGAAATTTTGCTAGGGTTCTACTGAATGTCGGTATGTGTATTAACTTCATTCGAACTCGCTCGACTGCCTTGTTTTAAAATCAATATTCAATTTTTTTTTTTTTTTCATAAAGAAACGGGATATCTTCTCCATTTTTTACTCCTTTCCAGGGAGACTGATGAGATGAGAGTTATGATCCACTTAATTTCAGAAAATTTATTTGTGTAGGTTTTTACCATAGATATGGTCAAAATGACCATATCGAGGTGACACGCCTACAAACATCGCCACAGTGACATGGCGATCATTGTACATACAAGATCTCTCGTTAAACGTGAAAATGCCAAGTTGTAGCGATACACCTTGTAAAAATTGGAGTGAAAACAAAAATTTTAAAACCAGTGAGATAACATTCCACCAGCTATTTGCATTTTTAGTTACTATTTCTATTATTATTCAATGTTTTCTTTTTGTCTCCATAGAAATTTCTAGACTCAAATATAGTGATGTTCATTTACGAAGACTGATGTTTATCGACAATACATTTTTACTGAAATGTTTGAATTTCTTACTATGATTTTTGTAATTAAAGTCCCTAAAATATCGAAGCGAAAAGCATTCACGTTAAATTGATTTCTTTTATTTTATTATTATTATTATTACTAAACATTTTTTTTTTTTCGAGTAACTTTAACACAACTTATGTTCCGGACAATCGTTTCAATTTCATGTCAATTTGGATGTTGCTGTTACTTGAAGAAAAAATTATGTGTTTTAGGTATTTAAGACATTTAAATTCCATTATACTCGTAGATTAAACGTAGTGTTTTTAATTTTTAAGTTTTTCCAATGAGTTTAAAATAAAAAAAGGTTTGGATTGAAGCTGCAGGAAAATCGAAAGATTGGTTTTCTTATTACTATTTCTGATTTTGTTTCAATTTCCATAGCAAATGCATTTAAAAAATAAATAAAATAAAATCGGCTTTATTTTACATGTGCATGCAAAATAAATTAGAAACAATTATAGAAAATTACATAAATCCTTCATAAAAAAACAACATAATTTAATTTATTAAATTCGTTGATGGTTCGAGTTTACTCTTGACAGTGACAGCTTCACCAACCCGTGGTAACGTATAATGGTAAATTGACACTGGCGACGATCGCCATATTTTTTATATTATTCTTATAAAACTGACACTGGTCCAAGCTTAGTGGCCGCCATTAAGAAAATAATAATAATTTATATTAATATATTAATTTAGCAATACACCAGTACCAGTATAGATATAGTATGAAAAATTGAATATTTTTTTTAATATTAAAAACAGCCACATGGTTTCAAGCTATCGATTAGGTAGGACCACATCACTCGTTGACTAGCGTCAGTTTAAGGTTAATAAGGTTAACAATTCACGGAGCGGTTTCCATCCGCACCCGCCGGTGCTGTTAGACAGCGGTTTTATTTCAATACTCACGACCCTGCAAATTTGTGCGGGCACGTAGTTGCCGCGGTTGCGGGCACGAAACCGTTGCGATAGTGGAATGGACCGCGAAGTTAGTGGGAGTTAATTGCAATTCGCGCGGTTAATAGAGAACTCACCCTGCGTGCACCTGCACCACATTGCCTGAACCGACCGCCAAAGTGTGCGACAACGACCACCAAGCGCGCAGGTCATCGCGCCCTGCGCGGTTCTACTGGTACCCCGCCGCGGCAACCGCGAGCAACCGTCACCACTACAGGCGTAAAACGCGCCGTGAAATGTGCGACTAATTTTACATACTTAACTGTTACATTCTACAGATGCCGAGGCCCCGCGGCAGACGCGGGTGAAAACCGTTCCGTGAGTTCTTAGTGTAACGAAAAATGAGTTTCTGCGCCATCTAACGTGTAATAGTTAGCTATTATATACTAGTAGTATTTTTATTAAAACGCCACCTGTTGGTGAATGGCTGAACCAGGATGACAAAATACTGAAATATTGTAATATAACTCTTATTCAAGTGAATGTAAGTTTAATTTTGTAAAATTTTAAAATTGTTTTAAGTCGTTTTCACGTTTTAAGCCCTACCCAATGAAAATCTTTAAGTTATGGTAGTAGATAATAGAGCGTAAAGTTTGAATTGCACACAAGCTAAAAAGTGGCGACATCGGCACCCGATCTTACATAGCGTCATTACATATCTCCCCTTTTTTTCATATCTATGGTTTTTACTGTTCAATCTGTTCTCAGTTATTTGGAAAAATACGATTATGTTACAGTTTTTATATTGAATTGAATACCGCAATAGCCTCTGATTATTTTCACTTTTAATTTCATAATAAAAATGAATTTATTTACAAATATTTGGTTATATTAATTTCTTTAATCAAAATCGAGCTGGTTAAATTTAAGTTTTAATTTTTGCTTTTCTATAACGTTGGATTCGCGGTTGCGTGAATTATTGTCTATAGTCACTTCATTATTTGATTTAGAAGCTATCGCTATCTATTTCTCTTTTACTACGATTTCTTGACTACGTAACGCTATGAATGGATAAATAAATATATATACAAAATGTAACATATATAAAAAAAATTAAAGCAATGCCATAAAACCACTACATTTTCATACACTCATCCACGCCGACGATATATAGTAAAATCAAATTTGCATATTTCTCCAAAAAAAAAACAAAAAATACACAAATGGACTGACTTTTGTCTTTGCATTTCAGTGGTTTTCTAGAATAGCGGCGTAACTCAAAATGAACCTAATTCATAAGACAGATGGTTTAAAAACAACTGAAGCATCTTTAATGTGCAAAGCTGACGAATCATAATCAGTCCATGTTGTTACAAAGCCAATTATGCTATATATAACCAAAACTTTTAAGCCAGTATTCTTGAATAGCAGCGATTTG
>NW_020653852.1:7031718-7042540 GCF_003589595.1 Hyposmocoma kahamanoa | reverse complement strand
TAAGGGTGCTGGTGATATTACAGGCACATGGGACTTGTCAACTTATGTCTCAGGGTTATGGGCGCAGTGGCAGTGTCCCTCCGATCTTTATGATTTAAAGCACTGCGTGGCACTGCAACTGTTATGCACTGCACTATATCAGGACAGGCGTATCGCTTACCTCCAGGCGCACGACTTGCTTGTCCCGTCACTTCATATTGTAATAAAAAAGCACGTACCATCCATTTCGCTGTAGTCGAGTAAAAAAACAAATCTCAAAACAAGTTTCCAGACCACGCTACCTCTACCGCCAAGGTCAACGTTTTATATTCTCTCATTGAACTGAATTTGTCGCTATCGCATTCGTATCGGCACACCGAGTCCTATTCAATTGTCGTTAAGGAACGAATGGAACGAGAGTCGGTGTCTTTATCAGTCAAGGCATGTTGGAAAGCGCGCTTCGTGTATAATGATAATAAGTTTTGAATTGCTATACGATGATAACTTAGTTGGGATGCTTACCTGGTAATAAAACTCGGAGAAAGTGTACAGCTAAAGTGTTACAGTCCGCAAACGAAAAAAGCAAGAGAAGTTCGGTTAGGTTTTCCTTAAAAAGTATTTTAATAAAGCACCATTTCACACTGTAGGGATCGACTAACCCACGAAAGAAAAAAACCAATGGAAGTGCCTTAAACCTCGATTACTATAAGAATCGATGTCACCAAAACTTGCACATTCTTTATTTGAAATTATTAATATAATTAAAACTTTACCCTGTTAGCGCATGTTACGACGTTTTGATACTATATTGAAATTTCAATCAATGTGCTGCCATCTAGCGGTTTATTGCAGAACAACGACGAATTGGAGTTATTTATTTATTTCTCCAAAAAAGAAGTGACCATATTGCAGGGATATATAAGCTTTATTTTCGTTTCTTGTAACGAGAAAACGATTTCGATAAGCAGAAAATTAAAAATGTATTAATATAGACTTACCGATGATTTGAAATACTACTGCGGGTAATATTTTTGGTGGGGCTATCGTTTATGCGCTCCAAAACAGCACAATAAGGCATTTTTCTACGATTTTAAAGAATTTTCGCGAAATCGACAACCATGTCATACAAAGCGAAAATGGTGGACTGAGCTCAAGTAGGTCTAAGGAGACCCAATGTTGGCACGCGTCAGACGCTAAGTGACCACTTCTACTGTATTTATTGTCCTGTGGAGTAACCGAGCCATAGAATTAGTTGTATTGAACGACTGCGGATCATGTTAAAATCACGTGCCGGGGTCGAACTTTCCTTTAATTTCCTTTAGGCGATTAACACACTGCACCGTGCCCCACGACGGTTCGCGGGACACGGGATCACGCGCGCGGTGGCGAAGACGCAGATCTGCGTATACGCGCGGTTTAATCTGCGCGGGGGCAGCGGTCTAGCGGCCTCGCGCCACTTAAACTACTCGCTTCGTAGTTGATCGCCGTAGTGATTATACATGTAGCTAAGATCCTTCTTTGACAATAATGGGTAATAATACAGCACTCAGTCAGGATGCTGCAGTTATACTGTCTATTTGGTTCCTATTATCCCTATATATCGACCCGAGAGATACGGCAAGACCAGGGTACAGCGGGCGCCCAAGCCAAAACCTCCGCCAGTAATACGCCTTTGCTCTTTCAAACTCGCTGTGGTTTGTTGTTGTTTGTCTGTTTTGCATGTTTCCGGAACATCTGTCTCGTGAGCAGCTAGCGCGTCTTAGTAGCGGTCTAGTTGAGGGCCTGAAGCGAGGAGACGCGCTGAGCATGTGAGTTGCCCTTTAAGTTGGAAGCTATGTCCGGAAATTGTCGCAGGACACTGCGACTGGCATCTCCAGCACTAGCCCGGAGACCAAGTAGAGGATAAGCTAGATATCCTCCGGTCCCTCCACCCGGTTAGGTTATTGGGAACTGGAGAGACGTCGTTTTCGCCGTTGGGACATGAGCGTCCCTTACCGCTCCGCCACCAATGAGGAGATTTGGTAGTGGTCTCAGAGTCGTCGGCTTAGCGGTGGCAACCTCTAGTTATGCAATGCGCAATGGGAAGTGAGCGGACCTACAGCTCCCGTACCTATCTGGAAAGTAGGGGGGTACTGTAAGTGCACCCGGGGCGGCTCACCCGAGGCACTAGCCTCTCGAAGAACCGGATGAAGTCAAGTGACAGAGGTATGTGACAACCCTGTACACTGGCTGATCTGGGGTCAGAACCTGAACTTGTAAGGTTCCTGTGCGCGCACAGGTCATAGTGCCCTTCCTGCATAACCAAGAGGTTGATAAAGAGGGGCACTATAAACAAAACTTATGTAGAATGGTATGGGACTGTCTATTTGGTTTTTGTTTACTCAAATATAACATTCGACTTCATTACAAAGATTTAAGAAAATATGAAGATTAATTTTTCACCTACACACGTATGTCAACTGAATCCTTTGATTATTTGTTAAGGAAAATCCGAACCACAATGACTGCAATGAAAATTACTACAAAGACACAAATCGATTTAAAATCTGCGCGGTATTGCGGAGCGCACAGTGCCATACCCTGCGGTTCGCCGTGCCCCTCGGCGCGGGGGCGCGCGCGGTAAAACTACGTGCGTCGCACTCCCGCGCGGAGAAGCGTTGTACTTGTCAGTATGTTGGACGGCGCGTGTTTTCCATACAAATGTAGGTACTTCAGTACAACGTTAAAAACCGCAGCTTTACTGGTGAAATTCAAACAACAAATACGACGAACGGACTACGGCATACCTGGTTCCCCGATATATTATTGAACTACCCTCTGTGCTAAAGTGTTACTACAATTAATATGAAATCGAAACTTAAAACTTTTTAAACATTTTAAATACTGCTGAAGCTTAGAATTACAATTGCTACAGCCCTTTAGTCGCTTTTTGTTTTCTTATTATTTGCTTAAGAGTAATATATTGTATATTATAAGTAGTATAAAAACATGTATGGTACAGTAAATATATGTAGTATACTTTATTATAAAAAGATTTGTGTATTATCGATGTAGACAACTTACAGCATGGACTCAACTCTTAGTGGTTTTAATTGTTGTAATAATTATTTGTTATGTACCTACGTAATTGGTAAAAAATAAAAAATAAAATAAAATAAAATAGGTCACCGTCAATAGGCTAAAAAAGAAGAAATTTTATAAACTTGTTTCGTTATTGTACTAGTATTTAAATAAATAAATGTCGCACACACTCATACCTCTGCACTAGGGAAACCCTGTATCATGAGTGCCATCGACACACACAGGTGTGGATATCTTCTACAAATTACACGCAACGCTGTTTTTGCTGCACATCAATGATATGCTGTCTCCTGACAGCATTCACTATTATGCGGATGACAGCACGGTGGACACGTATTACACTGGCCATGCTAAGTCCCCTTGGTATTTCGTAGAGTAGAGCCGTAAACAACTTCTCTCAACTGTCGGGGTTTTCCCGCAGGAATACAGCATGGAGTCCTTCAAAAGGGGTTTGAGAAGGGTCCTATGGGGTTTGCAACACGCTCGTGACTCCTCTGGTGTTGCAGGCGTTCATAGGTGACGGTGACCGCTCCCCATCAGGCGGGCCGTATGCTTGTTTGCTGCCTACTTAATAAAAAAAATACCCAAACCCAGTTCGAGAGAAATAAATGTAGGCCATACAAATATTTCTCCGGGCCCGGGAATCGAACCCAACCTCTGCGTAGCAGTACAGCATTGTAACCGTTCGGCCGCAGAGGCAGTTATATTTCTATGCGTTCAAGTAACCCAATCACAGAAACATCGAAACATTCACGTTTCTATCATTACATCGCTTACAATAAGTAAAAATACACAAAACGGTGTCTCATAAATCTATTACAAATGTTTCTGTAGCGGAGTACAGGTGTCATATTATCAATAATAAAGCCACAAAAATGAGGTACTGATAAAAATGAGGGACTTCTTAGTACTAAGAAGATTTTCCGTTTCCTCAAACCCAATTCGCATTCGGCATTTCCATGATTCTTTTTTTATGGAAGTGTGATGAAGTGTGGTCTGTGGATGAAACTATTCTTTCTGACAGATACATGTATGTTTAATTTTTCAATAATAAATTAGTCTTGTTATATTTTGTAGTGAAATTCTATTTCCTATATTACTTATTTTATTTGTTCCTAAAAAATTGATTTCGTACCCTATATTTTAGGCAACACAATAAATTATGATCTGTGATAATCATACATCAAAAATGCTTCATCTCACGAAAGTAGTAAAAATAACACGAACTACATGAAACAAATTACGTATATGTGAAATTTTATAAATCTCCTATTTAAATGTAAAAAATTGACAAAGATCACAAAGATCTTTAAATTTCTGTCCTGAAAAGTTGTCATTTCGCAGTGTTGGGTCATAAAAAAAGGTTTATTTTGAAAAAAATCATAATTTTTTCATTTAATTTTCCAATTTGACGCTGACACCCGTCAAAAGTTACTGAACAAAAACGATGGAGCCATTAAACAGGTTTATTTTTCCTCTCTTGTGAAATCATTTTAAATCTCGTTTTTCTCTAAGTAGCTTTTAGCTATATAAATTTATTTTATAATTTAGGCTAAATAAAATTTCAAATGATAAATCTAAACGAAGATCATAATATCAGCCTTCGAAAATGTATTTTTCCAATTTCCCACTATTTGAAAATTTTCGAAAAATTACCCAACAGTAGATGTGGCTTTATCACACCATGCCATTTGTAATTTCACCTACCAAAATAAAATGAAAAAGAGGAAACTGAATCAAGATGTAGATTTTAAAAACCCGCAACACAAGGCCGAGTTTTCTCCATTAGTCAATTATCATAGAGCTCTTGTTTGTTATTATCGCAAATTAATAATCAATAGCAGCCTACTGATCGGCAAACGTTCTCGTCCGATAATTCTAATGGAATATTGCGGATTTCTCGGAATTCTCCAGCTCATTTCTCCACCGTTCCAATAAGGTCCTAATTGCTTCAGAATTAAGGCTCCAACTCAATTAACTAAGATATTAACGCCATCCTAATTAGACAAGTGCTTTTTGTAATTGAATTGTAGTATAACTAAAATTTTGTCCAATAAATTGGTAAAAAGCCCTGGTAGCCTAATGATTTGTCCTACCGCCTTTCAAGTAGAGGCCGTACGTTTGAATCAGGGATCGCAAATCTGAGTTTTTCAGAATTTATGTGCGAAATTTAATTTTAAATTCACCGTGAGGTTTTTGATGAAGGGTTTTCGTGATGAAACCTACACGTCAAAGAAGATCCACAACCTTCGGGAAATGTGTACAGTCCTCAACTCGCATTGGGCCAGCGTGGTGGACTATGGCTTAAACCCTCACCTGAGGGGAGACCCGTGCCCAGCAATGGGACGTATATATGGGTTGATGATGATCATGAATTAGTTTACTTGAGAGAACGCTTGTCCCGAAAAGTCCGGAGTTCGTTTCCTTAGGGAAATCTACACTACTGAACCTTTTTGATCTTGTGTAATTCAGTCTACCAATTAATTAAATTTAAAAAAATCCATCGGAGGTAGTCCAGTGGGAAAACAATTGCTTCTTTATTGAGAAGTCGAACGTACAAATCCCTGTTAAGGCGGGTGCGGTTCATTCGATATAACAAATGACATATTTTTGGTCGAAATAACGCTTGATGGATATATTCACTTAGTCGTATAAAGACATTCGACATATTGTGTCTTTGTACATATATGTTGTATGTAAATAATCTGTGGTTTAATTTAGTTTTTGTTTTATTGATGGTTTTTTTTGTAATTTTTATCGCTGTGAATGTTTTTCATTATGTTTTTAATTATCATTTTTCTTTTTAATTCTTTTTTCTTGTATGGTATCATTTTGTGGTTGTGGTTGTGAAATAAATGTATTTTCTTTTTTCTTTCCTCTTCATGTTCTAATATAATAAGGTATTGATATAACAATTTTGAATCTAATATACCGATGGTATAATGTACATTTTTTATAAATATTTCAGATATAATATTTGTTGACTATAATGGATTATAAATAATAATATAATCCCAGTGCAAATTTAAGTGCCACGAGCGCAGCGAGAAGCAGTTAGCATAGTATAACAATTTAAAAAAAAATTATTAAATTTCACATATGTACGTAATTTGTTTGATGTGCTTTGTGTTGTTTTTACGATCTTCATGTGATAAAAATACTTTTGACTTAGGCTCTATTTATATTGCGGTGGAACGGAATGGAAGCGAATTTTTGTAACGATATTGTGCATTGCATAATATATATATATATATATTATATATAATTACGATTTATTTGCTTTAGAAATCTAGGAAAACATCGTGGGCAAACTCGAACTCATGTATTTACTGAAGATCTAAGAGCTTTAGCTGCAATGCAAAGGCGATATTGCAGCAATGCAAACGCGATGTAGCAGCGATGCAAACGCTATGTAGCAGCGATGCAGCCGCTAATCGTCTACTTTTACATACGCGCGCGATTTTAAGCAGCGATACATACGCGCGATTGCATCGCCACACTTGGGATATCTAGGCTATTGCATTGATGCAATCGCGCTTTAGTATCGATGCAGTCGCGAGTGTAGCAGTGCAATCGCGTGTTTCACGAACGCACGTCGCATCGCATGAAAGTCGCCACGTGTAACCACTATAACTCGTATCCATGATCATCAGTTAGCGCGTAAGCGTTATTACAGCACTGCTCTATGGAGCGTCACTAAAATATTTTCTTCTGCTCCACAATTACATCACCATCGTCAAAACACTGTACCACACATTCAAGTAACTGACAGAGGTTATGATCCTCACCATTTTCTGCCTGGTAGTATTTGCTCGCGTTGATGTTGTCATTGAGAAAGAAACTAACTTATTAAGAGTAGATTTGGGTGTTCTGCGTAATGTTTTTAATTACACTACATTACTCGCTGTACAGAAACGTCCTTAGTTTTGATCTCTGAAACTAAACATTTTCTGTTAATGGAGCTCTCTAAATTAATTAAATTCTCTAATTGTTAGCACTATCTTAGACTCCCACGCTCTGCATAAATTTACAATCAAATCAAATATATCAATCCAATCAAAACATCCTCGTTTCGTAGACAATCAAATTACTCTTGAAATCGTCTTACTGATTAAACACTACTCATTCGTATGACAGATTCCCAAAAAAAAAAAAAAGTAAAGAACTCTTCGAATGACCCTTTGTAAAGCAACATTTGTACTCGTTTATTACTTACAATATTTATTTCAAATATCCTGGATTGAAACAACTCGAAATAGCTAAACTCTACCTTTGATTTGCTATTATTTTAATATATATTATATTAATAAATGGCAAATTTTGAACATCAACCGGAATCTTATTATAAAAGCCTATAACATTTATCATTGTAGTATTTATTTCAAATACCATAGATCAAAACAACCTGCTGGAACTAAAGTCACTGCCATGGATTTTTATTATCCAAATACGCAAAAGCTGTATTTGTGTAACATTTAATGTAAAGTTTTTATTTCACTACAGTTTCAAACCTCGTAAAAACTTTTAAATATTAACCGAAATCTTATTATAGAAGCGTATACGTTGCCCCTTAAATGAATTTATGATTTTGTGAAGACGACTTAAGAACAGCCAGTTAATTTTTATTTCTCGCATTAATGTTTGATCTGTCTTTATTTTACATGAAAAATATACTATATTTCGTAAATTTTTAATATTCTAGGTCTAGGCACTCTCGTTCTCCATCCGACACCCGTCCAAAACATTAACGTGAAATTTAGTAACAGTAGAGCTTGTGAAAGAGTTCCTCCGAGGAAGTACTGCCACCTTACCTATTTCTGTCGTCAAGCAATAATGTGAACATTACTGCGTTCCAGTTTCGAAGGTTAAGCGTGCGGGAGAAATTACAGGGACATGATACTAGCCAGTTGGCTAAAGTTTATGTCGCAGGGTGTCGGTTGACGTGGCAGTGCCCCTCAGATCTTTATGATTTAAAGCTCTGAGTGGCACTGCAACTGTTAGGGCCAGGCGTGTCGTTTACCACCAGGCATATAACTTGTTCGTTTCGTCACTTGATATTATAAAAAAAATACTCGAACAAATTAAAAAACGCATGATGCGAATGAAGCTTCATACTCGACAGTCTTTTGATTTGGGCGAGTGTTACTTATTTGACAGTAAATTGTTTCCCAGACCCCCACGTGGGACTTGTGAACTTTATTTATCAGGGTGACAGGTACAGAGACTGTGGCTCTCAGGTCTTTGGGATTTAAAGAAACTAGTACCGTGTACGTGTAGTAGTCAACCGTGTCCATGGAACCTGTAAAGGGCCTGAAACGTCGGTTTATTTGAAAAAACAAATATACGCGATTTAAATCCGGAAAAATAGTTTCATTTCCTAAACTAGTACAAGAGCATATTATATGTATAGATGCTGGGCCGCAGATTTATACGATGTTGTATAGCAGCACTTAAAATCTTTAAAGCTTTCTGCAATTCTTGATAACAAGAAGCTTGCCTCTGCACCTGTCACCCTGATAAATAGTACGTCGATTCTATTGTTGGATGTATTTTAAAGGACTTACAATGCTCTGCGCATCCAGTATAACAACACCTTCAAAGTGTTTTTGTGGCTGTGAAGGTAAGTTAAATTACAGGCACATGAGACTTATCAACTAACGGACACAGTGGGAGTGCCTCTGAGATCTTTGCGATTTAAAGCTCTGAGTGACACTGCAAGCATTAAAAGCAGGCGTGTTGCTTACCACCAGACACACGACTTGTTTGTCCCTCACTAAATATCATACGGTTATGGTTCGTTCCGTGGCTTAGTTGGTATAGCATATGGCACAGTATGCTAGAAGACGTCAGTTCGAATCCGGCCGGATCGAAGGAATTTTTTCTGAGTGTTTGTTATAATTACTAGTAGAGTAATTGCACATAAAAATAATTGAAAATCAATTCAATAAAAATTTAAATACAATTAATAGCGACATCTCTAGCCGGGGCTGGTAACTGTAAAGGTATTTAACTGGGTGACGAAATATGATAGATTTCTCATAGATGGCGCTACGCCTAAAAAGTCGTTGAAAAACCAAATACAAAGGTACGACCCAAGCACATAGAAAAATTCGAGAGGTCCGCTGGTTCGTTACATGACTCAGTTGGTATATCGTCTGGCACGGTGTGCTAGAAGACGTCAATTCGAATCCGGCCGGATCGAAGGAATTTTTCTGTTATGCTGAATTAACGAAAGCCATTTGAGGTTATATCAAATCTTAATTTTGCATAAAATTTATTTACCTCGACGTTTCGGACGTGTTGCAACACGTCCGAAACGTCCATGGTCTCGAAAGGAGCCTAGACTATGTCTTTATACACGATTAAGTTTCGAATTTAAAATCTAATAATGTATGAAAAACGTGAAAATTTGAATCAGTGTATTGTGAGGCAAATGTTGTGTTTTATTTTTTTAAACTTATTTCTCAGAGACGTGTATACATACAGACAAACACTTGTACAGGCCGCGACTGTCTCCCATTGTAATAGGTAGATACTTCCTACGCTTTCTTTACTTCATTCACGTTTTTTGTTCATGATGATGTTGACCTCAAATTTTACAGATTTACAAAGCTAAAAGAACTTAGTATAAAGTGTTTATGTTTGTAAATTCGGGTCGCATAATTATTATACCGATGAGAAGTAGTAAAGTTGCCGACACCCACGAAACTTTAATTGAACATTAATGGCGTGGAAAGATTTACAAATTGATACCAATTAATTGCCATTCTTAATTAATTACTTATTAAATAAGTAACTTTGATGAAACCAAAGATTTTGAATAGTGTCCAATATTGATAGGTACCATAATTTCACATTTTTTTTACAAAGAGCAACCTCTAGAGTTTCTTGCTCATTCTTCTCAGGGGAAACTGGCTTACGAATGAGCCATTAGAGTTTAATCAGTATGACAATTTCAAGTGTAATTCGCTTACCTATGAAATAAAGATTATTTGCCTTTGACTCTGAGTTTAGAATTGTGTGTGAAGAAAATAAATTCTATTATTATTGGAGTTGTGTGTAAACTTTTCAAAATTGGTTCCTGTCTAAATGTTCTTAATAGTGCCCCGGTGTGCATTCTATTGCTATGGTGCTCACAGTACAAGGAATTCTCTAGTTTGAGACCAGGTAATTGGTTTGGTTTAAAAAAAAAAAGACTAATTACAAGTTTTTTGCAACAATATAGACTGTTTAATTTTTCCTGATATTTGCAGGCAAAATTATTGGCGTATGGGACTTGTCAACTATGGGTGACGAGTGCAGTGACAATGCCCCTCTTTGCAATTTACACGCATTTTCCACTGCTAATCGCGCACTACTGTCCGCGCGCGTCTCTTATTTTATCCAGCAGTAGCAGCAGTAGAGTTCCTTGTGGAAGAGTTCGTCCAGGAAAGTACTGCCACCATACCTATTTCAGCCGCCAAGCAGTAATGTTAGCATTACTGCGTTCCGGTTTTGAAGGGTACATGGGACATGTCAACTTATGTGTCAGGGTGATGGGCGGAGTGGCATTGCCTCTCAGATCTTTGCGAGAGCTTTAAAGCTCTGAATAGCACTGCAATTGTTATGGACAGGCGTATAACTTACCATCAGGAGCACGACTTGTTCGTCCCGTCACTTGATATTATAAAAAAACTCCAAATATGTATACCATACCTTCCCATTGACGCGGCCGCGACTCTGAAATAAAACTAGCCGCTATGGCTGCGGTCGCTCACGACTA
>NW_020653852.1:7002261-7031708 GCF_003589595.1 Hyposmocoma kahamanoa | reverse complement strand
TTGCTTCCCACATCAGCAATGCCAGTCATCGAACGCAGCATTGTATTACGCGCTCGGTCAATATTTAAGGCAAGGTGTTTCAGAGGTGAGGTGTGGGGGGTCGTCTCTCGCGTCCCGCAATCCGCGCGCTGATAATTAATATAAATAAAATAAGAACAGGCGGAGAAAATTTTACACAGATCCGATATCGACAAGCGCCCTATGGAGACTGACAGGGCAACGTGCGGCGCGGCGTATCGTTAAACCGCTAGGCAATTTGAAAATTTTGAGATAAATGTAAACTATAGGGTTTCAGTTGAAAACCAACATTTAACGGGTTCTCTGTAGTACTTAAAGGGACATATCTCCATATAAAAATTATGTACAAAGTCAGATATTTTATTGTTAAATTATTCGCTTTAGTCACTTATTTTAATCTGTTTTCAGTGTTTTATGTGATCGGATGAAGTACACCCTATCGTATAACGAACGTTCTTTGGACAATATTCTTATGTGTATCTTGTATTTTTTGTAAGATGGTAATTTAATTATAAATACCTAAACCATTTGATCTAGCTAAACAGTTTTTCCCGCTCCTCCTCCGGTGACCTTACAGCCCAGAATGAGGCGTTCCTTTGCCCTCTGACATATTATCTTGATTTTGGACATCTGCCTGCCTTGCCTGCACACCGCATTGCAGTGGGCAATGTATTGTCAGTGAAAAATTTTATTATTCAAAACAAATAGACTCGTTATTTATGTGTAATAGTTGTATTTTATCAGTAAAATAATATTAAAATGGATTTTTATTACTTTTTTTAATAACGTCAAATGACACGACGTACAAGTCGTGCACCTAATGGTATACTACACGTCTGTCCATAACAGTTGTAGTGCTACTCAGAGCTTTAAATCTCAAAGATCTGAGAGGGATCTGTAATTTCACCAGCACCTTTACCTTTCAAAATTCTAACACAGTAATGCTGACATAACTGCTTGGCGGCAGAAATAGGTAAGGTGGCAGTACCCTGGACGAACTCTTTCACAAGGAGCTCCACTGCTACCAGTGCTACCCTGGACGAATTCTTACTAAGTAATACTTTGTAGTACCGAATACTTTACTAAGTAAAACTAAATAATATTACTTATCTCACTTGTCTAGGTTAACCAATATCTTAGGCCAATGGAAATTGTGATAATATATGGAGCCGTCGTAACGGATAAGGGCCTATGTAATTATCGTTAATCTATTCGACGATAACCGAGAATCGTGTCATCAAATACCTCTTGACACGCTTCAAACGTGTCTTACTAATGAAATCTATTTTCACACCTATTGCATCGCTTCCATTAATTTACGCATTACCACAGCACCGGAATTAATAACTTACAAGTTGTTTTTTTAAATTTACAGGTAATTTCGAATAAACGATATTTGTAAATCATTTTGAGACTGAGTGTTCCGATTCCATTTTTGAAACTTGTAGAAACTCTATAGAACTAGTTAATAACATGGAGTTCTTTTTTTAATTTACATGTGTACAGATGATTTCAAATGCACGATATTCTAAGTCACTTTTAGGCTGACTGTTCCAATTCCGTTTTTAAAACCTATGAAAATTCTTATAGAAATAATTAATAGACTGGGGTTCTTTTTTTAATTTATAGATATTTCAAATACATGAACTTATAAAAATGTACACAAAAGTATTCTGAACAGATGGGGTTTTTTTTTTGTATTTCCACATCAAAATATATTATAAAGATGTTAATATTAACTTAAAAAGATAAATAATACATTTTACCTCTTGAAAATGGAGAGTATGAAAATTCCTACTGGAAAAATATAATTTTCAGGTGTTTTATTTATAATCATTATGTCAGTCCATCATTGTCATTTCTCCCAAATTAGAAGAAACAAACGCCTTTCCGGTCTTTTTTATAAGCTTTATTAAGCGACCAGACCCTCCAAAATAAACATCGTCCGTCTACACGATAGCGCCTCGTCATACAGTTAATGGGCCATTGAGAGAGATAACGTCGGGATTTCGACTCAGGTCCCGCATTCCCGGGAATGTAATTCAAGAGCTGTCATTACGTAATTCTTTACATTTGAAATCTGTAGAATGTTGTGATAAATCTGGTGAAGATTATTGTGTAAATAAAAATTATACATGAATAATAAGAAGTCTTTTAAAGACAAATAATTATTATATTTGCGAAAAAGGATTACGTCTGAGTGTTTTAGAACAGATAAAAGTAATTAATACAATGCAATAGAGCTCCTTGTGCAAGAGTTCGTCCAGGGAAGTACTGCCACCACACCTATTTCTAACTGCGTTCCGGTTGGGAAGGGTATTGGTAAAGTTAGAGGCACGTGGGACTTGTCAACGTACGTCTCAGGGTAACGGGCGCAGTGGCAGTGCCCCTCAGATCTTTGCGATTTAAAACTCTGAGTGGCCATGCAAATATTATGGATATGCGTGTCGCTTACCACCAGGCGCACCACTTGTTCGTCCCGTCGCTTTATATTATAATAAAATCAAAGTAAAAAATCACGTTTATAGCGTTAATTTTTAAATTATAACGTTGGTAACAGTAGGGTACAAATATGATGAACCGTTTTGAGCAATCTTATTCTTATGCCTAGCGTTGAAGAATCAACATCTCATCAAGTATAAATTTTAGTTATGTTGTGAACTTTAAAACTATATAAAAAGGCGATTATCACTTGGAAAGGATATTATTTTGCGTGATAAATTTCATTTTATTTAAATTTTTTTCAAAGATCAATTTTATAAGTTTTATATTTAATGTAAGTATTTCAAATTTGAATTTTTAATTATAATGAAATTTGTTTTGTTGTCATTTTTGTAATTTATTTTAATTACAATTTTATGTTCTTTATAATTAGTTTTTGTTATCAGTTTAGTTTATTTATTAATGTATTTGGTTTAAGATTTTAATTTAATAATTTCATATCGAGTTAATTATTCTGAAATAAATGATTTAATTTGATTATGCTATGTACAATTTCGTTACAGTTACGTTTTTGTTCAGCGGCAATGTAAATTGTGCCTAAGCGGCAAAAAGTAAATAAATGGAGCAAGGAAAAAGTTTAATCAAGGACACGGGGCTAATTAGTTTCTGCATAAACGAATTAAATGACAGTGACAAGAGACTCGTTAATATAAATTTGGTAACGCAATTAGTTTAATTCCTACACGGAAAAAAACTGTGATTTATAAAACTAAATAAATTTATCTTAACACATTCGTGCGGGCATCGTGCTTTTGCCGGTTGGTGCGCTGTGGTGGATATTTTTCTCATACCTTAATGCAAGCGTTTAAAAACGTTACTTTTTTTGTAATATGTCCATAACAGTTACAGTGCAACTTAGAACTTTAAATCGCAAAGTTCTGAGGGGCACTGCCACTGCGCCCGTCACTCTGGGACATAAGTTGACAAATCAAATGTGCATGTACTTTCACCAGCACCCTTACCCTTCAAAACCGAAACACAGTAATGCTGACATTACTGCTTGGCCGCAAAAATACTACCTTAGACGAACTCGAAAGTTTTCTGTGTACCGTTTTTGCATGTAAGCAATAAGGTGTATATCTATCAAATATAAAAGCAGTTTTAATAAAATAATAATAATAAATCTTTATTGACTCAATACAATTGCACGGTATCTTAAAAACGTGACGTTATTATATGAGGAACATTTTAAGAGTAGAATAGAATGAAGAACATTTTAAGAATAGAAGAATTCATTTATTACAATACCACAAAACAAAAAGATATGGTTGAACGTTAGAGCCCGTACTAGTTTTAAATAAAACTGTGTGACAGACGCTACGTCTTCCACAGGATTTAATTTACAAACATTATATTGCCAAACATTGTACATGATAAAGAATATAAGCAAAATAATTAAATTATACCTTCGCGAATTATTACACTAATTATAACACGACGTACAGCAGCACTTAAAATAACGGTTCTTAAAGCCTTCTAGAAGCTTCCCGCCTCTTTATCACCCTTTTCTCTGCTTCCTGGCCACTTACTTTTGAAATTTCGAATCGTTCTTTAATTCTTTTTTCGTTACTCTTACTTTACTTCGTTCTGTTGTCACTCCCAACAGATTTCTCGAGGACAAAAGACGTGTCCTTCAATTATGTAAACCTAACTGCTTATAAAGCAGTAATATATTTCAAACCCGCGTAACATTATTATATTCCTCGAGTCTGTGGATCGGATATATTTCAGTGCTTACAATGCTCGTCGCGTCCGGTATTATAATACCTTCAAGTTGCTTTTACAGCTGAAATTAAATTACAGGCACATGAGACGTGTCAACTTATGTCTCAGGGTGACAGGCGCAGTACATTACAACTACTATGGACAGGCGTGTCGCTTTGTACTATAAGTCATAGGTTCCCAAACTTTTTGGTTCACCGCCCACCTAAGCAAGACAAAAAATAATTCAACGCCCACCACCACAAAAATTAATTGAAAACACGTGTTTTTTATATTAATTTAACACAAAAAAATCATAATGAAAAAAAATTTTTTTTGTTGTGTACTTTATATAGATAATTCAGATTTATTTTTTTAAATGCGGTATCACCCCTTGGACAGTTTCAACGCCCCCCGATTGCTTCCGAAGCCCCTCGGACTCTTTAGCGCCCATCGGGGGGGTCAGTAGGGACCACTTTGGGAAACTATGCGATAAATCATTAAAAATCTTAGCATAGTCTCGCGCTGTTCGGACAACATTTGCCTGTCGACAGTACAACTCGCAAGCATCTTTTGTTCACAATTCCTATAACAAAACGTTTCTAATTTATCTCATGCAACGGTGCGATTGTAAGAAAGAGTTAAATCAATGTTTGAAAACCCTAACATAATGGGGAAGTGTAGATATGTTTATTTACAGAGAGCAACCTCTAGAGTTCTTACTCATTTTTCTCAGGGGAATCTGCCTTATGATGAAAAGTAAAGTTTAGTCAATGTGGTGATTTCAAATATAATTTATTTACATATAAAATAAAGCTTATTGGAATTTGAGTTAAGTTTGAACTGTAACGTTACAGCTCAACTGCTACATCTGATTGCTCGCTGATGTGGAAACTCTCACAGAGGCCAATTTCATTATAAGTTATTACATATTAATCTAGGCTAAGTTCTACTAACAAACAGACCTTCAAAATATTGACAGCAATAAATAAATAAAATGAAAATCTTTTATTTTCACACAGCATAGCCCCATAGTTTGTTAGTAAGCATCCTTATACTATATTAGTAACAACTGAGTGTATGGTGTATATTTGGTGTATATATATATGAAGTGTGCATTAAAATTTTTCATAATCGAGATCTAAAATTAATAAAAATACATAATATAAAATTCACTGAAATAGTAACAATTTAGTCAAAAGTAAAAATTTAAAATAACTAAAATTTAAAATTAAGAAAATAAATTAGCAAATAAAATAATAATTATTAACTGGACCACAATTAAAAATTTTAAAAATTATATGTCATAGGGAAATCCATTACACTACAATTACAATTACTTACTTAGTCACTATTTATTAAATATTAATAAATGAATGAATAATTGAATAATGAAACAAATGAGTAAAAAATAAATTAATAAATGAATAAATAATTATTATAGAGTTTTACTAAAATTATTTTTTTCTGTTCCAGGTTTAAAGACCATCATCAACGCATTGCTCCACTCCTTCAAGCAACTGGCGGAGGTCATGACCCTCACGATTTTCTGTCTGATGGTGTTCGCGCTGTTTGCACTGCAGGTCTATATGGGGGAGCTGAGGAACAAGTGCGTTAAAAATCTCGTCTTACCACCTGGAGAGAATTTCACTGATGAACTTTGGGCGCAGTGAGTACGATTCAACATTTAATTTAGATAAATAGTCTTTGCAATCATACGATTCAACGTTAATACTAAAATATCTTTTGTTTGCTTTCAATAAATAATAATAATAACCACACACTCATAACCCTATATCGCGGGTGTCATGGACACTCACATAGACAACCACAAATTACATCCAAACTCACGAGAGAAATAAATGTAGGCCAAACAAATATTTCTCCCGGCCCGGGAAATGGAACCCGGAATCTGTGTGGTAGTCCAGCATGCAACCATTCGGCCACGGTTAATATCCTTTACGCGTATGAGTTTTAATTTAAATGCATATTGAAGAACAATAAAATATTTATCGAGTTCTTAAGTTTTTGCGATTGTTACACATAGGAAATGAAACTATTTTTCCGGATTTAAATCGCGTATATTTGTTTTTTCAAACAAACCGACGTTTCGAGCCCTTTACAGGTCCCATGGTCACGGTTGACTGAGGTGGTACAGTCTTCGTCGGTTTGTTTGAAAAAACAAATATACGCGATTTAAATCCGGAAAACTAGTTTCATTTCCTAAATAAAATATTTATTTATTGAATATGGTGATGTTTCATAACCATTCTTACGTTTTTTGTGAAAATACGCCACTAGTTTGTTTTATTGTTGGTACAAAGATTGAACCCAAAAAAATGGTTCAATATGATTATACTCGTACCAGTGTATGTTGACATGGTAACACTTTCTTTTCTTTCTTTGTGTTCGATCAATAATAATAACAAACAATACTATTTGTATTGTTTGTAAATATATTTATTTACTGCTTTAGAAGTATCGAGTCCTATTGGATACCAACAAAACAAATACTTAAAATCTTTGATACGCTGTCAGAAATTAATCAACGGATGTGAAACATTGTTTTGTGCACCGCTCAACAGTTTAATGTTAACCTTAAACCAATTAGCATAGAATTCAAAATGAATCGTACAGAAATATTTTTTATACTCTATGTTAGTAATCGAATCTCTGGGGAATGAGTTTTCTGTATGTATGTATGTATGTATGTATAATAATAGGTATTCTGGGTTAGACAATATGTGCCGCTCCGCCGCCTCTGACGATTCTTCCACGCCATAGCCGCCGATTAACTGGACCGGCGTAAAACCGGCGTGGCGAAAATGTATTGTATTGTAAAGATATATCACTTTATTTGTTAATTATTCACCATAGTTCAGATAAGTACAATGTTTCTGGATAATTAAAACGAATTACATTCCTGTCCACGTACACATCCTCCACTTGACTTATATGAAGAGCGTTTGTTTTTAGTAACACTTCATACATACTTGCTAAAAGTACAAATTAAAGTGTAAAGAATTTTGAAAATGTATTTTTTCTGAGAGTTCGATCTTTGTATTAATAATTATAAAAATTTAAAATACAGTGAATAGCGACATCTCTCACCAAGACTGGTAGCTGTACTAACTGGGTGATAAATTTTTCATAGATTTCTCATAGATGGCGCTACGACTCAAAAGTCGTTGAAAAGCCAAATACAAAGCTACAAATACAAAAAAAAAGACACGACACGAGCACATAGAAAAATTCGTGAGGTCCGCTGGTTCGTTCCCTGGCTTAGTTGGTATAGCGTCTGCCACGGTAAGCTGGAAGACGTCGGTTCGAATCCGGCCGGATCGAAGGATTTTTTTCTGACTGTTCGATCTTTGCATTAATAATTATAGCAAACTAGTGGAGTAATTTCACAAAAAAATAATTAAATATCAATTCAATAAACATCTTAAATGTATAGAAATTTTTAAGTTTATTGAATGTGACGATGTTTGACCACTATGATATTTAATTATTTTTGTTTAATTATTACTTGGTACTTGGTGTAACGGGCTGGTGTCCGCAACTCGTCGTTATGGCGCCTATTTTCGTTAAATTATTAATACAAATATCGATCACTAAGATACTTTATAGAAAGTTTTAGTGTTTTTTAAACACCTGATACATACATACCAAGCCGATTTCAGGTAGGTCACGCCACGGGTCGAAAAAACATCTGACGCCGCCGCCGACGACATTACGATCGGCGCACATCAGTATTCGGGGTTAAATCTTCAATCAATAGTACATACATATAGAATACTCACGATAAAAAGAAAATTATTAAAACATCCGCTCAACACGTTCGATAACATACGCAATCTCCTCTAGAAAGTTATATTAACACATTTTTAACCGACTTTAAAAAGGAGGTTCGATTTTTTGTACATATGTTACGCGATTACTCCGGCATTTGTGAAGCGATTTTGATGATTCTTTTTTTATTAAATAACGCAAACACTCAGCCCCGCACTAGGGAAACCTTGTATCGCGGATGAACACACACATAGATAACCACAAATGACACCCAAACTCACGAGAGAAATAAATGTAGGCCATACAAATATTTCTCCCCGCCCGGGAATCGAACCTGGGACCTCTGCGTGGCAGTCCACGATGGTGACCGTTTGGCCACGGAGGCAGTTATTGGAAAGAGGGTACTTCGATATTGGTCCCATTTAAATTTAGAGAAAATATTCCACTTCTAAGGTTCGTATTCTAGGACTCTATTCAATGCTCAAGTCAGGATTGCACTGGCAACACACGCACTGGAAATACGACTCTAATGGCAGGGACTTGAGTACGATTTCGAGTGCTTTACACCATTCTCAAATCCTGACTTGAGCATTGAGTAGAGTTCTAGAATACGACCCTAAGAGTGACAAACTAGGGGATGAATCAGGTTTCGCGCACTTTCCGGTAACCGATTTCAACAAAACTTGGCCAATAGATGTAAATCCACGAACTATTGAGGTCGATTTTTAAAGTTGTTAGCAAAAAACTTCTCGTCTTTTCACAGGTGGATAAAGGACCCACTGCACTGGATGGTGGACAACGATGAAGTGCCTATAATTTGCGGAAATCTGACCGGGGCAAGACATTGCCCGTTGGAGTACACCTGCCTGTGTGTGGGGCCCAACCCTAACCATGGATTCACGAACTTCGACAACTTCTTGTGGTCGATGCTTACTACTTTCCAGTTGATTACGCTGGATTATTGGGAGGATGTGTATGATATGGTGAGTCCTAATAATAATATTATTGTTTTAAGAATTTGTTTTAGACTCTCACCATACTACCTATAATGAGACAGGTTGGGCAACTTGCCTGTTTGGCGCGTAAAAGCCTACATTTCGCTCGGAGCGCAGGGTTGTCACATTATTATTTGAGTTGTACCTACAGGTTGTAAACGTAATTTAAAACTTGAAGGTGTTCATAATAGTATTCTCGTGTTATATTGAAATAATTTCTGTTAAATGTAGTACTTCAGTATTGATATTTTTTATATTACAAATAAATATATCTCTATCTCTGTCTCTCTCTCATATTCATATTCATTTATTTGCATTTCACATGCATGATACAGATTAAACTTACATTTTTTTTTTGTTTTTTTGTGAAATTCTGTAAGGGTGTAGCAAAGTTACAATGAAATTTAAATACGTTACAAGCTTGAATGTAGTTATTTACTTTAGATAATTAATTATATTATTGTTTTATCAATAAACATCATTATTACATTATATTTGTATCATTTATATAACTTAAATTATTTATTTTATAATTATTATGAAACATGTTACATGTACTGTTACATTTAATGTAATTTCATTTATTGCAATTCACATTTTAATAAACTCAAGACATACATGTGATTCCCTGTAAAGGCGTAGCACAATTTAAACTTGAACCTAATGATACAATTATTTCAATATTTATTTTATTTTTATTTATTCATGTTAAACTATAACTATTTACAAATATAACTAAAATAAACAGTGAAATAGGTCAATTTAATGTACATTTTTAGATATAACATAACATAAACATATAAGCACTCTAAAGTGAATAAGAGAGATCGAAGAAATTATGAGAATTTAGCAATCAAAATTCAAGAAAAATAAAAAACATATATTATTATTTGTATTATACCAGCATCGTGAATTGGTATGTCGATTGTGGTAATGTAATAAAGTAGTAATGAAATGCTGAACAATTCTGAGGCACTCTACAAACTACCATAAACATAACAATAAACGCGTCTACTATTTGTTGTCATTTTTTAAACACCAAATGAACGCTTATTAAGAGAGGCACTGTTTCCCGACAGTGACACAGTCGACTCAGGTTCAAGAACCATCGAGCATCACCATTTTCTGTATTTAGGCTGAAAACGACATGCCACAGAATTTTTAAATTTGGTGAAATTACAGGCACATGGGACTTGTCAACTTAAGTCTCAGGGTGGCGGACGCAGTGGCAGTGCCCCTTAGATCTTTGCGATTTAAAGCTCTGAGTGGCACTGGAACTGTTATGGACAGGCGTGTAGCTTACCATCAGGTGCACGACTTGTTCGTCCCGTCACTTAATATTTAAACCAAAAAACAAAATCTGTCCACCACAAATTGTTATTATTTAAACATCTGCCTCCGTTGCCGAACGGTTACCATGCTGGACTGCCACGCAGAGGTCCCAGGTTCAATTCCCAGGTCGGGAGAAATAGCTGTATGGCCTACATTTATTTCTCTCGTGAGTTTGGGTGTAATTTGTGGTCGTCTATGTGTGTGTCCATGGTACCCGCGACACAGGGTTTCCCTAGTGCAGGCTATGTTGAGTGTGTGCGTTATTATTATTTAAATATTTCTTTCAAAACTAAAGTTCCGAGTTTAAACTCTATTAGTATCATAAGATAAGCAGTTTATTAAACTGCCATAAACATTCATTCGCGCGAGAATAGAAGGTAAACTTGAAAACTTTCTACTTAAGATTCTATGTTATATTGTACAAAACCGGAAAATCAACTTTTAGAACTAGTACTATTACATCATAATGAACTTAGATGTAACCTTAATTAAACTCTAAGATCACCTACGGAGATAATATATGTTTCTTTACAAGCATACATTCTAAATGAAGAGACACAACTAAAGCCGCCAGCGCCCGAAACGTTAGTTTAAAAATACAAGAAAAATATAACCCGCATTCTTTTTTTTATAATATCAAGTCGTGCGCCTGGTGGTAGGCTACACACCTGTCCATAACAATTACAGTGCCATTTATAGTTTTAAATCGCAAATCACCCTGAGACATAAGTTGACTAGTCCCATGTGCCTGTAATTTCACCAGCACCCTTACCTTCCAAAACCGGAACACAGTAACGCTGACATTACTGCTTGGCGGCAGAAATAGACAAGGTGGCAGTACTTCTCTGGACGAACTCTTACACAAGGAGCTCTACTGCTACTTTCCAATTCTTGTAACTCTATCTACAATATTAGTCGGTACAGTTACAAGAATTTTTTTATATATATATTTTTCTGTATCTAATGGAGCAACAATCGTTTTTGACGTAACTTCACTTATGCCATTCTTCCGTGAGGGGTGCGATACGCGATTTAAATAGCAGTAAAACTCTTTTTGAAAGAGGCCGTCCAGGGAAGTACTGCCACCTTACCTGTTTCTGCCGCCAAGCAGTAATGTAATCATCATTGCGTTCGGGTTTTGAAATGTAAGGGTGCTGGTGAAAATTACAGGCACATGACACTTGTCAACTTATGTCTCAAGTTGACGGGCGCAGTGGCATTGCCCGTCAGTATTTGTGATTTAAAGCTTTGAGTGGTACTGGAACTGTGTCGCTTATCGCCAGGCGCACGGCTTGTTCGTCCTGTCACTTGCTATCATAAAAAAAACCACGAATGCTACATATAATTAGATAATCTCGGTCAGTCATCGTGCGCCTAGCCTCATTTTAAATCAATCGTAACCATGTCGTAACTTTTCGTTTCGTTTCGTGGTGTTCTTTATTTAAAAATGGTATTCTAGTTAATGAAGAAAAATAGAACTATATTCCAAGAAGGTGACGATTTTGGGTAAACAACCTTCGGAAGCCTGCTGAAGCGTCCCGAAGGCTGCCGAGGCATTACTTACTAAGCTTACCGCAGCTCTGTGTTCGTAGCTACAACCATTATAATTAAAATTGCAACTATAATTTGACAATCACGTTGGCTCAGTGGTTTGTACTGTGGGCACTGGATAAGAAGGTCCCGGGTTTGATTCTCGGTAGAACCAATTTGAGAAATATATATATATATTTTTAATTGGTTCTGGCCTGAGTGTTCCGGAGTAAATTCTATTAGTTCTGGTACTCATAGTACAGGCAATTCCCTAGTTTAGGACCTAATTCCGGTATTATTATTAAAATGTCATAACAATTAATAGTATAATATATAATAACGCACATCCTCATAGCCCTGCACTAGGGAAACCCTGTATCGTGGGTGTCTTGGACACACACACACACACACACACACACACATAGGTAGACAACCACAAATTACACCCAAACTCACGAGATAAATGAATGTAGGCCATAAAAATATTTCTACCGGTCCCGTAATGAAACCCGAAACCTCTGCATGGCGTTAACTAATTATTATGTATATATCGCACTTGACAACTAACATAGTATTATCTCAAAAATTGCGTTAAATTATATTTTATCTCAAAATTGCGTTATATTAATAATTTATCTGCAAAATTTATATTTGTATGCCATTCGTATACGATTTAATTTCAAAGTAACAGGACAACACTGTCGCTTTGTCACCACCGCGAAGTCACGTATCTCCGTTTCTGAATGAAGCTAAAACACTAAACATGTCGTCGCGAAGATACTCCCATTTAGCCACGCTTCTATTTGGAGTGATAAAAAGCAAAAAACCTTTTTACCTCCATGAACATCTCACATGAACAAATAGACCGCGCACCTGCAGGTTTCCACTCTGCGTTCCAAAACACAAAACTTCGGCATATAAAGGCAGTTTTAAATATTCCGCGGCGAAAATCTGGAACAACATACCGCCACCAATACGTTCTTCACAATCCGTTTATGCGTTCAAATGTGAACTCAAAGAGCACATTCTAAATCTAGAAAACACGTCTGGAACAATTTTATTTGTGTAATGCGCCTCCAAAATACAAAATTAAAAATAGAAAGCAGAGTGAATCTTTGTTGGACATTAGCTGAAATTTGTGTTATGTAATGTTTCCTATTTAATTACATTGTTTCATGTTTAAGTTTTTATTTAACTCGCGTCCAAGTTTGTTTTTATTTTATTCATATATTTTTATAACTTTTAATCGGCATTTTCGAAAAGGGTCCAGTGAAAACCAGCGCTGTGGCCCAGCCGCAGTCTTAGCTGAGTTGGGTCCTTTTCAGTGCAATAATACACTTTTAATACTAATTATTAATATTGTACTCCACGTGTATTGTGCTGAATAAATTACTTTTCTTTCTTTCTTTCTTTCTTGCTTTGAAATTAAATAGGTAATATTAATATAACGTAAAGCAATATTCAGATAATACTATGTTAGTTGTCATGTACGATATCTATTTTATACATTAACTATTCTTCACTTAAAAATTGCCTTGACAATGAGTTGATAATGATCTTAAATTACCACCCTTACTTCTACTAGAACCGAGTAACTTAAGACTAATTTCACAAATACTCAAAGAGTATATCCAAACACAAGCTAATTACAAACTTTGCCCATTTAGACGTCTAGTAAATGATAAACAAACTTTCCCTGTTTATTTAGGCTCATCCAACATACGTACGTCCACGATGCTCAACTTGGTATTCTATAGTGTAGCAACCTGTTTGAGTACCTCTAATATTACTTAATTGAATACTTAATTTCTTTATGAATTTGCGAAATCATCTTTTACATTAATGTCACGCCAATTATTTACAATTTAGTCAATTTGGGAAATGGACTTTCCTAAATTGTTTCTGATGTGAATGTTTAAGGTAGTGAACGCCGTTGCTCTGGTACTCATAATACAGGTAATTCCATAGTTCCGAGACCAGGTGATTGGTGGGGTTGTTTGACACATTATTAATATTATTATAAAATTGTAATAAGTCGAAACACTTTTATGCTCTGGCCGCACTTAGGCGGCCGTGGGAGCGATTCGGGCGCGGGAATTGTTGTAATATACGAGTTCATATTTATGAACCCTGGCACACTGAAACGCGCGGCCGACGCGCGACAAAAATTCCCGTGCTCGGAACGCTTCCGCGGCCGCCTCTGTGTGGCCTGAGCATTATTGTGGATATTTATCATTGAGATTACAAAAGTAAATTAATTAATTAATTAATTAAGTGTTCTTTATTGCACATTAAAATTACAATGCCAACACAGAGCAGTAATGTAAGTATCGCAGAGTTAGCCAATGTACAACAGGCGACCTTATTGCTAAGTAGCAATTTCTTTCAGGCAACCTTAGGATCGAAATTTAGAGTTCGAAAGATGAGGTGCAACCAATGAATATCTGGTAATGCAAGTGTTTTAATAAATATACTACTCATCAACAACGTAAATATGAGGCCATGAGAACCATAGTGGCCTAACTCATTTTTGTACAATATTGAGTTTATGATTTTTTCCAGTTCAAATTGATCATTTTGATAGAACCAGAAAGGCCTAAAAGTGATACAACGAATTTTCACTAGATGGCAGCATAATCATTGTTATGGTTTTTAGTCTGTAATCTAAATTTGAGGTGCCATACTGGCCTAAGTAAGATAGGCCACTATGGCTTGTCCATTGAATTAGGCCACTATGGTTCTCATGGCCTCATATATAAATAATAATAAATACGTACATCATTAAACGTACACATAATAATAAGATTACATAATATACTTTTGTAGGACATAAATTATATAGTTATAATAATAAATAAATTAACAAAGGAAGATTTGTTACATAACAATTTTATTTTGCACATAATGTTGGGAAGTTTTATTCCAACACTAACTGTATATTTAATATTACCGTATGGCAACATCTTCTCTCTCTTTTCTCTCGATCTAGGAATATAGAGACGTGTACTGTGATATAGTTTCATTTGAAATATATACCTTAGTTTCCTTCAGCGCCCAAAATTCCAAATAATAAATAAATTAATTAACCAAAAATTTTCGCGAGTGAGCGAGCGAGTTATTGCAGCGATACATTATTAATTTAGTTTCGCAGTTATATCTCTTAAGGTGAAATAAGACCCAGTACTAGTTTTGACGTATATCGATCGACCTCATGGAAAATCAGTTTTTCGACATTAGAAACTACAAATTCAACTTGTTTTTTTTTAATTTAAAATTAGATAGATAGATAGAATACGTTTATTGACTTTCCACAAGCACACACAATAATATGAAACAGCAAATAGCGAAAGAAAGAAAGAAGACAAAAAAAACGCAAAACAAAACATACAAAATAACAAAAAGGTATGAAATCAAATAAATATGCACAATAAACAACAATCTACAATTAATTAAAAAGCAAGTTGTATGTGCTGCAGCAAGCCAAACAGGCCATAGCTCAGTGCAGGTGTTGCCCAAAAGCAACGCACTGATTTTCAGCTATCGCCTAGCGGGTAACGCGAAGTGGTGCATCAACAGCAAGAAACAATGTGTAAGTAATGTGTAGGACGTGCATTGGGTTGTAGTGTAGTTGTGTGTCAGTGTTAACGTGTCGATGGGAGAATTAAAACAGAAGATATCGCTAGTGAACTATTTAAATTCTTTAAAATTAAAATTGATGCAAATACACTATTAAAAATTGCATTTGCACATTATCGTTTCGAAATAAAACCCAAATAATACATATATAATAATATTACTCTAGCCATAACAATAGAAATCAAAATATGAATAACTAAACATACATTTAATCTGTGGTAACATACACTCAGAAAATTAATTAAGGACGTACAACCCTTAGCAAAACGGCTCTTACATTATTAATACGAGTGAAAGGGCGAGTTCATTTGTGGACGAGTGTTATTAAGAAAATATAGACTGAGCCTGAATTAGACCTTTGTATATGTTAGGAAGTTATATAGAAGAATGTACAATTTATTATTGGCATTTTCTATAAAGTGTGTACATTTATTTATTTATTTATCAGATGAAAACACACGGTTACATACTAAACAAATGTCAAACACTAAACAAGAATATATCTATATAATTGTCACACATACACACATCAAAAAAAGTTTGCGATCAATAGCATAAGCTCCTATAATTCTTTAAATTTAACTTTATCAAGAAAAAATCTATGTTGTATGCTTTCTTTAAATAGGAATACCCTGTTTGAAATTAAAATATAAAACTATTTTTTATTATTTATTTTAAAAAATTGAGCCATTAATCATAATGTAATAGTGATAGAAATTTCATAGAAAGAAAAAGACTGTTTAATTAAACTTAAACAACAATTTATTATTAAAAGGTGTGAATTCAATATAAAATAACTCATCCCCTGGCTCGAATACATGCGAAGATCCTCCTGGGCATGCTGAGGATCAAGTTATCCAGCGTTTCCTGGGGTAACCTATCCCATTCTTCAATAGCGGCTTCCCTGAGCTCTGGAACTGTCTGGGGACGTGGCTCACGGTTCCATACTGCTCATTTAAGAGCATCCCACGCGTGCTCTATTGGGTTTAAGTCGGGCGAGCCGGCAGGCCAGTCTAATCGTGTGATATCGTATTCTTGAAGAGCAGCATTGACTCGTTGAGCTCGATGTGCGGGCGCATTATCATCGACCAGTACAAATTGGTGCCCATGGTTTACTCGGAATGGTCTGACGATATCATCAATAGCAACTGCTTTGTACATGTCTGCTGTCATGAAGCCCCGATACGGGATCAAAGGCGTTCTAGCTCCAATTATAATGCCACCCCAAAAGGACACCGATTTTCCGCCTTGCTGAACTGTTCCAGTGGCAGTTCTTTGTCTTTCACGGTCGCCTGGTCTTCTCCAGACACGGACACGTCGGTTATCTGGATGAGTGCTGATCCGGGATTCGTCAACGAAGAGACAGTTTTGCCAAATGTTTTCGTCCTCACCTTCTTCATTTTGCCAAAATCTAGCCCACTGCAATCTTCGTTGTTGACGTTGCCGGGAATTGAGCGGAGCTCGCCAAGACCTCCGTGCTCGTAATCCAGCCTGGTGCAAGCAATTGCGAACGGTCTGCGTGCTAACTTCAAGCCCAGAGGCGGCCCTGACTTCTGCTTTTATTTTAGTGGCGTTGATTGTTGGATCACGGGCTGCCAGCAATCTAATATAGCGCTTTTGGGCAGCTGTCAAGACAGTTGGGCGACCGCTGCGGGGTCGGTCAGCTAAATTCCCCATTCCGTGATACCTCTGCAACGTAGCCACGACACAGGATTGGGATATAGCAAGTCTGCGTGCTATTACTCTCGTGGTGTATCCTTCTTCCCTCAAAGTTACTATTCTAGCTCGTAAAACCTCTGATAATCCTCTTGGCATTTTTTCAATAACAACTTTCCACGAAAAATATATTGAATCGCTTATAATTGACTAAATCAGATTTCTGAATGAGCGTAAGCTAGAACTGAAAGCCTTTTTATATGAAAAAACAATTGAACGGGGTCATTGTTTTATGTTCTAATTTATTTTTAAATAAAGAATCTAAAAAGAAGAAAAAATCATAATATAATCTACAGTAACAAAAAAGATTACAGTTTTTCGAAGTGATCGCAAACTTTTTTTGATGTGTGTATGTGATCCACATATGTGTGACAATTAAGACATTCTATGACTGTCGTGATACATGCGCGTAGTGTTGTGAAATGATGTTTCCAAGTTTCGTTTTTAAACATGTAAACTGCGACATAAATTGACAAGTCCCATGTGCCTGTAATTTCACCAGCATCCTTACCCTTCAAAACCCGAACACAGTAATGCTGACGTTACTGCTTGGCGGCAGAAATAGGTAAGGTGGCAGTACTTCCCTGGACGAACTCTTTCACAAGGAGCTCTTCTACTACTAAATGTATACTTATATACACATACATACGTACAGGCGCCAAAGGCCATCCAGCCTGACAATTAATATTTAAACTCAAAGTCATAAACCTCGTGCGATAGGAACTGTCAAAGACCAAAATATCGAACTTCTAAAATATTGTAACTTATCAAAATCTTGATCGAAATATAAGTATTCTCTTTCCGAATTTCTGTGTTACACATTTTTGTTATAATTATTAATACAAAGATCGAACACTCAGAAAAAACACTCAGAAAAAATTCCTTCGATCCGGTCGGATTCGTCGATTCAAAGACCAAGTACAAAGACACGACACAAGCACATAGAAAAATTCGTGAGGTCCGTTGGTTCGTTCCGTGGCTTAGTTGTTATAGCGTCTGGCACGGTATGCAAGAGGACGTCGGTTCGAATCCGACGGGATCGAAGGAATTTTTTCTGAGTGTTTTTTCTGAGTGTTCGATCTTTGTATTAATAATTATAACAAACTAGTGGAGCAATTTTACAAAAAATAATTGAATATCAATTCAATAAAAATTTAATTACACATTTTTATTAATGTGCGAAGAAGTATATAAGAGCTTGGTGTACTAGAATCTGATGGCACTTAGACAAATTAAAATTTGTAGTGGGGGTCAACATAGTAGGAAAAAATGTACTAGATACTTCATATATTTTAATTGACCAGAATTGATCTATCCTCGTACATGTTATAAGATCTATATGAATTTGTGTGAGAAAAAGTTAAGTAATTTCTGGCACATTTTAAAATTAACCAAAAATATATCAATTACATTGTGGGTGATCGATTTATTTACGTTTGCAGATTGAAGTAACTCGCATTTACGCCATTTATCTTTTTTTACCTATCATTGTCTACAAACTGCAGTCTTGCCGACCAGCACCAGTACCAACAAAAAATACATTCCGCATACATTGATTGGTTAGGTTTGTTAAAATTTCAAAGATAAAGTTTATTTACTCCTATTAAGCGGCAAGATTTGAGACCTTCTAAATCGTGAATTGTGAGTTAGATGCACCTAAGTCGTCACTGATTTTGCGACAAACATTATTACAATGTTTTTGCAGCGGATTCTCAGTAATAATAGGGGTTTAAATATGAAATTGCCGATTTATTTTACTGGCCACTTTAAATTAAAATTAAACCTGTATGGTGTCCGATTTCAGAGTGCAACGTTTTTCACACGAAAAGTAAAACATGCTTAACTTAAAAAACATGATATTTGATTGTTCGACTTTCAATTGTTTTTACATTCAGCTTTTAACGTGAAGACAGATACAGCGAAAATCTGAGTACCTAATTTTCGAATACGAATTTCCACATGGAGTTAACGTAGCAGAAACTGTCAATGCTGTATTTGGAGAGGATACGGCATACGCAAATACGGCAAACGCCGGCAATACGGCAAATTACGACTTGAAGAAAGAACCACGAGGAAGACCAGTCACAAATGTAAATAACGTTGAATTGAAGGTAATGATGGAAGCCGATCCGTATCAAACTACCACGAAACGTCATGGTTTAATGTTAGCATACCCACAATATGACATATGGCGTTTGAATAATGACGACGGAACTCGCAGCAAAACAGCTTCACCGTTATTGCTCTATGATAACGCAACACCTCACACTGCATGAGAAACAGTTTTACTACTACAAGACCTGCAGATATAAATTATCCATCATCCTACATATTCGTCGGACCTCGCCCCGACCGACTACCATTTTTTCCCGCAATTTGATTTTTTTTTGTATGGAAATAAAATTCCCAGGAAGCAGTACAAAAATCCCTTCACACAGCTGTGGAGTCCAGGTCTCCAGACTTCTATCGCAAAGGTTTAAATGACCTTCCGATTACATGGCAGAAATGTATAGACAACAAGGGAAATTTTTTAAAAAAGGGTTTTAATTTTTCAGTGCGAAACGGCAATTTCATACTTTAACCCCTAATAATTGCTACAAAATCGTTATTTTCCAGTGAAAAAAGTTTAACAGACAGCCATTTGACACAAGTAATATTTTGAATTGACACTTGACACATTAACATTGGCAAGTAAACGTATAGTTACATTATAGGCTAAGTAACACGTGCCTGTTGCTGCCTTAAATGTAATTGTATTGTAACGAGGGGTAACTCAGATTGCGTAGCGAGAGGTACTTCTAATAATATAAACCAGGATCATCTTAAGAACTCTGGTTTATTTCACCATTTTACATATTTTCACTTTCAGGTTACAAATCAATAATCTAATATGTCAAGATCTTCTGTTTTCTTAACATTCTAAATATAAAACTATAATCACTACCTATATTCAGCCAGCAATTCTACTCATAGAGTAGAGCCTAGTCTACAGTATTGTCTTTTATACGCGTAATAACTATATTACTACATCTACCATTTACGTGCATTTAAACTTATCAGCTAATTAAAAGACTAAGGGCTGGTTCCCATTATGTCGTGACGACAGACAGTCGTACAGTTTAAAGTGTCGTGGCGTGTGTTTAAATGAAGCTGTTCACATATAGTACAGCACAATTAACTGTCGTTCACGTTTTCGACGTTACGACGACAGACTGTCGTGATAATGGGAGTTCGCCACAGGGATGCGAACAGTCGACCTACCAATTGAGAATCAAGCGTTATCCCACTACGCTATCACCGTGCTTAATTAAATGACAACCGATCTATTTTGAACTAGTTAAGCTATTGTAAACCGAAATCAATCAGGCGAAAGCTCCATGAATTACGCTTAGAAATCAAATCAATGCACTTGAGTCAGTTAGTGCTGATTAGATCAATATAACCTTTTCAATAATCGGCTTAAGCAATATAGTTTATAAATAGGGCTGAGAGTATCGTTTCCTTACAACTAGTTTAGTTACAGCTTAAAATTCGTGTCCTCGGTATTATAAAGCTGTATATACACTCATACGAAATAAAAAATGTATTCATACGTCAAAAAAGCTTTTAACACTTTCAAGTTTATTCCTGTGTCTTGTGTTTCAAGTCATACAAGTAACACGAACTACATGAAATATTTTTATTATAATGTCAAGTGACGGGACGAACAAGTCGTGCCTGATGGTAAGCGACACGCCCGTCAATAGCAAGTGCAGTTCGACACAGAACTTGAAATCGCAAAGATCTGAGGAGACACTTTGAGACTTTTCAAACTTAAAGATAATTAAAACCAAAATTTAATTTTAAAACAGGATGCAAATATTTTAAAAACAGTTGTTAAAATTCTGACGATATGAGCCGTTTGTATAGCAGAACTAAATGTGCACTTTTTTAATTAGCTGGCGTTGTGTTAGGTGCTAAATACATAAATACAATTTAGTAACAGTAAAACTCCTTGTGAAAGAGTTCGTCCTGGGTAGTACTGCCACGTTACCTATTCCTACCGCCAAGCAGTAATGTCAGTGTTACTGTATTCCGGTTTTGCAGGGTATGGGTGCTGGTGAAATTACAGGCACATGGGACTTGTCAACTTATGTCTCAGGGTGACAGGTGCAGTGGCAGTGCCCCTCAGATCTTTGCGATTCAAAGCTCGTGAGTGGCACTGCAACTGTTATGGACAAACGTATAGCTTACTATCAGGCGCACGACCTTGTTCGTCCCGTCACTTGATGTTATAAAAAAAAGACATACATAAAAACTACACAACTTGTATCACGTGGCAACACTTCTAATACATAAAAATAGCTAAATAAAAGTCATCTGTTCCGTACAACACGTTCGTGCCTATTCGAGTCAAATTCATTTATTTATGCAGTATGGGTTAACCAACAACTTTTTAACATTTAATAAAAACTTAGAAAATCCATCACATGTTGACGCCTTCACTTCCAGGAAATTCAAACGCGAGCAATGAATAAGAAAACGCAATAAATATACAACAGGTTTTTAATAAAAAGAGGGCAACGCAGCACATGCGTCACTAAAGTCATGAATTGTTAACTCTATATGTACACAGAGTGCTAAAAAATTATATACGGATACTGTTAGAGGGAATTACTGTAAGTAGTTGAGGAGTTCCACCAACTACCCAACTGGGTAGTCTGTGGTCTGTGCTGGTTGCAGCATTTGATCAAAGTTACCATATTATTATAGTGACATTGGTGTTCCATATAGCATAACCAAATTTTGAGTCGATCTGACAAGTGGAAATAAAATAAATATTCACTTTATGGCTGAGATTCCTTCACTGACTGAAAAAAAGTTAATAGAAAAAAAAAGAGTTAATAATCTTTAAAAAGCTGAACAAATGTTTGTCAAACATGACTTCTAAGAACCATTCCTATTAAATAAGCCTTGGAAAACTCGGCCACAGATCACAAATTATATTTATTTAAAACACAGACAAAAGCTTCAAATACCCCTCTTTTGCGTCGGGGATTAAACGTCACGGTATTTCATTCATTGACCCTTCTCATTAAAATTATCCGCACCTAATTTGTTAGCACCTTATATTACACTGCCTCTGTGGCTGAACGGTTACCATGCCGGACTGCCACACAGAGGTCCCAGGTTCGATTCCCGGGCCGGGAGAAATGTTTGTATGGCCTACATTTGTTTCTCTCGTGAGTTTGGGTGTAATTTGTGGTTGTCTATATGCGTGTCCATGGCACCAACGCACAGGGTTTCCCTAGTGCGGGGCTATCTTGAGTGTGTGCGTTAATAAAAAAAGTTGCTACATCTTAGCATTTTTTTTAACGCACATACTCACAGCCCCGCACTAGGGAAACCAGGGAAACCGTGTATCGCGGGTGCCATAGACACACACGTAAACAACCACAAGTTACACCCACACTCACGAGATAAATAAATGTAGGCTATACAAATATTTCTCCTGCCTCGGGAATCGAACCCGGGACCTCTGCGTGCCATACCATTATGGTAACCGTTCGGGTACGGAGGCAGTTACATCTATTATCTGATTACATTTATAACCTCTTAGTCTTTTAGAGGCACTCTGGGAGCTTATCTCTCTTGAAGAAATTACCATTGTTACAATGCCGTTACAGTACATTTATTAAAAATAAATTTATTTAAAAATTATACGCTTCTTTAATAAATTTTTATACACAGAGATTATATACCTTCTGCCTGCTTCAGTGACAAAAATCTTTAGAAGTGATCCAACAACAATATACAGCAATTAGTTCCTTCGACGTTGTTATGAATTAATACGGAACTTGATGAACGGACAAACATCCAAACGGCCATCACAGCGTGCCGGTATTTTAATATCTCTCTCTTTTACAGGTACTGTCATCATGCGGGCCAATGTCAGTATCTTTCTTCACTGTGGTGGTATTCTTCGGGTCGTTTTACCTCATTAACCTGATGTTGGCTGTCGTCGCCCTCAGCTACGAAGAGGAGTCGCAGATTACGCAAGAGGTAATTAAAACAACCATAAACAAACACACACACATTTACACGCAAAAAAGGGTATTCATAAATATATTAATTATAAAAGGGTATATTAAATATCGTCGAATGCGACGAGAAAGGACGTGGTTGTGTTTTGTTTGTAAAGTGAAAAGATATTATAATATAATTTCATCATCTAGTATATAACCAGAAATAGAGAAGAAATAAGGGCCATCAAATGGGCCTTATATCATTTTTAATTATCAACTCTCGTTTGCACTGAAGTCACAAATTAGACAGCTGAACAACTGGCCTGTATGTACGAGTACGTCTCCGTATATTCCAAAAATGTTCTGTATTTATTGTAATAAAGATAATATCTCTAACTATGGGGGCTTGTTCCATTAGGCAGTGTGGGAAAAACGGCAAAACATCTAATTACAAAACAAACAGAATCACATTTCATCGATAATTAAATATTTAATTTTTCAATGTTCGTCCATTATAGCAAAGCATACGTGAAACTGGTCGTTTTGAAGTGAAACAATTGACGACACTCGTCAATTGTTTCGAATCCGGGCTGGCCAATCGGTGCGCAGTAATAATTTGCAGTATAGTTTCTAAACAAATTAATTGACATTTCGTCTCTATTTCTGGTTATATACTCGATGTATAATTTATAATAATCATTGGGGTCTGCTATGAAAGTCATCACAATCACACAACCGGATCATATTTGCTACATTAAATTATGATTTACATACTCCTGGTACAATAATCTTTATTTTTAATAATTTTTATCTTAGTATAGAAGTTAAATGTTAAACAATAAAAACTTTTCATTTTTGTTTTTTTTTTTTGTTTTTAGGCTATGCTTTTTAAAGGAAGTGTCAATAAACAGTTTTTTACAATGATATTATACTGTTTGCTTATTTTTGTGGAAATTAAATCGGTGCGCTTCATTTACGTAAAATTGTCATTGTCCTGTCACTCTGTGCATTTATTCTGATTCACTTACATACATAGCTAATATGCTTACGTGTAACTTGAAACCACAGATTACTTGTAATAATTTTTGGCAAAGGCAAATATTAGCATTTCATATTCATATTTTCATCGACTATTGAAAAAAAATTAAAAATGTATAAAAACACTCATTCACTGTATAAATATCAATTTTAAACACACTCATTTTAAGCAGTCAAAGGATAAATCTGGAACATCTTCATTTGAGTTGAAACCTCGTTTAGCTCACGAGCGCCAACAAATTAATGTACTTGCACCCACTTTTCTATTTGTTGAAGTAGAAGAAAACTTGAAAAGTCTGCAATTATTTTTGAAAAGATTTTAAAATTATTATTTTAAATGGATTGAAATCTATTTAGAATACACTCGAGAGATTAAAATTTCTACTTAACACACAAATACTATTGAAATAGCGTTCATATTTTCTGTTAAAAATGACAGATTAATACTGAATAATAATATAATATCGTACACAGGGTTATTTGTAACATACTAACTCAAAACTATATTACTAACAGCATTAACATTTTATTCCATGACTTTTAATAATTCATCAAATGTACTTTCGTCCAACAATAAAGATATTTAAATAGATCGCTCTAAACAGTGATAACTCTGTGCAAAATACAAGAAAGGGGATGGGGGTCGTCGGGGAGAACGCTTGCAAATTTGAACTTACAACGTGCTTATAACTTTGCTGCCAAATATATAAAGATTAAATATCTATATAAAAAAATATATAGATTATATATATATGTATTAATATATAAATATGTATATATGTATTAATAATAACTTAAAAGGTTTATTTTTGGACATTTTATTATGTTTTTTAAACAGTCATGGAACAATTGTTATTTATTATGCAAGGCTGCAAAATTGCTGTTTTGTGCAAGTGCTTGTATTGAAACTTAAGTAAGCGAAGGAAACCAATATTGAACCACGAGCGAAGCGATTGGTTCAAAAATACATTTCTGAGCGTAGCGAGGATTTCAAGGTACGAGACGCAAAACAACTTTACTGCCGAGTGAAGCACGAAAACTTTTCACTTCGCTATAGCGAGGAAAATGGTAGATGAAAGAAAAACAGTTGAACTATAAAACAACAGATTTTTTTGTCAAAAGAAAAACTTTACATTCGGATTTGATTGATTCGCATCTCATCAATTTTTGTTCAAACTAGTACTTCTATAATTTTATGTGATTAAGTGATTATTGAAATTATTTTAATTCTTTGACGAATTAAAATAATTTAATAAACACAATTAGTTATCATTGTCAACTTAATGTCAATAATAATAAGAATAAAGTATACCATTGGAGTTCTTAGGTTTTCGCGATTGTTACACATAGGAAATGAAACTATATTCCGGCTTTAAATCTACCAACTAATATGTTTTAGTTTATTCTAATTTCTATTATTAATTAATAATAAATTAAACTTAATAAAAACTCATTCAATAAAGTAATTTGTAAAAGTTAATGTAGCGTAAATTGGAATGATTTCTTTGTAAAATTAAAAATAAGGTATTTAATTAATAACTATTGTAACTATAATGAAAAAATAGGGTGGTTTGCATTAATATTAGACATAACTGGTTGAAGACTGTACCACCTCAGTCAACCGTGACCATGGGACCTATAAAGGGCCCAAAACGTCGGCTTGTTTGAAGAAACAAATATACACGATTTAAATCCGGAAAAATAGTTTCATTTCCTATATACCATTGGATTTATATTACATAAATAAGTTTGTCGTACAAATCGCGTAGTTGAACGTGTCATTATCCTTTTTTTTTCATCGAAAGAGAAAGTTAGGTGCACCATAGTCCATCGATAAGTTCGAATTTATAAACCCTTTTCCACACTAGCGTGCAAAAAACGCTTTTGCGCGCAAATTTCTAATGAGAAAGAAAGCACTTCCGAGCTAGTGACGTGAAATAGTTATATGTTATACAAAGTTGTTGTTTGACGCGAGTGTTTGAAATATCGGAAATATAATAAATAATTATTGAGCCATCAATAGAATATACCAACATAAAATATACCAACGGATTTATATTACATAAATAATGTACGACAAATCGCGTAGTTGAACGTGTCATTATGTTTTTTTTCATTGAAAGAAAAAGTTAGGTGCACCACACTAAAAAACGCTTTTGTGTGCAGATTTCTAATGGGAAAGAAAGCCTTTCCGAGCTAGTTAGTTGAGCTAGATGAAGTTATTGTTTATGATGTTAGTAGTACATAGTCTTGCGAGATTGTTAGTATTTTACAAATATCCTTGTATAACCTGTAGAATAAGAAGAATTAAATTTTTCATAAAAACATTTTCCAATTTAACTGTACGAACCGTCGAAAACAACTAGAGTAGAATGAAATTGATTGTTCTGGAAAGGAAGGGAATGGATTTTCGGAAAAGTACCATTTAGGGCTATTCAAAGTTAGAGTGATAAACATTTTGGATAACAAGTTCGATCGTCGATTACATCATCGCTCAACGTCAGGTGACATTGTGGCCAATGTCACAGTGTGTCTGTAATTTGTATTTTAAAAAAGTTTAACAACATCAACACAGAATACCGGAACAGTTTTATATATAAGTATATATTTTCGTGACGTACTTCAATATATTTTACAAATCTAACTCTCTCTTTTCTGACACAGGAACGCAAAAAAGACTTGAACGAACATCGCGACGACTCTACATTCAGTTTCGACCCGACCTCTTTGACAGTGCGAACACTTGCCAAAGATTCAAAGAAGCGTATCGACGCAAGAAAGGGATTACTTCTCGCCTCATATTCAAGGAAAAGAACTAGAAGACGTAAACGGGGAAAGAGTGCAATTCATCACGCTGCCGCTGTGGCTGCAGTTGCGGAAAGAACGTAAGTTTCTACCTTTAAGATTTTTTTATGATATAGGGTTTTTCAACAAGAACTTTGTTTTATAAATCAAAATAAAACAATAAATTTAGATGACAATGATTAAAATTTTTATTGATTCAAAAATGATATCTGATAAATGTCCACCACGACCACAATTACAGATGTCGATTCTTTCATCAAAGTTTTTAATCACTTTTTGACAAAATGGCGGGTCTACTTTGTTAATCACTTCACGAATTTTGAGTTTTAAGGCTGCAATCAATTAGCTCCGGATAGACTCTGTCTTTAACATAACCCCATCAAAAATAATCCAGCGGTGTTAAATCACATGATCGAGCTGGTCACTTAACGGCTGAATTTCGTGAAATTACTTAAAATTTGTAATAAATTCATTGTTTCGGTGACTGTGTGACTTGTGGCATCGTCTTGTTGAAACCATATGCTAGTGATATCCATATATATTATCAATAATAGGCCAAAATTGAGTTGTTAACATCTCTCGATATCGTAATCCATTGATTACGGTCATTTCCAGCCGAATTTTCGAAAAAAAGCGCCCCAGTAACTGTGTTCGTGGTGGACATTTATCGGATATCATTTTTCATTCATAATTGCCAAACGTTACTTTTTTTAATACAATAAAAATTTGAATTATTGTCATCTAAATTCATTGTTTTATTTTGATTTACAAAACAAAGTTCTTGTTGAAAAACCCTATACAAAGTGAAGGAATGAATAAGTCGCGCGCCTGGTGGTAAGCGACACGCCTGTCAACAACAGTCGTAGTACCACTTAGAGCTTTAAATCGCAAAGATCTTAGGGGCACTGCCACTGCACCAATCACCCAGAGATATAATTTAACAAGTCCCATATGCCTGTAATTTCACCAACACCCTTTACCCTTCCAAACCGAAACGCAGTAATGCTCACATTATTAGCAGAAATAGGTAAAGTGGCAATACTTGTCTGGACGTACTCTTTCACAAAGAAGCTGCTACTAAATGTAAGATAATAACGTCGGTGTTTTGTAGAAAGGGTGAAAGCGCCATTACGGACAATTTTTCAGGGTAGCATGTTTTAGTTTTCGGAACGCAATAATGCTCAATGTGAGTGAGCAGATGCTTGGCGGCAGAGATAAATAAGGTGGCAGTATTTCACCGAATGAACTCTATCACATGATACTAAATTTAAAAAAAAAATTGGTACCTTGAGGTACAAACTTGCCTACGACACTGCATGTATCTATGTAAGTATGCACTTCACTCAATTTGCTGACGGTACTTCTATGAATCACCAAATAAAATGTGAATAAATTTATAAACGATTCTTTGAGACCTTTCTGCAATTTGTTTAAAAGAAATTAAATAAAATGGCTTTCCATCAGCGAAGCTCTTAAAACAAAATATCGATTTCCGTGACGTGTCGAATATTTCACACCAATTGAATTTGTAACCTGCAGCTACCGGGACAGGGATGTCCTTTAAATTTCGAACGGGGAAAATTTTAAAGCGTCGTTATGGCAAAACTTCTCCAATTCGTGTTCAGATTATCATCGCATATAGATTTAGGTCACCTTCACAAAGAGTTTTATGAATCCATTTACGAAGTTAATACATTCACCATTGAAGATTTTCTGGTGTAAGAGACTGGTGCCACGTCGTAATTACAAGGTATATTTTCTCAAGTAGGATATTTTATTAATCGATACACGCGCCTAATAATAAGAGCGTCGTTTGTTTTTTTGTAGAAATAAATACCTTTCGTCTGTCTAAATAAACGTCTATCGGTGAGATTCATTTCAATATATACGCATTAACTTTTTTTATTGAAGTGTACCAGTAAGTACAGTTAAAACTCAACCTTCTCAAGAATATGTATTCTTCCATCTTCTACCTTCCATCTTTACTTTTATTTTTTTTAATAATAATGAATTTATTCTCTTCCACAGTTAAACTTATATCTAGTACATAAAATACAGTGTATACTTTTTATTGTAAAGGACTGGTGCTCAAACTAGGTAAAACCCTGTATTATGAGACACCAGGTCTCCCTTTGCGGAACAAATTTGAAAATTAGGAAACAAAACAAAAATTCTGTGGTAAAGTTAAAACTACTACATAAATAATTAAGGTTAACCTATAAGCAAGGAACAAACAGCAAAATACAGCCAGTCTTAAAAATGTGGAATGGATATATGTAACGTTACATGATGTGTGTTGGTGTGTGTGTTTGTGTGTGTGTGTGTGTGTCTGTGCGTGTGCGTGTGCGTGTGCGTGTGCGTGTGCGTGTGCGTGTGC